>NC_092158.1:29242579-29590579 GCF_045791955.1 Oncorhynchus clarkii lewisi
TGCAGAACCACTCCTTTATTGGGGGTGTCTTGCTAATTGCCTATAATTTCCACCTGTTGTCTATTCCATTTGCACAACAGCATGTGAAATTTATTGTCAATCAGTGTTGCTTCCTAAGTGGACAGTTTGATTTCACAGAAGTGTGATTGACTTGGAGTTACATTGTGTTGTTTAAGTGTTCCCTTTATTTTTTTGAGCAGTGTATTTAGTCCATTGACATGACTGTCAGGCAAGTCCTAAAGTGAGTGACTCGTCAGTAGTTTACTGAGCTATACTCACAAAACCATCATGGGACTCGCATCTGAAGTCTGTAACGCTGATGTGCCAACATCTCTCTGTAGCGTCCAAATGGTTTGGGCTACACACTAATATGACTCTCACGGACACGATTGTATTCTTTGTTTTACTCTACGACACCCACAAGTGACACAGGACTCGTCTGAAGGTAACCCGGTACCTGGACGAAAAATGTATGTGAATCGAGCATTTCCACGTCAAGGTAGATGCGTAATTCCACTATAAAATAAATCTCATATCTCTCAGATATAAATGTCCCTTTTTCAGGACCCTGTCTTTCAAAGATAATCCATAAAAATCCAAATAACTTCACAGATCTTCATTGTAAAGGACTTGTTCAATGAACCATAAACAATTAATGAACATGCACCTGTGGAACGGTTGTTAAGACACTAACAGCTTGCAGACGTTAGGCAATTAAGGTCACAGTTATGAAAACTTAGGACACTAAAAGAAGCCTTTATACTGACTCTGAAAAATACCAAAAGAAAGATGCGCAGGGTCCCTGCTCATCTGCGTGAACATGGCTTAGGCATGCTGCAAGGAGGCATGAGGATTGCAGATGTGGCCAGGGCAATAAATTGCAATGTCCGTACTGTGAGACGCCTAAGACACCGCTACAGGGAGACAAGACGGACAGCTGATCGTCCTCGCAGTGGCAGACCACGTGTAACAACACCTGCACAGGATCAGTACATCCGAACATCACACCTGCGGGACAGGTACAGGATGGCAACAACAACTGCCCGAGTTACACCAGGAACGTACAATTCCTCCATCAGTGCTCAGACTGTCCGCTATAGGCTGAGAGAGGACTGAGGGCTTGTAGGCCTGTTATAAGGCAGGTCCTCACCAGACATCACGGTGGGCACAAACCCACTGTCGCGGGACCAGACAGGACTGGCAAAAAGTGCTCTTCACTGACGAGTCACGGTTTTGTCTCACCAGGGGTGATGGTCGGATTTGCGTTCATCGTCGAAGGAATGAGCGCTACACCGAGGCCAGTAGTCTGGAGCGGGATCAATTTGGAGGTGGAGGGTCCATCATGGTCTGGGGCGGTGTGTCACAGCATCATCGGATTGAGCTTGTTGTCACTGCAGGCAATCTCAACGCTATGCTTTACAGGGAAGACATCCTCCTCCCTCATGTGGGGAAGACATGACCCTCCAGCATGACACCAGCCATACTGCTCGTTCTGTGTGTGATTTCCTGCAAGACAGGAATCTCAGTGTTCTGCCATGGCCAGGTAAGAGCCCGCATCTCAATCCCATTGAGCACGTCTGGGACCTGTTGGATCGGAGGGTGAGGGCTAAGGCCTTTCCCCCCAGAAATATCCGGGAACTTGCAGGTGCCTTGGTGGAAGAGTGGGGTAACATCTCACAGGAAGAACGGGCAAATCTGGTGCAGTCCATGAGGAGATGCACTGCAGTACTTAATGCAGCTGGTGGCCAAACCAGATACTGCTGTTACTTTTGATTTTGACCCCCCCCCATTGTTAAGGGACACATTATTCAATTTCTGTTAGTCACATGTCTGTGGAACTTGTTCAGTTTATGTCTCAGTTGATGAATCTTGTTATGTTCATACAAATATTTACACATGTTAAGTTTGCTGAAAATAGACGCAGTTGACAGTGAGTACGTTTAGGAGTTGAGGAGACACTTCAAAACATACTTCCTTATGATTTATTTTTTAACTCTTTTTCCATGTACACTACCGTTCAAAAGTTTGGAGTCACTTAGAAATGTCCTTGTTTTTGATTTTTTTTTTGTCCATTAAAATAACATCAAATTGATCAAAAATACAGTGTAGACATTGTTAATGTTGTAAATGACTATTGTAGCTGGAAACAACAGATTTTTTTTTATGGAATATCTACATAGGCGTACAGATGCCCATTATCTTCAACCATCACTCCCGTGTTCCAATGGCACGTTGTGTTAGCTAATCCAAGTTTATAATTTTAAAATGCTAATTGATCATTAGAAAACCCTTTTGCAATTATGTTAACACAGCTGAAAACTGTTGTGCTTCTTTGGACTAGTTGAGTATCTGGAGCATCAGCATTTGTGGGTTCGTTTACAGGCTCAAAATGGCCAGAAACAAAGGACTTTCTTCTGAAACTCGGCGGTCTATTCTTGTTCTGAGATATTAAGGCTATTCCATGCGAAAAATTGCCATGAAACTGAAGATCTCGTACAATGCTGTGTACTACTCCCTTCATAGAACAGCGCAAACTGCCTCTAACCAGAATAGAAAGAGGAGTGTCTACAGTAGTTTGAGAAACAGACGCCTCACAAGTCCTCAACTGGCAGCTTCATTAAATAGTACCCGCAAAACACTAGTCTCAATGTCAACAGTAAAGAGGCGACTCCGGGATGCTGGCTTCTGATGAGTGTGTTATAAATAGTTATCCTGTGCCTGTTAATTTACCTCCCTGCAATGGCTGTTAGTTCCAATGTTGAAACTACTGGTTTTTGTCAATAGTTTTGATGACAGTTATTTTTTGATTGCTGACCTACATTTCACAAATAGTTCTGTTAGCTACAATAGGGAGACCACTATTAGCCCCTCCGATACTATCAACAGGCTTGTATCTAGCTATCATACTGCATGTGCTCACAAGCATAGAGGTGTTGTATATGGCAATATTGTGCCCATTTCCTTGAAATCTTCTGTTAGGTCTGAAACAACAAATCTAATATGTAATGATCTGGCTTGTATTGATAAACCACTGGAATACAAAGACAGTAAGAGTTAGAAAATATGCACTTAAACATACTATTGTCTAAAATAGAAGATATTAAGATCTGGGCCTTTCACAAAAATCCAGAAAAAATAGAAAGAAATGGATTCTGAGATTGCTATTGATGGTTACAGAGTATTTATGGCAGATAGGAAGGGTACAGGGAGCAGTGTAGACATATGTAAAATATCACCTTTCTGTTCACTGTTAAAATCTGTTACCATCCCAAAGCAATTAGAATTTTTGGCCTTAAGTCTCCAATTAGGAAGTAACTCTACAATAACAATCATGGGAGTTTACCGTCCACCCTCTGCTAAGAAATGTGTGCTAATAGAACTCACTGACTTAATAGCCTCCTTTTCAGCCTCTGAAGTGTTAATCGTTGGGACTTTGCCTGTGGAAACCTTGACTCTGATTGTTTAAAGGATTTTTATGTTAAATTAAATCTGACCCAGTTAATTAATAAGCCCATGCGTCCAAATCTGATGGACCCTACAAAATCAACCTTGATCCACCACATATTTACAAATACCCCAGAAAAATATGTTGTAAGTGGGGTGTTTTCCTTAGATATAAGTCAAATCAAATCAAATTTTATTTGTCACATACACATGGTTAGCAGATGTTAATGCGAGTGTAGCGAAATGCTTGTGCTTCTAGTTCCGACAATGCAGTAATAACCAACAAGTAATCTAACTAACAATTCCAAAACGACTGTCTTATACACAGTGTAAGGGGATAAAGAATATGTACATAAAGATATATGGATGAGTGATGGTACAGAGCAGCATAGGCAAGATACAGTAGATGGTATCGAGTACAGTATATACAGTGCCTTGCGAAAGTATTCGGCCCCCTTGAACTTTGCGACCTTTTGCCACATTTCAGGCTTCAAACATAAAGATATAAAACTGTATTTTTTTGTGAAGAATCAACAACAAGTGGGACATAATCATGAAGTGGAACGACATTTATTGGATATTTCAAACTTTTTTAACAAATCAAAAACTGAAAAATTGGGCGTGCAAAATTATTCAGCCCCCTTAAGTTAATACTTTGTAGCGCCACCTTTTGCTGCGATTACAGCTGTAAGTCGCTTGGGGTATGTCTCTATCAGTTTTGCACATCGAGAGACTGAAATTTTTTCCCATTCCTCCTTGCAAAACAGCTCGAGCTCAGTGAGGTTGGATGGAGAGCATTTGTGAACAGCAGTTTTCAGTTCTTTCCACAGATTCTCGATTGGATTCAGGTCTGGACTTTGACTTGGCCATTCTAACACCTGGATATGTTTATTTTTGAACCATTCCATTGTAGATTTTGCTTTATGTTTTGGATCATTGTCTTGTTGGAAGACAAATCTCCGTCCCAGTCTCAGGTCTTTTGCAGACTCCATCAGGTTTCTTCCAGAATGGTCGTGTATTTGGCTCCATCCATCTTCCCATCAATTTTAACCATCTTCCCTGTCCTTGCTGAAGAAAAGCAGGCCCAAACCATGACGCTGCCACCACCATGTTTGACAGTGGGGATGGTGTGTTCAGCTGTGTTGCTTTTACGCCAAACATAACGTTTTGCATTGTTGCCAAAAAGTTCAATTTTGGTTTCATCTGACCAGAGCACCTTCTTCCACATGTTTGGTGTGTCTCCCAGGTGGCTTGTGGCAAACTTTAAACAACACTTTTTATGGATATCTTTAAGAAATGGCTTTCTTCTTGCCACTCTTCCATAAAGGCCAGATTTGTGCAATATACGACTGATTGTTGTCCTATGGACAGAGTCTCCCACCTCAGCTGTAGATCTCTGCAGTTCATCCAGAGTGATCATGGGCCTCTGATCAGAGATGCAGCCAAGTCTTCTCCTTGTATGAGCTGAAAGTTTAGAGGGACGGCCAGGTCTTGGTAGATTTGCAGTGGTCTGATACTCCTTCCATTTCAATATTATCGCTTGCACAGTGCTCCTTGGGATGTTTAAAGCTTGGGAAATATTTTTGTATCCAAATCCGGCTTTAAACTTCTTCACAACAGTATCTCGGACCTGCCTGGTGTGTTCCTTGTTCTTCATGATGCTCTCTGCGCTTTTAACGTACCTCTGAGACTATCACAGTGCAGGTGCATTTATACGGAGACTTGATTACACACAGGTGGATTGTATTTATCATCATTAGTCATTTAGGTCAACATTGGATCATTCAGAGATCCTCACTGAACTTCTGGAGAGAGTTTGCTGCACTGAAAGTAAAGGGGCTGAATAATTTTGCACGCCCAATATTTCAGTTTTTGAATTGTTAAAAAAGTTTGAAATATCCAATAAATGTCGTTCCACTTCATGATTGTGTCCCACTTGTTGTTGGTTCTTCACAAAAAAATACAGTTTTATATCTTTATGTTTGAAGCCTGAAATGTGGCAAAAGGTCGCAAAGTTCAAGGGGGCCGAATACTTTCGCAAGGCACTGTACATACGAGATGAGTATGTAAACAAAGTGGCATAGTTAAAGTGGCTAGTGATACATGTATTACATAAGGATGCAGTAGATGATATAGAGTACAGTATATACGTATACATATGAGATGAATAATGTAGGGTATGTAAACATTATATTAGGTAGCATTGTTTAAAGTGGCTTGTGATATATTTTACATCATTTCCCATCAATTCCCATTATTAAAGTGGCTGGAGTTGAGTCAGTGTGTTGGCAGCAGCCACTCAATGTTAGTGGTGGCTGTTTAACAGTCTGATGGCCTTGAGATAGAAGCTGTTTTTCAGTCTCTCGGTCCCAGCTTTGATGCACCTGTACTGACCTCGCCTTCTGGATGATAGCGGGGTGAACAGGCAGTGGCTCGGGTGGTTGTTGTCCTTGATGATCTTTATGGCCTTCCTGTAACATCGGGTGGTGTAGGTGTCCTGGAGGGCAGGTAGTTTGCCCCCGGTGATGCGTTGTGCAGACCTCACTACCCTCTGGAGAGCCTTACGGTTGTGGGCGGAGCAGTTGCCGTACCAGGCGGTGATACAGCCCGCCAGGATGCTCTCGATTGTGCATCTGTAGAAGTTTGTGAGTGCTTTTGGTGACAAGCCGAATTTATTCAGCCTCCTGAGGTTGAAGAGGCGCTGCTGCACCTTCTTCACGATGCTGTCTGTGTGAGTGGACTAATTCAGTTCGTTGAATTCGTTGAGGTTATTTTCCTGACACCACACTCCGAGGGCCCTCACCTCCTCCCTGTAGGCCGTCTCGTCGTTGTTGGGAATCAAGCCTACCACTGTTGTGTCGTCCGCAAACTTGATGATTGAGTTGGAGGCGTGCGTGGCCACGCAGTCGTGGGTGAACAGGGAGTACAGGAGAGGGCTCAGAACGCACCCTTGTGGGGCCCCAGTGTTGAGGATCAGCGGGGTGGAGATGTTGTTGCCTACCCTCACCACCTGGGGGCGGCCGTCAGGAAGTCCAGCACCCAGTTGCACAGGGCGGGGTCGAGACCCAGGGTCTCGAGCTTGATGACGAGCTTGGAGGGTACTATGGTGTTGAATGCCGAGCTGTAGTCGATGAACAGCATTCTCACATAGGTATTCCTCTTGTCCAGATGGGTTAGGGCAGTGTGCAGTGTGGTTGAGATTGCATCATCTGTGGACCTATTTCGGCGGTAAGCAAATTGGAGTGGGTCTAGGGTGTCAGGTAGGGTGGAGGTGATATGGTCCTTGACTAGTCTCTCAAAGCACTTCATGATGACGGAAGTGAGTGCTACGGGGCGGTAGTCGTTTAGCTCAGTTACCTTAGCTTTCTTGGGAACAGGAACAATGGTGGCCCTCTTGAAGCATGTGGGAACAGCAGACTGGTATAGGGATTGATTGAATATGTCCGTAAACACACTGGCCAGCTGGTCTGCGCATGCTCTGAGGGTGCGGCTGGGGATGCCGTCTGGGCCTGCAGCCTTGCGAGGGTTAACACGTTTAAATGTTTTACTCACCTCGGCTGCAGTGAAGGAGAGTCCGCATGTTTTCGTTGCAGGCCTTGTCAGTGGCACTGTATTGTCCTCAAAGCGGGCAAAAAAAGTGACCATTGTCCTAGTGTATGTATCAGGGATGTGCGAATACCTATGTTACGGATACAAGTATCCTGTGTGTGTGTGTTTCTTTTCTCTCCTTCTCCCCTCACAGGTGAAAATCATCACTCCCCAATCAGTCAACAATCAACCCATCAATCAGAAGACACACCTCCTCCTGTTTCCTACCCTATCACAGTTCCTTCCCCATGGTTTAAAAACCCCATCATTTGTTTGCTCTAGAGCTCAATCTCTTTGTAATGCCATGTTGGTAGATCTCTGTTCTTTATAGATTTCAGTAGCTCAATCTCTTTGTAAATGCCATGTATGTAGATCTCTCTCTTTGCGTCTTAACCTCTTCTTTTGTTTGAGCACCTCCAAATCACTTTGTCATCTCCTGTGAGTATTGTTTTGGTTATGGTGTTTGTTTGTTGCTGGTGGGAAAAGGGGGAAACCAAGACAAGTCGCCCATGGGCATACACTACCCGTAGGTGAACTTTGTTAAATACACTAGTTAGAACTGGGCGGACCACCCACTGTATTTTTGGTTAGTTAGTTAGCTGTTGTTGAAATAGGCTAGTCTAGCTTAGGGGTGTTTTGAATACTTATTGTTTCTTTCCTTGGGTCCAGCTCAGCCCCTTTTCCTGCTCCCCCCATTACCGTGTGTTTATAAATAAACCCTGAGTTTGACGGTATTATTTCGGTTGTCGTGGTTATTTCGTTCACACTTACTTTGTCACAATTATAATTTACATGAGTTATGTTACGGGTCTCACTACCACCCCCCCTAGACTGCCGGGCCAAAAGGGATTCGTAACATAAGTGGGGGCTCATCCGGGATCTGTCTTTACTGACACCCATGCCGCTCATGTAGATTGTTGATAGTGGTATAGTTCAGTGTTGAACGTTATAGCTGAAGTAGCATTAGTGTTTGCTATTTTCGATGGCTCTTGTGAAGTAGTGTAAGATGGCTACTTTTGATTTGAAGTCCTTTTTGGATAACCCTTCGTGGGAGGTTTTTGACAAATGTCGTAGAGTTGATTTAATGACCTTGGCTGACCATTATTCAGTATCGATTCCACAGAATGTAGTTAAGTCGGAGGTTAAAAAGCTGGTGTTAAATGTATTGTTGGAAGAGCAGGTGCTTGTGTTACCGCTGCCTGAGCATACTAACCCTGTAGGGGATGTTGCTGCTCCTGTAAGCCCATTGGTGTCTGATAATGAGGGCGAGGCTAAAACACCAGCCACATTGTCCCATTTTGATCCACTCTCCCCACTGTCAAACGGTGATGCCAGGAGGGATGTCCGTTTAGCACAGTTACAACTAGAGGTGGAAGAGAGAGCCCAAATTAGGCGAGAGACTCTCCAGTTGGAGATGTGTAAAATTGAGGCAGATAGAGAACAAAGGCAGTTGGAGTTCAAAATGCGCCAGATGGAACTGGAGGCAGAGACAGCGAGGCTAGCCTTCGTTCCTACTGTTCCTGTTAGTGAGTCGTCCTCACCAGCTGTGTCCTCAAACACGTTTGACATTAGTAGGCAGATTGCCTTAGTACCTTTGTTCAGAGAGTCGGAGGTTGACTCCTATTTTTGTGTATTTGAGCGTATAGCCGTAGCATTGAAGTGGCCTGAAGAGGTATGGTGTCTATTACTTCAGTGTAAATTAACTGGTAAAGCCCAAGAGGTTTTGTCAGCGCTACCTCTAGAGGACAGTTTGAATTATGAAGTGGTCAAAGCTACTGTTCTTCGTGCCTATGAGCTTGTGCCTGAGGCATACCGACAGAGATTTAGGTCTCATAGAAAGTCTTCTAGTAAGACTTATGTGGAATTTGCTAGAGACAAGGGAAATCTGTTTGATAAATGGCATGCTGCTAGTAAGGTAACTGATTTCAACTCTCTCCGGGAGTTAATCTTGTTGGAAGAGTTTAAAAATTGCTTACCCGAACGCATTGTAGTTTATCTAAATGAACAGAAAGTATCCTCCCTGGCAGAAGCGTCTGTGTTGGCAGACGAGTTTGTGTTGACGCACAAGAGTGTGTTTTCGGCTCAAACTGAGAGTAGAGCCACTGAGTTTCCTACCTTTAGCCCTAGTCGGCCAGCAGTAGTATATCAAGCACGCCAGAAGAAGGAGCGTTCCTGTTTCTATTGTCATAAAGTGGGACATATGATTAATGATTGCTTCCTGGTTAAACGCAAACAAGGGATGCCTCTTCGTGTCAAGCCGCCAACAGGTGTTGCTCTAATTCGTACGGTTGTGAGGTCTGCAACAAAACAGGTGCCTCAGGGTAACTGTAGTTTGAAAGTCTCAGTCCCCGACCGCAGTTATGAACCATTCATTTCCGAGGGGTTTGTGTCCCTAACGAATGACGAAGCGTCTCAGCGTCCGGTTAAAATCCTTAGAGATACTGGTGCGGCGCAGTCGTTTATATTGTCTGATGTGTTGCCCTTATCTGACGATACATACTGTGGTTCCAGTGTGTTAGTGCAGGGTATTGAAATGGGTTTTGTCCCCGTGCCATTGCACTTTGTGAAAGTACACTGAGTTAATCAGTGGAATATTCAGAGTGGGGGTACGTCCTATATTGCCAGTGAAAGGTGTGACCTTTATAATGGGTAACGATATTGCCGGAGGAAAGGTAGTACCCGTATTGGAAGTATTGGATAAAAGTGACCGCTCTCTCTCGAATGAGCTGGCACAGAGTTATCCACATGTGTTCCCCGCTTGTGCTGTCACTCGTGCTCAGGCACTACAAGAGGGTGACGTGATAGATTTGTCGAACACTGTTCTGTTCAAAGAGGTTGATCAAGAGGATGGATTGTGTGATACCTCTGAGAAACTGATCACCTCTGACAAACAGCCCAGGAAAGAATCAAAGAACGTTGAACTTATTGCTGATGCAATACAGTTACCAGTCACTCGTGAGCAGCTGATTGCTAACCAAAAGGTTGACGACAAACGTGCTAAATGTTTTACTAGTGTTGTCTCATTGGAAGAGGTGAAGAAGAAGAATGTGGCTTACTTCATTGATGGTAATCTCCTCATGCGTAAATGGAAATCCCATGTTGACGCGGGTGGAGATTGGAATGCTGTTTACCAAATAGTGATTCCTACAGCCTTTCGACAAAATGTGTTATCCCTTGCTCATGATCACCAGTGGTCTGGTCATTTAGGAATCACAAAGACTTATGATCGGATCCTTCGACATTTCTTTTGGCCGGGTTTAAAACAAGATGTGGCTCAGTTCTGTCGGACATGCCACACATGTCAGATAACAGGAAAACCAAATCAGGTTATTCCTCCCGCTCCTCTTTGTCCCATACCTGTCATAGGTGAACCATTCGAACATGTGGTGGTTGATTGTGTCGGACCGTTACCGAAGACAAAATCGGGTAACCAGTTTTTGTTAACGATAATGTGTATGGCTACAAGATACCCTGAGGCTATTCCTCTGAGAAGGATTACAGCTCCGATAGTGAGTAAAGCCTTAATAAAATTCTTCACGACATTCGGGTTACCTAAGGTGGTACAAAGCGATCAAGGTACCAATTCCCTTTCCAAGCTCTTCAAGCAGGTGTTAAAATCCTTGTCAATTACGCACCGTGTGTCAAGCGCCTATCACCCAGAGTCTCAGGGTGCGCTTGAAAGATGGCATCAGACACTGAAGTCTATGCTACGTAAATATTGTTTGGAATCTGAGAAAGATTGGGATGAGGGAGTTCCTCTAGTTTTGTTTGCTGCTCGTGAAACTGTGCAGGAGTCCCTAGGTTTCAGCCCGGCTGAACTAGTGTTTGGTCACACAGTGAGAGGACCAATGAAAGTCCTTAAAGAACAGTTCTTGTCCCAAGAGTTGTGTACCAGAGATGAGAATGTGTTGGACTATGTTAGTCGCTTTCGTGAGCGCCTACACCAAGCTTGTGCTCTCGCAAAGGAAGCTCTGTCTTCCTCACAGAGGAGCATGAAAAGACACTATGATAAAGAGGCTGTTTCTCGTCCACTACAGCCAGGTGACCAAGTACTGGTGTTATTACCTGTTCCAGGATCTTCACTGTCAGCTCGTTTCTCTGGTCCTTATTTGATTGAAAATAAAATAAGTGAAACTGACTATGTGCTTCAAACTCCTGATAGACAACGCCAATCTCGTGTGTGTCACATTAACATGTTGAAAGCTTACCACACCCGACCCATCACACAGTTAGACAGTTCAAAAACTGAGGAAGGTACTGCAGTCTCCTCTGCTACTACTGCGATGATAGTGGACTGTCATATTGATGATGTAGATGGATTGGAGTTGCGCAATACTCAACAGCAGTGTGTTAGATTGCCCAACTCAGAAATGCTGCTGTCTATCCAATCCGGTCTGGTTCATTTAACGGATGGACAGGCGAATTATATTGTGAGGCTACTACACAGTTTTCCATGTCTCTTTAATGACGTTCCTACTCGCACAAATGTGTTGGAACATGACATTAATGTTGGAAATGCTAAACCTATCAAGCAACACCCATATCGTATCAACGCTTCCAAGAGGAAGATAATGAGGGATGAGGTGAGATATTTGTTGGAGAATGACCTGGCTAAGCCAAGTTCAAGCCCTTGGAGTTCTCCTTGCATTCTGGTTCCTAAACCTGATGGTACGTCCAGGTTATGTACGGATTATCGAAAGGTAAATTCTGTCACAATGCCAGATTCGTTCCCGTTACCCAGACTGGACGATTGTATCGACACTATTGGTGCTGCTAAGTATGTAACCAAGTTGGACCTCTTAAAAGGTTACTGGCAGGTTCCGTTAACTTCACGTGCTTCTGAGATTTCTGCCTTTGTGACCCCAGACAACTTCCTACAGTACTCAGTCATGGCTTTTGGGATGCGAAATGCACCAGCCACTTTCCAACGACTGGTTAACTCCGTATTAGCTGGCGTTCCTAATTGTAGTGCATACCTTGATGACCTAGTGATTTATTCGTCTGAGTGGTCAGATCATGTTGACTTGCTAAGGGTAGTATGTGAATGGTTGGCAGCTGCTTCTCTAACCCTGAACTTGGCAAAGTGCGAGTTTGGGAAGGCTACTGTTACCTATCTCGGTAAAGAGGTTGGCCATGGACAGATGCGCCCTGTTGATGCCAAGGTCTTGGCTATAACTGCATTCCCTGCACCTACCACCAGACGAGAGCTACGGCGCTTTTTAGGGATGGTTGGCTACTACCGTAGCTTCTGTAAAAATTTCTCTGCGGTAGTTGCTCCATTGACCGATTTTGCTTAGTCCGGCTAGATCATTTGTGTGGTCCCCTGATTGTAAGAGTGCTTTTGAATCTGCGAAAGCACTCTTATGTAGTACCCCTGTACTTGCTGCTCCGGATTTTGAACAACCGTTCAAGCTTGAGGTAGATGCTAGTGCCAGAGGTGCTGGTGCTGTTCTACTGCAGCAGGACCAGAGTGGAGTGGATCATCCCGTTTGTTATTTTTCACGTAAATTTAATAAATGTCAAACAAACTATGCGACAATAGAACAAGAAGCTCTTGCTTTGTTGTTGGCTCTGCAATACTTTGAAGTATACATTGGTTCCAATGCCCTACCAGTGATTGTGTATACTGACCATAACTCCTTAGTTTTTCTCCATCGAATGTACAACCAGAACCAGCGCCTTATGCGTTGGGCGCTGATTGTACAAAATTATAATTTGGAGATCCGCCACAAAAAGGGTTCAGATAATGTGTTGGCAGATGCTTTGTCTCGTGTGTAATGATTTTTGTATGTTTTGGTTGACTTTGTTATTGTTGTGAGTATTCATGGTAATACTGTGGTCGCAACCACTAGGGTTGCTCTTTTTAAGGGTGGGAGTGTTACGGATACAAGTATCCTGTGTGTGTATCCTGTGTGTGTGTGTTTCTTTTCTCTCCTTCTCCCCTCACAGGTGAAAATCATCACTCCCCAATCAGTCAACAATCAACCCATCAATCAGAAGACACACCTCCTCCTGTTTCCTACCCTATCACAGTTCCTTCCCCATGGTTTAAAAACCCCATCATTTGTTTGCTCTAGAGCTCAATCTCTTTGTAATGCCATGTTGGTAGATCTCTGTTCTTTATAGATTTCAGTAGCTCAATCTCTTTGTAAATGCCATGTATGTAGATCTCTCTCTTTGCGTCTTAACCTCTTCTTTTGTTTGAGCACCTCCAAATCACTTTGTCATCTCCTGTGAGTATTGTTTTGGTTATGGTGTTTGTTTGTTGCTGGTGGGAAAAGGGGGAAACCAAGACAAGTCGCCCATGGGCATACACTACCCGTAGGTGAACTTTGTTAAATACACTAGTTAGAACTGGGCGGACCACCCACTGTATTTTTGGTTAGTTAGTTAGCTGTTGTTGAAATAGGCTAGTCTAGCTTAGGGGTGTTTTGAATACTTATTGTTTCTTTCCTTGGGTCCAGCTCAACCCCTTTTCCTGCTCCCCCCATTACCGTGTGTTTATAAATAAACCCTGAGTTTGACGGTATTATTTCGGTTGTCGTGGTTATTTCGTTCACACTTACTTTGTCACAATTATAATTTACATGAGTTATGTTACGGGTCTCACTACCATCCCCCCTAGACTGTCGGGCCAAAAGGAATTTGTAACAACCTAGATCCAAACCATGTTTAATCAGAAAGAGGAATTTTAAACATTTCAATGAACAGGCCTTTTTACATGATCTTCAATGTAGTGACTGACATTGACTGTATCTCATCTATTCATGATCCAGAGCTGGCTCTAAAAAACTAAAAACAAATGTCTTCAATAATTGGGTTGGCAGGTAGCCTAGTGGTTAGAGTCCTGGGCGTGTAACTGAAAGGTTGCTGGATTGAATCCCCAAGCTGACAAGGTAAAAATCTGTTGTGCTGCCCCTGAACAAGGCAGTTAGCCCACTGTTCCCCGTTAGGCCGTCATTGTAAATAAGAATTTGTTCTTAACTGACTTGCCTAATTACATAAAGGTTCAATAAAAATGTTGTCGATGAGCATATTCCCTTAAACACTGGAGCTAGACAAAGTTATACATTCATAATAGAGATGCTGTCTGGGCCAAAACTAGCTTTACGGACTCAAACCCAGATTGGCAATCATTTAGGAGATTGAGAAATCTGTGTAAAACTAGTTAGAAATCTGATTATTTTGTTAACGCACTGATTGTGCAGGGAATCTGGTCCTGGAAAAGCATTAATCTCTGAAGGGTTGTAGCTCTTCTCTTCCCCATCAAATTAATCTCTCAAATCAAATTTTATGTCACATGCGCCAAATACAACAGGTAGACCTTAAATGTTAAATGCTTACTAACAAACCAATAACCAACAATGCAGTTAAGAAGAATAAGAGTTAAGAAAATATTTACGAAATAAACTAAAAGTTTTTAAAAAGTTACACAATAAAATAACAATAACGAGGCTATATATACAGGGGGTACCGGTACTGCGTCACTGTGCAGGGGTACAGGTTAGTCGAGGTAATTGAGGTAATATGTACATGTACAGTACCAGTCAAAAGTTTGGACACCTACTCATTCAAGGGGTTTTCTTTATTTTTACTGTTTTCTACATTGTAGAATAATAGTGAAGACATCAAAACTATGAAATAACACATATGGAATCATGTAGTAACCAAAAAATGGTTAAATCAAAATACATTTTATATTTTTGATGACAGCTCTGCACACTCTTGGCATTCTCTCAACCAACTTCACCTGGAATGCTTTTCCAACAGTCTTGAAGGAGTTCCAACATATGCTGACCACTTGTTGGCTGCTTTTCCTTCACTCTGCGGTCCATCTTATCCCAAACCATCTCAATTGGGTTGAGATCGGGTGACTGTGGAGGCCAGGTCATCTGATGCAGAACTCCATCACTTCCTTCTTGGTCAAATATCCCTTACACAGCCTGGAGGTGTGTTGAAAAACAAATGATAGTGGGACTAAGCGCAAACCAGATGGGATAGCTTATTGCTGCAGAATGCTGTGGTAGCCTTGAATACTAAATAAATCACTGACTTCCGGCGCCGACAGAGATGGCCGCCTCGCTTCACGTTCCTATGAAACTACGCAGTATTTTGTTTTTTTTACGTGTTATTTCTTACATTGGTACCCCAGGTAATCTTAGGTTTTATTACATACAGTCGGGAGGAACTACTGGATATAAGAGCAAAGTCAACTCACCATCATTACGACCAGGAATACGAATTTCCCGAAGCGGATCCTCTGTTTTGCCCACCACCCAGGACAATGGATCGGATCCCAGCTGGCGAACCAAAACAATGACGCCGTAAAAGGGGCAGACGAAGCGATCTTCTGGTCAGGCTCCGGATACGGGCACATCGCTCACCGCTCCCGAGCATACTACTCGCCAATGTCTAGTCTCTTGACAACAAGATTGATGAAATCCGAGCATGGGAGGCATTCCAGAGAGACATAAGAGACTGTAACGTTCTTTGCTTCACGGAAACATGGCTCACTCGAGACACGCTATCGGAGTCGGTACAGCCACCTGGTTTCTTCACGCATCGCGCCGACAGAAACAAGCATCTTTCTGGTAAGAAGAGGGGCGGGGGGGTATGCTTTATGATTAACGAGACGTGGTGTGATCATAACAACATACAGGAACTCAAGTCCTTCTGTTCACCTGACTTAGAATTCCTCACAATCAAATGTTGACCGCATTATCTACCAAGAGAATTCTCTTCGATTATAATCCCCCCCAAGCAGACACATCGATGGCCCTGAACAAACTTTATTTGACTCTATGTAAACTGGAAACCACATATCCTGAGGCTGCATTCATTGTAGCTGGGGATTTTTAACAAGGTTAATCTGAAAACAAGACTCCCTCATTTCTATCAGCATATCGATTGTGCTAGCAAGGCTGGTAAAACCCTGGATCATTGTTATTCTAACTTCCGCAACGCATACAGTGGGGAGAACAAGTATTTGATACAGGTTTTCCTACTTACAAAGCATGTAAACTCAATCATCAAGTTTGCGGACGACACTACAGTGGTAGGCTTGATTAACGATGAGACGGCCTACAGGGAGGAGGTGAGGGCCCTCGGAGTGTGGTGTCAGGAAAATAACCTCACACTCAACAAAACAGAGGAGATGATCGTGGACTTCAGGAAACAGCAGAGGCAGCACCCCCCCCCCCCACCCCCCCCCCCCTATCCACATCGACGGGACAGTAGTGGAGAGGGTAGTAGGTTTTAAGTTCCTCGGCGTACACATCACGGACAAACTGAATTGGTCCACCCACACAGAAAGCGTGGTGAAGAAGGCGCAGCAGCGCCTCTTCAAACTCAGGAGGCTGAAGAAATTTGGCTTGTTACCAAAAGCACTCACAAACTTTTACAGATGCACAATCGAGAGCATCCTGTCGGGCTATATCACCGGCTGGTACGGCAACTGCTCCGCCCACAACCGTAAGGCTTTCCAAAGGGTAGTGAGGTCTGCACAACGCAACACCGGGGGCAAACTACCTGCCCTCCAGGACACCTAAACCACCCGATGTCACAGGAAGGCCATAAAGATCATCAAGGACCACAACCAACCGAGCCACTGCCTGTTCACCCCGCTATCATCCAGAAGGCGAGGTCAGTACAGGTGCATCAAAGCAGAGACTGAAAAACAGCTTCTATCTCAAGGCCATCAGACTGTTAAACAGCCACCACTAACATTGACTGGCTGCTGCCAACATACTGACTCAACTCCAGCCACTTTAATAATGGAAAAATGGTTGTAAAAAATGTATCACTAGCCACTTTAAACAATGCCACTTAATATAATGTTTACATACCCTACATTACTCATCTCGTATGTATATACTGTACTCGATACCATCTACTGCATCTTGCCTATGCCGTTCTGTACCATCACTCATTCATATACAGTGGGGAGAAAAAGTATTTGATACACTGCCGATTTTGCAGGTTTTCCTACTTACAAAGCATGTAGAGGTCTGTAATTTTTTTATCATATGTACACTTCAACTGTGAGAGACGGAATCTAAAACAAAAATCCAGAAAATCACATTGTATTATTTTTAAGTAATTAATTAGCATTTTATTGCATGACATAAGTATTTGATCACCTACTAACCAGTAAGAATTCCGGCTCTCACAGAACTGTTCATTTTTCTTTAAGAAGCCCTCCTGTTCTCAACTCATTAACTGTATTAACTGCACCTGTTTGAACTCGTTACCTGTATAAAAGACACCTGTCCACACACAATCAAACAGACTCCAACCTCTCCACAATGGCCAAGAACAGAGAGCTGTGTAAAGACATACAATTGTAGACCTGCAAAAGGCTGGGATGGGCTACAGGACAATAGTCAAGCAGCTTGGTGAAAAGGCAACAAATGTTGGCGCAATTATTAGAAAATGGAAGAAGTTCAAGATGACGGTCAATCACCCTCGGTCTGGGGCTCCAGGCAAGATCTCACCTCGTGGGGCATCAATGATCATGAGGAAGGTGAGGGATCAGCCCAGAACTACACGGCAGGACCTGGTCAATGACCTGAAGAGAGCTAGGACCACAGTCTCAAAGAAAACCATTAGTAACACACTACGCCATCATGTATAAAAATCCTGCAGTGCACCCAAGGTCCCCCTGCTCAAGCCAGCGCATGTCCAGGTCCGTCTGAAGTTTACCAATGACCATCTGGATGATCCAGAGGAGGAATGGCAGAAGGTCATGTGGTCTGATGAGACAAAAATAGAGCTTTTTGGTCTAAACTCCACTCGCCGTGTTTGGAGGAAGAAGAAGGATGAGTACAACCCCAAGAACACCATCCCAACCGTGAAGCATGGAGGTGGAAACATCATTCTTTGGGGATGCTTTTTTGCAAAGGGGACAGGACGACTGCACCGTATTGAGGGGAGGATGGATGAGGACATGTATCGCAAGATCTTGGCCAACAACCTCCTTCCCTCAGTAAGAGCATTGAAGATGGGTCATGGCTGGGTCTTCCAGCATGACAACGACCCGAAACACACAGCCAGGGCAACTAAGGAGTGGCTCCGTAAGAAGCATCTCAAGGTCCTGGAGTGGCCTAGCCAGTCTCCAGACCTGAACCCAATAGAAAATCCTTGGAGGGAGCTGAAAGTCTGTATTGCCCAGCGACAGCCCCGAAACCTGAAGGATCTGGAGATGGTCTGTATGGAGGAGTGGGCCAAAATCCCTGCTGCAGTGTGTGGAAACCTGGTCAAGAACTACAGGAAACGTATGATCTCTGTAATTGCAAACAAAGGTTTCTGTACCAAATATTAAGTTCTGCTTTTCTGATGTATCAAATACTTATGTCATGCAATGAAATGCAAATTAATTACTTAAAAATCATACAATGTGATTTTCTGGAGTTTTGTTTTAGATTCCGTCTCTCACAGTTGAAGTGTACCTATGATAAAAATTACAGACCTCAACATGCTTTGTAAGTCGGAAAACCTGCAAAATCAGCAGTGTATCAAATACTTGTTCTCCCCACTGTATCTTTATGTACATATTCTTCATACCTTTACACTTGTGTGTATAAGGTAGTTGTTGTGAAATTGTTAGGTTAGATTACTTGTTGGTTATTACTGCATTGTCGGAACTAGAAGCACAAGCATTTCGCTACACTCACATTAACATCTGCTAACCATGTGTATGTGACAAATAAAATTTGATTTGATTAGCAATGCACCCCCACACCATCACTCCTCCATGCTTCATGGTGGGAACCACAGATGCAGAGATCATCCGTTCACCTACACAAAGCAACGGTTGGAACCAAAAATCTCAAATTTGGATTCCGGTCTAATGTCCATTGCATGCGTTTCTTGGCCCAAGCAAGTCTCTTCTTATTATTGGTGTCCTTTAGTAGTGGTTTCTTTGCAGCAATTCGACCATGAAGGCCTGATTCACACAGTCTCCTCTGAACAGTTGACGTTGAGATGTGTCTGTTACTTGAACTCTGTGAAGCATTTATTTGGTCTGCAATTTTTGAGGCTGGTAACTCTAATGAACTTACCCACAGGTCTTCCTTTCCTGTGGCAGTCCTCATGAGAGCCAGTTTCATCATAACGCTTGATGGTTTCTGCACTTGAAGAACCGTTCAAGGTTCTTGACATTTTACAGATTGACTGGCCTTAATTTCTTAAAAAGTAATGATGGACTGTAATTTCTCTGTACTTAGTTGAGCTGTTCTTGCCATTATATGGACATGGTCTTTTACCAAATAGGGCTATCTTCTGTATACCACAGCTACCTTGTCACAACACAACTGATTGGCTCAAACGCATTAAGAAGGAAAGAAATTCCACAAATTAACTTTTAACAAGGCACACCTGTTAATTGAAATGCATTCCAGGTGACTACCTCATGAAGCTTGTTGAGAGAATTCCATGAGTGTGCAAAGCTGTCATCAAAGCAAATGGTTGCTACTTGAAGAATCCCAAATATAAAATATATTTTAAATTGTTTAACACTGTTGTCGTTACTACATGATTCCATGTGTTCCATTTTTTTAGTTTTGATGTCTTCACTATTATTCGACAATGTACAAAATAGTAAAACTAATAAAAACCCTGGAATGAGTTTGTGTGTTGAAACTTTTCATTGATACTGAAAGTTAAGTAAAGTGACTATGCATAGATAATAAACAGCGAATAGCAGCAGCGTAAAACAAAAAGTGGGTGGGGGCAGGTCAATGCAAATAGTCCGGGTAGCCATTTGATTAGCTATTCAGCAGTCTTATGGCTTGGGGGTAGAATCTGTTAAGGAGCCTTTTGGACCTAGACTTGGCGCTCCGGTACTGCTTGCCGTAGCAGAGAGAACAGTCTATAATTAGGATGGCTTTCCTCTGACACCACCTGGTGTTTAGACCATGGCATAGCACCATTACAGCCACCACATTAGTTGTGAATGACCTTGTCAATGCATTGAATGCTAAAATGAGTTGTGCTGCTTTGTTTATAGATCTGTCTAAGGCCTATCATACATATTGATCATGGTATTGTATTGAAGAAACTGTCAAAGTCTCATAAAAGTATCTCAGTTGGGTTACATCTTCACTCCTTGAATGGTTCTGTAATATACAATGTCCCTGCATACAAATATCTTGGTATTTGGATGAACAATGATCTATAATTTAAGAAGCATACAAATGAGCTTGTTATGAAGTGCAAATGTCTACTCTAAAATCCCTTGATTCTGTTAATCATAGCACACTTTGTTTTATTACATCTGACAGTTTTAATACTCATCACTGCATCCTTTAACAAAAATCTGTCTGGACCTCTTTAAAGACACTTCATTACTCTCTTTTTGTTTATAAAGCCCTACTCCAAAAGCTTCCAACATTCTTAACAACTTGGTTGAAATGTAGAGCTTCAGGTTATAATACAAGGTCACAGGGTTGGTTAACGATGATGACTCCCTTTGTAACCACAGAGTTCGGAAGATCTACTTTTTCATATCAGGCACCTCGTGTGGAATAGTCACTTCCTTTGAATGATTTGGTGTCCCTGCATAAATTTAGGAAACTGGTTAAGGATTTTAAAAAATAAAATGTATTTGATTATAATGGCTAATGTGTATATTGTATGTAATTGTGTGTGTGCTGATGTGACTATTGTTCCCAGGGCATATTTGTGAATGAGACCTAAGTCTCAATGTGTCTCCCTGGTTAAATAAATACAGGGGTCAAAATCAAATAGCTAAATGATCCTTGGTATGACTATCTTAAAATAACTCCATATCTTAGCTTAGTAGAAACCCAACCCCGGGCCCTTAGACTCTAGGGCAGGGATGGGCAACTGGCAGCCCACACCCCTTTGAAGGACCACGGATCAATTCCCTTCCATTTTTTAGATTGCTAAATTAGTTTACAATTACCAGCAGTGGGGCCCCCATTGATTTTGTTTGTTAGTCTCAGTCATATATCATATTAAAAACTGCAAATATCTCTCCACCCTATGGCAAAATGTGTAGAATTGAAAGAAAATAACTGTAAAACATCTAATTTTCCTTTCCGCTCCATAGCAAAACAAGTAGAATGGTTTTACATTAGTTATACAATTGCTAAATCTTCTCTCTGCTCCATGGCAAAATGTATAGAATTGCACAAAATGTACTCTAAAACGTAAAAATGTTCTCTTCCCTGTCAAGACTGTGTCGGGTATGGATGTGGGTAAGCAGACCAGCGAGCAACTGCGGACCCTCGAGTTCAGAATTTTTGGTGGCCCCCATCCCCATCAAACTTGCCCATCCCTGCTCTAGGAGGTTAACATGTATGGACCCAGAACTTAATTGAACATCTGTTCTGTTTAGAGATCCATTTCATAATATGAAAGTGTCCATCATACAACTAGTTTGATTTAAAATTGTATCTTTAATTTATATATCAAGATCATTTGGGCTATTTACTTAATTTTTTCTATTTTAATCAAATATATAATTTAAAAAACAAACATAGTGGTGCCAATTCATATCTTGCAGGAAAATACTTTAATCTCAAGAGAAGACAGGTTAAATGTTAAAAAAGGTTTAATGTTCTCGTGATCATATAGGTCTTTGCCTAGACAATATCCAAAACAACTAACAAAACACTGAATTCATACATTTTCAGTAACTGTAAACACAATAATACATTTACTGTTTTTCAAACGGAATCAAGGCATTAAAATGTACTAGAGGCCAACAAAACACAGCTTGTTTGGAAAAAATATCTTAACCCACTATTTTTTATACGGTGCATCCGGAAAGTATTCAGACCCCTTGACCTTTTCCACATTTTGTTAGGTTACAGTCTTATTCTAAAATGTATTAAATAAATGTTTTTCCTCGTCAATCTACACACAATACCAAATAATGACAAAGTGAAAACAGGTTTCTAGAAGCTTTTGAAAATGTATACAAAATAAAAAACAGAAATACCTTATTTACATAAGTATTCAGACCCTTTGCTATGAGACTCAAAATTGAGCTAAGGTGCATCCAGCTTCCATTGATCATCATTGAGATATTGCTACAACTTGATTGGAGTCCACCTGTGGTAAATTCAATTGATTGAACATGATTTGCAAAGGCACACACCTGTCTATATAAGGACCCACAGTTGACAGTGCATGTCAGAGCAAAAGCCAAGCCATGACATTGAAGGAAGTGTCCGTAGAGCTCAGAGAAAGGACTGCGTCGAGGCACATATCTGGGGAAAGGTACCAATCTCTGCAGCATTGAAGGTCCCCAAGAACACAGTAGCCTCCATCATTTTTAAATGGAAGAAGTTTGAAACCACCAAGACTCTTCCTAGAGCTGGTCGCCCAGCCAAACTGAACAATCGGGGAAGAAGGACATTGGTCAGGAAGGTGTCCAAAACCTGATGGTCACTCTGACAGAGCTCCTGAGTTCCTCAGTGGAGATGAGAGAACCTTCCAGAAAGACAACCATTTCTGCAGCACTCCACCAATCAGGCTTCTATGGTAGAGTGGCCAGACGGAAGCATCTCCTCAGTAAAAGGCATACGACAGCCTACTTGGAGTTTTCCAAACGGAACCTAAAGGACTGTCAGACCATGAGAAACAAGATTACCTGGTCTGATGAAATCAAGATTGAACTCTTTGGCCTGAATGCCAAGCATCATGTATGGAGGAAACCTGGTGAAGCATGGTGGTGGCAGCAACATGCTGTGGGGATGTTTTTCAGTGGCAGAGACTGGGAGACTAGTCAGGATCGAGGGAAAGATGAACGGAGCAAAGTACAGAGATATCCTTGATGAAAACCTGCTCCTGAGTGCTCAGGACCTCAGACTGAGGTGAAGGAACACCTTCCAACAGGACAACGATCCTAAGCACACAGCCAAGACAACGCTGGAGTGACTTCGAGACAAGTTTCTGAATGTTCTAGAGAGGCCCAGCCACTTGAACTCGATCGAACATCTCTGGAGAGACCTGAAAATAGCTGTGCAGCGATGCTCCCCGACCAACCTGACAGAGCTTGAAAGGATCTGCAGAGAATGAGAGAAACTCCCCAAAAACAGGTGTGCCAAGCTTGTAGCGTCATACTGTTACGGCTGTAATTGCTGACAAAGGTACTTCAACAAAGTACTGAATTAAAGGGTCTGAATACTTATATAAATGTACTATTTCAGTTTTTTATTTATTTATACATTTGTATCGGGTATTGTGTGTAGATTGATGAGGTAAAAAATACATGAATACATTTTAGAATAAGGCTGTAAAGTAACAAAATGTGGAAAAAGCCAAGGGGTATGAATACTTTCCGAATGCACTGTATTTGGCTGGCTACTCCATGTGCATGTGTAAAACACTGTATTCACTCAATTCAGTTTCAAATCATGAAATCAACAATTCAATTAAAAAATATTACATTCCAATTCAATATCCTAACACAAATTCAAAATTATGGAATTCAAATGCAATCTCTGTTGGCAATGAAATCACTCCATATTTTCAAATACTTTCAAAGTGTATTTCCAAATACATTAAAATATTCAACTACTTGTCTTTTAAATAAAATATATCTGAATACTTACTTTGTATGTACAGTATGTGAAAGTAATTGAGATATTTGAAATAGTATCGGAACCCAGGTCTGGCTCATATAGTACAGTATTGACAGTGAGGTGATAAAGCAAACCAAATTACCAAAGGGACAATTACACTTTCTGAATCTGAATGCAAATCCTGCATGAGATTGCATAATGGTACACTCCACTGTACACAAATAACAAAAACTTTCACTTACCAGAACAACAACCTTAGTCTTAGGAAGACGGGAGGTGAGCAGTTGTGCAATGGCAAGGATTCCCCCTGCAACTTGCTCTGCTGAATGCTCATGATTGTTGGTTCCTACCCACACCACCGTCACCTGGAGGGGACCAACGAGGTATTGATTAGTTTAATCATATGTTATAGTTCTGATCTGGATGAAAAGCACTCCAGGACCACAACTGTCCACCTGTGCGGTGCCCTTTCCTCTCTCAGAGCCTGTGCTGGCCCGATTGAATCTCACCTTTGGCCCAATGTTGTCCAGTTCTCCATTCTGCAGCCTCCACAGCACATTACAGGTGGTGTCTCCCCCGATGCCAAAGTTGAGCGCATGCAGAGGAGAGAAGAGCTCCCGCCAGATCTGTGGAGTGAGTGATGTAGCAGGTTGAGATCCAGGACAAGGATTAGTGTAAAATACCAGTGTCATAGCAAAAGTTAAACAACTAACACATGCACAGAGGTCCACACACACACAGTATTATAACTGATATAATGCACAGCAACATGTATTACACACACACACACCAGGGTTTCCGTTGTGGTGCTGGACAGTTGACCTGCAGCATTCTAATTTAACAGACCTTTAAGAAATTTACAGGACCCATATGCATTGGGTGCATAACCGGATTAGGGCATCCACCTACAGTGCTCAGAATGACAGCAATCACATTTAGTTCATGGTATTAATCTTAACAGAACATAAAACTCAAGGATGCCATGGCGTCTGTCCTTCTTACCGAATGCACAATTTGAAGTTGTCCATATTTACTTTTCCGAACAGCAAAATCACTAGCCGATGCCAATCTACTATGCCCCATAGTAGAACAGTTAACCTATTCTATTGGTCAGCTTGTCGTGCAAGAAAGAAATAGCCTATTCCAAACACACACTGGGACAGTTGTGGGACAATAGATCCCAAAGTCATACAACCTGTAGGCCTAGGCAACAGTCAAAAAAATGTAAACGCAATGAGGCTCATGCAACAGATCAGAATGTTTAGCTTAAAATATTGGTAAACTATTATTTAGTCACATTATAAGCGCAAAAATGCGCACATGGCAGTAGGCTACACACGACTGTTCCTTCCCTAGTGCAATCCCCTGGAAAACATTGTCAAAAGCACATCGCACATTTGAGTAGTTTCAAGAGACAGATTAAAATATCCATTACAAATTTTGAAAGAGGGGAGATCTAAAGATGCAAAAACTAGCATGAGTTGCTAATATGACTAGGATTGTGCATTTGGCTACTGGACAATGAAAGAAAGTTGATTTGAAAACCAATAGAACATGAGAGAAATAGGCTACTGTTTTCAATGGCATATGGAAGTCTATAAAATAACTGCCTGCACGTTTGGTTGGATTTTGGCTAAGCTACTTTGAAGCAGGGTAAGATATGCCTGATTATATGCAGTAAAACATTCAGGTTTCAAACAATTAGGTATACATTTTCAAAATGGATAAGCCTACTGACTCCAGCTCATTGCAAAGTGGTGTGTGACCTGCTGAGGCTTGCCTAGTTGCCTATGTACTTGATTGGCAAATGGTAAACTCGCTTTAATTACCAGTTGAGAAATAAATATTAGCTCTTTTTAATCTTGGCCATCGTTTTTAACATGCGATTGCATTAAGAATTGTAGTGGGCAGGTTTCACTCCAGTACCAACCAACAGCTAGCTGTTTGATGAGCTGTAGAAGCAGCTCTCATGCTACATTGACTGGGATCAATCAAAAGTGTTATTTTGCCGGAGCCAAATTGTATTTATCGCCTTTTCATTTATATTTTTGGGGGGCCAAAAGCCAGCTGTTACTGGCTAACGGAAACCCTGACACACACACACAATGTTGTATACACAGGCATCTGTCCTCTCTCACCTCGTACTGCTGCATTAGCTGCACCATGGAGTCTCCAATAAACAGCACCTCTGGCTCTGCATCCTTACACTCCTGAACAAACCGCGTGTGCTGCAGAAACACAACACGTCATCCCCAGGCAGACACTCTACAGCCAAAAAGTTCTACAGCTGCCCCATCGAGAGCATCTTGACTGGCTGCATCACCGCTTGGTAAACTCCAGCCACCAAAGACAAAAGATTGTTCACTCTGCTACCCTCTGGCAATTGGAGACAGCTTCTACCCACAAGTCATAAGACTGGGCGGTATACCTTATTTACACTGTATACAGGGGTATTTGGAAAAAGCCACGGGATGGTTTTTCAATACCATTGAAACTATTTATTTTAATACACTTTAATATTTGTAACTACTTAAGTAAATCCCTGCAGTCAACTTGTGCAATTCGTTTGGAGACAAAGACTGCATTCTTAATTTCATATAATTTTCATTATGAAGCTTACTGGTATTTATTATTACTTATTATGGATCCCCATTAGCTGCTGCCAAAGCAGCAGCTACTCTTCCTGGGGTCCAGCAAAATTACAGCAGTTTATACAATTTTAAAAACATTACATTCACAGATTTCACAACACACTGTGTGCCCTCAGGCCCATACTCTCCCCCTACCACATATCTACAGTAGTAAATCAATGTGAATGTATAGTGCGTATGTTATCATGTGTGTGTGTGTGTGTGTGTATGCATGTGTCTGTGCCAATGTTTGTGTTGCTTCACAGTCCCCGCTGTTCCATAAGGTGTTTATCTGTTTTTTTAAATCGAATTTTACTGCTGGCACGAATTACTTGATGTAGTCATGTAGTCATGACTCTATGTAGCACTGTGTGCCTCCCATAGTCTGTTATGGACTTGGGGACTGTGAAGAGACCTCTTGTGGCATGACTTGTGGGGTATGCATATGGGTGTCCGAGCTGTGTGCCAGTAGTTTAGACAGACAGCTCGGTGCGTTCAACATGTCAATACCTCTTGTAGTCCCCAGTCACGTCACCTGGTGCTTGTTTACAAGCACACAACAACGAGAGACCAACTGTTGTGCAGCATGCTCCATGTGATGTTTATCAGCTAGATATCTTATAACTATTATATTAACTGTCTAAAATGTGCTAAATGCTCTGCAGTTTAGATTTAGTTTTCTAATTTACTGTCTTCCGAAATCAAGCGTTCCCTTGGTAACCGCAGAGAATCTCCTCCAGGATCAAGAGCCTTGCTGCCTAATATTTGTTTTGTGCGTGCAACAAACTGTGAGAAGCACTTGAGTTACTTGTATAGTTTAGGTCAGACACTGTATGAAATGTTTGCAATTCGCTCGTTAGCATTTAGTTAGCATTCTCTATGGGAATTGACATGTACTTGTTAGCATTGCTAACCTTAGGATTACAGAGGGCCTGACCCTCCGATCCAACAGGTCCCAGACGTGCTCAATGGGATTGAGATCCGGGCTCTTCGCTGGCCATGGCAGAACATTAACATTCCTGTCTTGCAGGAAATCACACACAGAACGAGCAGTATGGCTGGTGGCATTGTCATGCTGGAAGGTCATGTCAGGATGAAATTTTGTACAGTTTACTCACTGTTAGTCAGCACCTCTAACTTTTTGGGGATGTGTGCCAGTTCATTCTTTTCACAAGATAAATACACATCCCAAAAAAGTTAGAGGTGCTGACTAACAGTGAGTAAACTGTAGGCTATAACAATAGTCGCACACTCTCTATATACAGTGCATTCGGAAAGTATTCAGACCCCGTGATTTTTTCCCCATATTGTTACATTACAGCCGTATTCTAAAAACGAATATTTTTCCACCCCCTCAATCTACACACAATACCCCATAATGAGCAAATACAGGTTTAGACATTTTTGCAAATGTATTACTAATAAAAAAAAGAAATGTCACATTTACATAAGTATTCAGACCCTTTACTCAGTACTTTGTTTGAGCACCTTTGGCAGTGATTACAGCCTCGAGTCATCTTGGGTATGACACTACAAGCTTGGCACAACAGTATTTGGGAGTTCTCCCAGTCTTCTCTGCAGATCCTCTCAAGCTCTGTCAGGTTGGATGGAGACATGGATGCACAGCTATTTTCAGGTCTCTCCAGAGACGTTCAATTGTGTTCCAAGTCCAGTCTCTGGCTGGGCCACTCAAGGACATTGAGACTTGTTTTGAAGCCACTCCTGCATTGTCTTGGCTGTGTGCTTAGGGTCGTTGTCCAGCTGGAAGGTGAACCTTCACCCCAGTCTGAGGTCCTGAGCACTCTGGAGCAGGTTTTCGTCAAGGATATTTCTGTACTTTGCTCCGTTCATCTTTCCCTCGATCCTGACTAGTCTCCCAGTCCCTGCCGCTGAAAAACATCCACACATCATGATGCTGCCACTAAGCTTCATCATAGGGATGGTGCCAGGTATACCTCCAGACGTGACATTTGGCATTCAGGCCAAAGAGTTCAATCTTGGTTTCATCAGATCAGAGAATCTAGTTTCTCATGGTCTAAGAGTCCAGCTCTAGGAAGAGTCTTGGTCGTTTCAAACTTCCATTATAGAATGATGGAAGCCACTGTGTTCTTGGGGACCTTCAATGCAGCAGAAATTTGATGGTACCCTTCCCCAGATCTGTGCCTCGAAACAATCCTGTCTCTGAGCTCTACAGACAATTCCTTTGACCACATACGCAAGAAGACTCAAGGCGTTTTGCTCTGACATGTGGGACCTTATATAGACAGGTGTGTGCATTTCCAAATCATGTCCAATTAATTGAATTTACCACAGGTGGACTTCAATCAAGTTGTAGAAACATCTCAAGGATGATCAATGGAAATAGGGCGTACCTGAGCTCAATTTCGAGTCTCATAGCAAAGGGTTTGAATACTTACGCAAGTAAGGTATTTCTGTTTATAATTTTTAAGACATTTGCAAACATTTCTAAAAACCTGTTTTTGCTTTGTCATTATGGGGCTCCGTGTGTAGATGGATGGGGAAAAAATATTCCATCCATTTTAGAACAAGGCTGTAACATAACAAAATGTGGAAAAGGGAAGGGTCTGCACTGTAAGCTCCCAGTAATGTAATGTATTGGGTAAACCACCAGTTTTGGCATCATCTTCTATTCATAATGAAAATTAATGTTGGAATTTGAGTGTAATGTCCCCTTAACACAATTCATATCAAAGTTTGTCAGTTGCTTTCAGATCTCAAAAGTAGTATAATCTCAAGAAGAGTCTAAATCGCATGCCAACAATTAGAACGTCATACTATATGTCTCCACCCAAATGGTTTGTATTGCTTTTATTCAGAACCCCATTAGCTGTTGAAGAAGCAGCAGCTATTCTTCCTGGGGTCCACACAAAACATGAAAAATACAGAACACTAATGGACAGGAAGACAAATATTAACTAACACTAGGACTAAAGAACAATATGACTATTTTAAAAAGTAATAAGAACTCGAAAATAAAGAAAAATAAATGAATAATACTACAAATAATGTCTGGGTGTCTCCTCATTGTTCCTTGAGGTGTTTTCTTTTTTATCTTCTTTTTTTTATTTTAAAGAGATTGTATTGTTTGCCTGAGTCAGAAGAGAAGTCCATGTAGTCATTGCTCTATACAGTACTGTGCATCTCCCAGCCTCTGTTCCGGACTGAGAAGAGACCCTGTTTGCGTGTCTTGTGGGATATGTATAGGTTTTGAGCTGTGTGTTAACTGGCTGAAAAGACAATTCTGTACTTTCAGCATGTCAATACTTCTTACAAAGAACAGCAGTGATGCAGTCAATCTCTCATCCACTCTGAACCAGGAGAGTCTGACCTACATGTTATTGACATTGGCCCGCCGTGTACATTTGAGGGTCAGACGTGCTGCTCTGTTCTGGGCCAGCTGCAGCATTCTCTGTCCTTTTTTCCCCACACATGACCACACAACTGGGCAATAGTCAAGATGCAACAAAACCAGAGCTTGCAGGACTTTTTGGTTGCATGTGATGTTAAAAAAAGCAGATCATCTCATTATCACAGACAAACCTCTCCACATCTTTACAACAATATAATAAATATGCTTTGACCATGAAAGTTTACAATCTAATATAACACCAAGAAGTGGAAAAGATAACCACCACAAATCAGGAAACTTTTCCATTCATTTTGGATTGTTTGCATACAGCTGAGCTGAATCTACAAAACAGATGGTCTAGGATGGCCGAAGACCACTTTTGAGTTCTGAAAACAGACTAAATGTAGATTTTTAAGTGTAATGTGCCTTTAAAAAACAAAGTGTTTCCCCTATATTTTATTTTTGCAGTGGTGGGAAATGAAATAGTCCTGGAAGGGGTGGTGGTTGGTCAGAATATTTTCCTCCAGGAAAATCACTTTCCTAAAAGAAAAACAACAAAATTGAATGTGCTAACAATGCTTAAACCACACCAGGAGACCAATCTGCACCCCAAAAAAATCTATTCATGCACTTTCTAATCTATTATACTGTAAATAGTTGAATCAATAATATTGCTCAAAGTATTACACAGTTATGGTAATGGTCATGTAAAATGGCTAAATTGTGTTAAGAGGACAATTATCAATTTAAACATAATAAAAGAGACCAGCTTACTTTGTAGCCATCTTTGATCTCCTCTTCTTAGTAATGCATTATGGGTCAAAATAAATAAACAAAAACACTGTACTTTGTACAGGAACATCAAGAAATAATATGGTAATGTGAAACACGTGCTCAGACATGTTTGGTCTAAAATATGACTAGTTTGTAATGGGAATACCTAGAAATGAAACTGTCTTTGAATATGTAGCACTTTAAACAATATTTGATAGGTTTTAATTAAATATGTTAGTTATTTTGGTAACACTTTACTTGACATCCAGCGTAAAAACACATTATGACATGGACATAACCATGTCATAATGTGTCATAACAGCTGACATAGGTTATAACCTGTCATAATGTGGTCATAACACTGTCATGACCCATATATACACCTGTTGTGACATATATTGCGTTATTTTATGGCTGGTTATGACATAAGCATGTCAAAACCCACGTTTATTCAAATAGATTTTTTCCCTGCCAAGAACTTTCCTTTAGTTTGAAAGTTTTTTAAGTCATTTGTTGTTGTAATGAATTCCTTACATTTTTTTTCATCATATTTTAAATAACTTGTAGAAAATACACTTTATGACACAGTCAAGAAGCATTACGACCATCATAATCTTATAAACTAGATAGGCCTATCAGGTACCAGTCATCAGAAACAGAGCACTGGGGTAGGTGCATGTCTGACATCAATGTGTGCACAATTACCATGATCATTTAATATGGTCAATTTCTGAAAATGTAATATAACATAGCCTACTTGTCAACAGTATGTTTATGGTGTAATGGAATGTTTTGCCTTGTGTAGGTTGACATTTATGTAGGTGTCATAGTCAGCCACAAAATAATGCAACATATCACAACAGGTCTAAATATATGTGTAATGACAGTGTTATGTCAGCTGTTATGACATATGACCGTGTCATAACGTGTTATGATGCTGTGTGTCAAGTAAAGCGTTACCGTTATTTTTAGCAATTAAATGCATGTAAAGTCCTTGGACCCGAAAGTATTAGAGAAATGAGACTATTATTAAAAAATGTTACACTTAAGATTTAAACCCAAAACAGATTAAAGAGCCAGAAACCAAGCATAGTGAGCCTTAATATGAAAGTAAATGATTTACGAGTCCATTTAGAAAGTAAAGTATTCACACCCCCAGCCTGAATTGAAAATTGATTAAATTGAGAATTGTCGTCACTGGCCTACACACAATACCCCATAACGTCAAAGTTGATTTTTTTTGTTGTTTGTTTTTTTACAAATTAATACAATTTGAAAAGCTTAAATGTCTTGAGTCAATAATTATTTAACCCCTTTGTAATGGCAAGCCTAAATAAGAGTAAAAATGTGCTTAACAAGTAACATAATAAATTGCATGGACTGTTGAACATGATTTTTGAAGGACTGGCTCATCTCTGTACCCCACACATACAATTATCTGTAAGGTCCCTCAGTCGAGCAGTGAATTTCAAACACAGATCGAACCACAAAGACCAGGGAGGTTTTCCAATGCCTCGCAAAGAAGGTAACCTATTGGTAGATGGGTAAAAAATAAAACAAGGCACTAAAGTAAACCTGCAAAAAATGTGGTAAAGCAAGTCACTTTTTGTCCCGAAAATTCAATACAACACCTTACTGATTACCACTCTCCAAATGTTCAAGCAGAGTGGTGGCTGCATCATGTTATGGGTATGCTTGTAATCATTAAGGACTGGGTAGTTTTTCCAGTATAAAAATAAATGGAATGGAGTTAAGCACAGGCAAACTCCTAGAGGAAAACTTGGTTCAGTCTGCTTTCCTCTAGACACTGGGAGATGAATTCACCTTTCAGGAGGACAATAACCTAAAACACGAGGCCAAATTTACACTGGAGCTGCTTACCAAGAAGACAGTGAATGTTCCTGAGTGGCCGAGTTACAGTTTTGACTTAAATCTGCTTGAAAATCTATGGCAAGACTTGTAAATGGTTGTTCAGCAATAATCAACAACCAATTTGACAGAGCATGTAACATTTTGAAAATAATAATGGGCAAATGTTGTACAATCCAGGAGTGCAAAGCTCTTAGCTCTTATATCGACTCAGGTGAATACTTATGTAAATGAGATACTGTATTTCTGCATTTAATTGTCAATAAATTTGCTAGCATTTCTAAAAACTGGTTTTTCGTCATTATGGGGAATTGTGTGTAGATGAATGAGAACAAAAATGTATTTACAAAAATGTATTTAATAAAATGTTGAATTTAGGCCTTTCTGAAGGCGATGAGATGGGGCGGCAGGATAGCCTAGTGGTTAGAGCGTTGGACTAGTAACCGGAAGGTTGCAAGTTCAAACCCCCGAGCTGACAAGGTACAAATCTGTCGTTCTGCCCCCACTGTTCAGGCTGTCATTGAAAATAAGAATTTGTTCTTAACTGACTTGTCTAGTTAAATAAAGCTAAAAAAAAAAAAATGGCACTGTATCTGAATTCATCACAGACATGGTTGAATATGAGAATCACCCACACACACTTTTACACACATCATATGCTGCTCAGTTCTTTATTTTAATCGTATTATTATCTATCCTGATGCCTAGTCACTTTACCCTGCCTTGATGAACATACTGTATGTATCTAGCTCAAATACATCATACCCCTGCAAATTGATCTGATACGGGTACTCCCTGTATATAGCTCCATTCTTGTGCATTTTATTCCTCGTGTTACTAGTACTCCCTGTATATACACACTACATGACCAAAAGTATACGCATACCTGCTCGTCCAACATCTCATTCCAAAATCATGGGCATTAATGGTGTTGGTCCACTCTTCTAGGAAGGCTTTCCACTAGATGTTGGAACATTGCTGTGGGGACTTGATTCCATTCAGCCACAAGAGCATTAGTGAGGTCAGGCACTGATGTTGGGCGATTAGGCCTAGCTCGCAGTCTGCCTTCCAATTCATCCCAAAGGTGTTTGATAGGGTTGAGGTCAGGGCTCTGTGCAGGCCAGTCAAGTTCTTCCAGACCAATCTCGACAAACCATTTCTGTATGGACCTCACTTTGTAAGCACAGAAACATCTAGAATGTCATTGTATGCTTTAGCGGTAAGATTTCCCTTCACTGGAACTAAGAGGCCTAGCCCAAACAATGAAGAAACAGCCCCCAACCATTATTCCTCTTCCACTAAACTTTACAGCTGGCATTATGCATTGGGGCAGGTAGCATTCTCCTGGCATCCGCCAAACCCAGATCCGTCAGTCGGACTGCCAGATGGAGAAGTGTGGTTCATCAATGACGGCGAGATTTACATCACTCCAGCCGGTGCTTGGCATTGCACATGGTTATCTTAGGCTTGTGTACGGCTGCTCAGCCATGGAAACCCCTTTTCATGAAGCTCCAGACGAACAGTTATTGTGCTGACGTTGCTTCCAGAGGAAGTTGGGATCTCGGTAGTGAGTGTGGCAACCGAGGACAGACGATTTTTACTACGCACCGCAGCACTTCGCGGTCCCATTCTGTGAGCTTGTGTGGCCTACCACTTCACAGCTGAGCCATTGTTTCTCCTATACGTTTTCATTTCACAGTAACAGCACATACAGTTGACCGGGGAAGCTCTAGTTTAGCAGAAATTTGACAATTGACTTGTTGGAAAGGTGGCATCCTATGACTGTGCCACATTCAGTCACTGAGTTCTTCAGTAAGGACATTCTACTGCCAATGTTTGTCTATGGAGGTTGTGTGCTCGATTTTATACACCTGTCTGCAACGTGTGTGGCTAAAATAGCCAAATCCACTAATTTGAAGGGGTGTCCACATACTTTTGTATATATAGTGTAGCTCCATTCTTGTGTATTTTATTCCTTGTGTTACTATTTTTCTTTTCATTATTTGTTTTAAAAACTCTGCATCGTTGGGAAGGGCTAGTAAGCAAGCATTTCACTGTTAAGTGTACACCTGTTGTATTTGGTGCATTTAACAACTAGAATTAGATTTTTTACATGGTGGAGATGGAGATTGAATTTAAGATGGACATGATTCTCTGTTCCATCCATGTTAGGTTCTCTCTATGTGTTCTACACACACACACACACACACACACACACACACACACACACACACACACACACACACACACACACACACACACACACACACACACGTATTACCATGAATCAGTGACCTTAGGTTTTGCAGTGTCCGAGTCCTTCAGGTCAGTTACTGAAAGGACAGTATGGTGTAGTTAGAGGCACTAACCTGGGACATCCAGCGGTCGTCTCCCTGTATATCCTCCACTGCCTGGGCCACTGCTGCTGGGTTCATCTCATCGCCACTCATCCTATCAGACACACATCACAGAGGAATTAACGTTACAACACACACACAATAAAAAAATAATATGTCCATTAATATGCCCTGAAGAATAACACCTGGTAGGTTTTTTTTGAAAAAGTTGTTGAGGCTAGCTACTAGCTTTTGGTTTGTGCACAGAGTGGGTGGTGAGACAACATTGCCTGCTGGGAGGCCTCACAGACAGCCAGGAGTGGGATGGTAGGGAGAATCGAATGACAACACCGATGCGAGGGCAACGAAGCCAAATGGCTGGAATTTCGCACACATCGTATCTACTGATAACAACAACCCACTGTCCTTAGCGCCAGCAGTTCAGCAAGTTTAATTTGAGTTTGAATTATGAAAGGACAATGCTAGACGACCCAAGAAGCAGCGTTAATAAATGCGGACTGTCGCTGTTGTCTCTCCCGACAAACACACACGGCAAGCCCGTGAGTCAGTCAGCCCGTGAAACCGCCGTACCCTAATCCTTGTACCTGAACGCTTCTGATGATGGTTAGTTATTGTCAATATAACCAGAATATTTCCTCGCGCACGGAGGCTGCACGGCTCCGATGTTTTTCATCCAATGATGATAGTGCGTCGGTGCAGATTATGCTTTCGCGCTTGGATGCTAGCAAGCTAACGTTAGCTGGCTAGCAACTCACCCTGATAAAGTAGCTCCTCGTTTCCTGTCAATAAAGAACTAGGATATAGCTTCTCTATTACTCTAACAATTAACTATCTGCAAAATAAATGTCTCAGAGATTGTTCTAAATGTGAAACTTATCGGTCGAGTCGACCCAACCTCCCGCTCTTCAGCATCCGACGTTTCCTTTTTTGCTCCCTCCCTTTCGCTCTCCAGCAGGGTTGCCAGGTCATGTTAAAATTTCTAGCCAAATTACAACCGAAAATGTGCACAAAAGACCTGAACTAGCCACATAATTTTCACAGCAAGAGATGAGTTTCCATATTAATACAATAAAACTTTTTCCCATAACGTTATCGAGCCAATTAATAAGGAATATCAGAGTAACTTCAAACGACTTCTAACGACGAAAATTCGTGTTTCCTCAAAATAATAATTATTGCAAGCTATAACATGACGTAATAAAGGAATTTAATATGTGGCAAGATAAAAGATAATTCACCATTATTAAACTCGTTAGATCATTTGCACAAGGGGGTATGGTATATGGCCAACATAACAGCTAATGGCTATTCTTAAGCATGAGGCAACGGCAGACGTTAGCCGTGGGATATTGGTCATAAACCGCAAACACCGGGATTCCTTATTGCTATAATAAACTGGTTACCAGAGTAATTCCAACAGTAAAAAGTAATGTTTTGTCATACCCGTGCTATATGGTCTGATATACTACGGCTTTCAGCCAATCAGCACTCAAACCAGGTATATAATTAAGCAATAAGGCCTGGGGGGGGGGGGGGGGGGGGGTGTATATGGCAATTGCTAAGGGGAGGGGCTCCAACCACCCGGTTTATAATTGTACATTAATTCCCTTTGTGCATGTATTTGTATTTATTATGGATCCCAATTTTTATTTTTTTTACCTTTATTTAACTAGGCAAGTCAGTTAAGAATAAATTCTTATTTTCAATGACAGCCTAGGAACAGTGTGTTAACTGCCTTGATCAGGGGCAGAACAACAGATTTTTACCTTGCAAGCTTGGGGATTCGATCTTGCATCCTTTCGGTTACTAGTTCAACGCTCTAACCACTAGGCTACCTGCCACACCAGCACACAGATCAGACACCCATGCATGCCCCACAAGACATGACACCAGAGGTCTATTCACAGTCCCCAAGTCCAGAACAGATGATGGGAGGTGCACATTACTACATAGAGCCATAACTACATGGATCTCTGTCCTACATCAGGTAACTCATGCAAGCAGTAGAATCAGATTTTAAAAAACAGATAAAAATACACCTTATGGAACAGTGGGGACTGTGAAGCAACACAAACATAGGCACAGACACATGCATACACACATATGATAACATATGCACTATACACACATGTACACATAGATTTTGTGTTGTAATAAGTGCTGTGCTTGTTGAATGTCCTACCCTATAAGCGTGCTGAAAGTCTGTTGTCAACTTGTTTACTGTAAAATAGCATTGTATCTGGTCAAACACAATTTTTTCAAAAACTTTACTAAGCGTTGGTAACAGGCTGATTGGTTGACTATTTGAGCCAGTAAAGGGGGCTTTATTTAGGTGGCGGAATGACTTTTGCTTCCCTCCAAGCCCGAGGGCACACACTTTCTAGAATGCTTACTTTGAAAATATGGGAAATAGGAGTGGCAATATATTCTGCTATTATTCTCAGTGATTTTCCATCTAAGTTGTCAGACCCCGGTGGCTTGTCATTTGTGATAGACAACAATCATTTTTTCACCTCTTCCACACTCACTTTACGTAATTCAAAATTACAATACTTGTCTTTCATAATTTGGTCAGATATGCTTGGATGTGTAGTGTCAGCGTATGTTGCTGGCATGTCATGCCTAAGTTTGCTAATCTTGCCAATGAAAAAATCATTAAAGAAGTTAGCAATATCAGTCTGTTTTGTGATGAATGAGAAATCTGATTCAATGAACGATGTAACTGAATTTGCCTTTTTTCCCAAAATGTAATTAAATTAAATTTTCTTTATATCATTTATCTTTGTTTGATACTGTAGTTTATTTTTTTAATTCAGTTTAGTCACATGATTTCTAAATTTGCAGTACATTTGCCAATTAGTTTTGCAGCCAGACTTATTTGCCATTCCTTTTGCCTCATCCATCTCAACCATACAATTTTTCAATTCCTCATCAACCAACGGGGATTTAACAGTTTTTACAGTCATATTCTTAATGTGTGCATGCTTATTAGTAACTGGAATAAGCAATTTCATAAATGTGTCAAGTTCAATGTCTGTTTCCTCCTCATTACACACCACAGACCAACAAATATTCTTTACATCAACAACATAAGAATCTCTACAAAACGTATTGTATGACCTCTACACTTTATTAGGCCCATCCTTTGGAACTTTGGTTTTACTAGATATAGCTACTATATTGTGATCACCACATCCGATGGATCTGGATACTGCTGTCAAACACATTTCTGCAGCATCAGTAAAGATGTGATCAATACATGTTGAGGATTTCATTACTGTGCTGTTTGTAACTACCCTAGTAGGTTGACTGATAACCTGAACCAGGTTGCAGGCACTGGTTATAGTTTGAAGCTTTTTCTTGAGTGGGCAGCTTGTTAGGCATGTGCATAACTGTAGATAAATCGACAGGAGAGTTTGAGTGATAAAAGTTGGAGAGAGGATCTCGAAATCTATGAGCAAGAAACACTTGGATGAACATAAAAAAACTAATGTTAGGCTATTTTCTGCCAATTGTGCTGTTATTATGTTCCAAATGTTAAAACTACAAATGGCCCATTTGCGAGATTGACTCATCACTTCAATAGGCTTTGGCTACAGACTAAAATTTGGGTTTATGGTTGTAATTCAATTTTGCCATGGTTTGCTTAAAAGCAGGTAGCCTATAGCCCCTAATAGGCCTACATTTCATTTCAGTAGCCGAGACAAGATGTAGACTGAACGACTTAGCAGCTTGCTTAGTTCAAATTGACAGACTAATTTATACAATATGAATAGCGATGCGATTAAGAGGAAAGAAGTGGTTGTGTTTCCCAATAGCCTGCTAGAATAGGCTACTGAGGATGGGGTCATCATTTCAATCACTGAATTAAATACGAATACTATTTACAGTACCAGTCAAAAGTTTGGACACACGTACTCATTCAAGGGTTTTTCTTAATTCTTACTATTTTCTACATTGTAGATTTACAATGAAGACATCAAAACTATGAAGTATCACATATGGAATCATGTAATAACCAAAAAAGTGTTAAACAAATCAAAATATATTTTAGATTTGAGATTTTTCAAAGTAGCCACCCTTTGCCTTGATGACAGCTTTGCACACTTTCAACCAGCTTCATGAGGAATGCTTTTCCAACAGGAGTTGGAACAGAAGGACAGAAGGAGTTCCCACATATGCTGACCACTTGTTGGCTGCTTTTCATTCACTCTGCAGTCAAACTCATCCCAAACCATCTCAATTGGGTTGAGGTCAGGTGATTGTGGAGGCCAGGTCATCTGATGCAGCACTCCATCCCTCTCCTTCCTGGTCAAATAGCCCTTACACGGCCTGGAGGTGTGTTTTGGGTCATTGTCCTGTTGAAAAACAAATGATAGTCCCACTAAGCGCAAAATGACGTATCGCTGCAAGGTTCTGTGGTAGCCATGCTGGTTAAATGTGCCTTGAATTCTAAATAAATCACTGACAGTGTCACCAGCAAAGCATCCCCACACCATCACACCTCCTCCATGCTTCACGATGGGAACCACACATGCGGAGATAATCCGTTCACCTACTCTGCGTCTCACAAAGACACGGCGGTTGGAACCAAAAATCTCAATTTGGACTCATCACACCAAAGGACAGATTTCCACTGGTCTAATGTCCATTGCGCGTGTTTCTTGGCCCAAGCAAGTCCCTTCTTCTTATTGGTGTCCTTTAGTAGTGGTTTCTTTGCAGCAATTCGACCACAAAGGCCTAATTCACACAGTCTCCTCTGAACAGTTGATGTTGAGATGTGTCTGTTACTTGAACTCTGTGAAGCATTTATTTGGGCTGCAATTTCTGAGGCTGGTAACTCTAATGAACTTATCCTCTGCAGCAGAGGTAACTCTGGGTCTTCCTTTCCTGTCGCGGTCCTCATGAGAGCCAGTTTCATCATAGCGCTTCATGTTTTTTATGACTGCACTTGAGAAACTTTTCCGGATTGACTGACCTTCATGTCTTAATGTACCTTGTCACAACACAACTGATTGGCTCAAACGCATTAAAAAGGAAAGAAATTCCACAAATTAACTTTTAACAAGGCACACTTGTTACTTGAAATGCATTCCAGGTGACTAACTCATAAAGTTGTCTGAGAGAATACCAAGAGTGTGCAAAGCTATCATCAAGGCAAAGGGTGGCTACTTTGAAGAATCTGAAATATGAAATATATTTTGATTTGTTGAACACTTATTTTCCTACTACATGATTCCATACGTGTTATTTCATAGTTTTGATGTCTTCACTATTGTTCTACAATGTAGAAAATAGTACACTTGGGTGAAGGTTCACCTTCCAACAGGACAAAGACCCTAAGCACACAGCCAAGACAACACAGGAGTTGCATCGGGACAAGTCTCTGATAGTCCTTGAGTGCCCCAGCCAGAACCCAGACTTGAACCAAATCGAACATCTCTGGAGAGACCTGAAAATAGCTGTGCAGCAACGCTACCCATCCAACCTGACAGAGTTTGAGGGGATCTGCAGAGAAGAATGGGAGAAACTCCCCAAATACAGGTGTGTCAAGCCCCCCCCCCCCCCCCAAAAAAAAGTATTTACTTTGTCATCATGGAATATTGTGTGTAGATTGATGAGGGAAAAAAACTATTCCATCCATTTTAGAACAAGCCTGTAACGTAACAAAATGTGGAAAAAGTGAAGGGGTCTGAAAACTTTCCAAATACACTTTAGGTCTAACTACAGTATACATGTTTGAGGGTTACTACTACAATACATAATTCAAAACATGAAAACATTACTACATAAAACCATTAAATACAGTTGGAATGTAGTTTCCATCAAACAGAAAAACAACAACATGGATAAATACATTTAGATTGTAAATACTGCACTTTACTTTTGCATTACCCATATATACTGAACAAAAATATAAGCGCAACATGCAACAATTTCAAAGACTTTACTGATATACAGTTCATATGAGGAAATCAGTCAATTGAAATAAATCTTTAAGCCCTAATCTATGGATTTCACATGACTGTGAATACAGATATGCATCTGCTGGTCACAGTTACAGTACCTTAAAAAAATGGGCCTCACAATGGGCCTCAGGATCTTATCACAGTATTTCTATGTATTCAAATTGCCATCGATAAAATGTTAATTGTCCGTAGCTTATACCTGCCCATACCATAACCTCCACCATAATGTCAACATTGTTCACATCAGCAAACCACTCGCCCACACGACGCCATACACGTAGTCTGTGGTTGTGAGGCCGGTTTGACGTACGGCCATATTATCTAAAACAACGTTGGAGGCGGCTTATGGCAGAGAAATGAACATTCAATCTCTGGCAACAGCTCTGGTGGACATTCCTGCAGTCAGCATGCCAATTGCACGCTCCCTCAAAACTTGAGACATCCGTGGCATTGTGTTGTGTGACAAAACTGTACATTTTAGAGTGGCTTTTTATTGTCCCCAGAACAAGGTGCACCTGTGTAATGGTCATCGGTTTCTTGATATGCCACACTTGTCAGGTGGATAGAATATCTTGGCAATGGAGAAATACTTACTAACAGGGAGGTAAACACATTTGTTCACAAACATTTTAAGAAATAAGCTTTTTGTGCTTTTTTTCAACCAACACTTTACATGTTGAGTTTATATTTTTGTTCAGTGCAGTTGTTTAAGGTCATTCAAAGGCAGATTGCAGTATCTTCATTTTATGGGTCATAGGTGAAATCAGTGGTTATGATTGATATGAATACAAATGACTACATAATAAGATGATACACCAGTGCATTAGCAATGATCTACCTACAATATATTTGTCTGGCTAGCAAAACAACTTTGAAGCTATTTTTCTGTTTCACTTTGTAGGGCAGCATAGGTACGCTATGCTTAATGCGTTGCCTCTGCGCAAATGACGGGGGTAGAAAACGGAAAATGTTCAAGATGATTTTGCCTCAGTAGCCTATTTTTTAAAGAAAAAAAGACGTTTGAGCAGCAGTGGACAGTTTGGACATATCCTAATTGCATCAAGTCTAGGATACAAGTAAAGGTAGGCCAGCAGTATTAATACTTTGCACAGTTTTGGGGGGGATAAAAACAGGTTTTACTCAAACATGTTTTACAACAGCGTTCGCCTCCCACCAGTCCGCCAAAGGCAAAAGGTGTGTAATGCTGACTCCGCCTACAGCCCCGAGTGCACGCACACACAGCCTGTGAGTTTCAAACTTCCGAGTCCTAGAACTAGGATTCTTTATCAAAAACCTGTCTAGGTATTCGCCTGAATTATCCTTAAAACCTTCCCCTTTGGAGGTTTCTAGTAACTCGTTGAAAGTTTGTCGGTGTATTTGAGGCCTGGACAAACTGACAATCCAATGTATCGGACATGGCAACAGTTCCTCGCGTTTATGGGTTTATTCGCAGTGCCAGGTGAGTTCGAAGTTACTTAATTAATTTCTGTGTTCAGTCCTATGGCAATTAGTCGCTATTCTGTATGATCAAGTAAATCAAACGAATATTGTTGATAATTTATAGCTTTACATGAACACTTAGGCCTATTATTATTCAGTCAAAACATTGATCAGAGGCTCCAGCAGTCATCTTGCTCACGAATCACATTGACACCACTGTCCAGTTGTGGACTCGAGTCACACATTTGATGACTTGAGACTCCACTTAATAGAAAATAAAATTACTTGAGTCTTGAAATGATCTTGCCAGGTTTTGTTATGTTTTGTCACTCATTTTGTGGCACAGAGTCTTGTGGATTAAAGCCAATTCAGGGTACTAGGAAGTAACTACCTCCCCTAAGAACAATGTCTAATTTCTGACACAAATGATCGTTTAGAAAAAGTATATATAGGACGAAGGTCATGTTAAGGCGAATAAACTATAAAGGGAAACAAATGGCTACAGTTTACACTTTTTTTGCCATTTCATAAAATATTGCTTTTAGAAAAGGGGTGTTTTTCTTTTTAAGTACCAGGGTAACTAACTGGCCCTCCCATGGGGTGCCTGGTAGAAGATTATGGCATAGGGTTTCACGCAAATGTGTTAAAATCCATTTAATCCGTTTTATTTAGAAATTCTTTAGTAAGTAATACTTAAAAGCTAAGTCTAGTGGTCTTATTTGAATTATTTAAATAAAATATTGGGGGAAATGGTGTTGCACATGTCGCTATTAATATCCAAACTCGGAGGAGATTTGATGTAAAGTCCTTCTTTAAGTCACCTGTACATACATTTTCTTTGATCTTTTCCTTGTTCTTTTCCATAATATCCATTATGTATAATTGCACTAAATATTATTTGAATAATACAAGATTTTATATCACAGTAGTCTTTAAAATGACATGCAGGAGCAAAAGGTTTTCAATAGTTGTTTATAATTAAGTTAAAAAAAGATGAATTGGAATATAATATTGGAATGGAATATAACATTTTAATAACTTAACTCTTTAATTCAGTGTAACATTGATGTGGCAACTGTCTTATGCTTTGCTGAGGGTGTGCCCAACATGCCCCTATTCACATCGACGGGGCTGTAGTGGAGCGGGTCGAGAGTTTCAAGTTCCTTGGTGTCCACATCCCCAACAAACTATCATGGTCCAAACACACCAACAAAGTCGTGAAGAGGGCACGACAATGCCTTTTCCACCTCAGGAGACTTGAAAAGATTTGGCATGGGTCCGCAGATACTCAAAAAGTTCTACAGCTGCACCATCGAGATCATCCTGACTGGTTGCATCACCGCCTGGTATGGCAACTGCTCGGCATCCTACTGTGAGGTGCTACAGAGGGTAGTGCGTAGTACATCACTGGGGCCAAGCTTCCTGCAATCCAGGACCTATATACTAACTAGGCGGTGTCGGAGGAAGGCCCAAACATTTTTCAAGGACTCCAGTCACTGAAGTTATTGTTCTGTTCTCTCTGCTACCGCACGGCAAGCGGTATCGGAGTGCCAAGTCTAGGTCCAAATAGCTTCTACCCCCAAGCCATAAGACTGCTGAACAATTAATAAAAATGGCCACTGGGACTATTACACTGCTGCAACCCGCTGATTATTATCTATGCATAGTCACTTTACCCATACCTACGTACCTTGACTAATCTGTACACCCTTTATAGTGATTCAGTACCGGTACCCCCTGTATATAGCCTCACAATTGTTATTTTTTTGTTGCTTTTAATTATTTTTTTACTTTAGTTTATTTAGTAAATATTTTCTTAACTGCGTTGTTGGTTAATGGCTTGTAAGTAAGAATTTCACAGTAAGGTCTACTACACCTGTTGTATTTGGCACGTGACAAATAAAATGTTGATTTATTGCACGATTCTAATTTGTACATAGGTCACAAATATAGCTATTCCCAGTAAAATTGGAGCACAACTCATTAGCCTACCTCCTGCACCGCTCACACCTAATCCAGTGACTGAAAACAGGGGAGAGATGCCAATTGAAAAGCTCTCTCTTAAAAACATAGTTGGCTATATGACATAAAATGCTGTGTAAAATAAATCACAGAAACAATGAGAAAATATGGAAAAATAAATAAATAATGAAATGTTATAAAGCAGTCCGTGTAATCATCTGCCAGAGTAGCCCCAATCGGCCCGAGACCCAAGTAGTACATTTGGGTCAGATAACTCACATCGTAATCGGCCTGAGCTCAATCCCCGCATCCTAGCCACAAGTAATACTGCTTAATGCGGCCCAGACTCGGGCCACATGACGTCGGCCGAGTCTGACTCTCAGCCGGAATCGGCCCAGATCCACTGTGCTAGCTGGGGTGGCAGCCAGGGAAAGTGTTGGGGAAATAATTTGGTGACATCTTGTGGTCTTAATCTGAATTACAGGGGGATAGTTACCTAGTACCTTATACTTGATCCGAAAATGTGGTTGGAGGCTCCATATGGAGGGTGTGACGCAATTGTGAAGCCTTCGGAGGCATGCAGAGTCCAAATCAAGCTCCTTACCGCATTGCCCGCCTCTCAAAATGTATAACACCGTATAGCTCTGCATTGACGATAGGTGGGGGCGGTAGGTCCTGTATAAACACAAACTCACTTCGTTGACAACGTCCTTCACAACAGCTCTATTCCGTGAAGAGCAAGAAGTATGAATGCCCTGACTTCTGCATAGGCTCTATCACAGTAAATTCTGTAAGGCCACTGCAAATGTCGGATTGACCATGCAGCACCTTTCACTCTACACGCAGCCAGAGACAGTAGCCTCAGCATCGCACTTGGAGAAAAAAAACCTGCAACAGATTGGCTAGTGAAACGCACACTCCGCACTCTGATTTGACCAGCAAACTGTCAATCAACAAAGGTTGGGTGGTGAGCGAACGGATTGCTGATTTGCTGTACAGCTATAGGATTGGGTGCAGTGCGAACGTCAAATTATGAGGGATGTTGGAGATTCCGGTTGAAATTTGGAAAAGATGGCGGAAGTGGATGCTGAGTTTGAATCAAGCAGCGTGTTGAGCACAGTTGGTGAAGTCGAGTGTTCTGACAGGACAATAGTACTAGCGAAAGCTGGAACAAAAAGGAAATGGTCTAAAATTGGAGTGGAGTATACATGTATGAATGATAATAAATCGCTTCTTGTCGGGATGCGTTTGAGTAAGGATTAGAGGTCGACCAATTAATCGGAATGGCCGATTTCATTAGGGCCGATTTCAAGTTTTCATAACAATCGGAAATCGGTATTTTTGGGCGCCGATTTCCGATTATTATTTTTTGTTTATTTTTTTTTTATACCTTTTATTTAACTAAAAGGTATAAAGGTAAGTCAGTTAAGAACACATTCTTATTTTCAATGACTGCCTAGGAACTGTGGGTTAACTGCCTTGTTCAGGGGCAGAACGACAGATTTTCACCTTGTCAGCTCAGGGGTTCCAATCTTGCAACCGCACAGTTAATTAGTCCAACGCTCTAACCATTGCACTCCACGAGTAGCCTGCCTGTTACGCGAATGCAGTAGAAGCCAAGTTAAATTGCTAGCTAGCATTAAACTTATCTTATAAAAAACAATCAACCATAATCACTAGTTATAACTACTAATCCAGTTTAGCAGGCAATATTAACCAGGTGAAATTGTCATTTCTCTTGCGTTCATTGCACGCAGAGTCAGGGTATATGCAACAGTTAGGGCTGCCTGGCTCATTGCGAACTAATTTGCCAGAATTTTACTTAATTATGACATACATTGAAGGTTGTGCAATGTAACAAGAATATTTCGACTTAGGGATGCCACCCGTTAGATAATATAACGAACGGTTCCGCATTTCACTGAAATAATAAACGTTTTGTTTTTGAAATGATAGTTTACGGATTCGATCATATTAATGACCAAAGGCTCGTATTTCTGTGTGTTATTATGTTATAATTAAGTCTGATTTGATAGAGCAGTCTGACTGAGCAACAGCAGGCCCGTAATCATTCATTCAAACACCACATTCGTGCGTTTTGCCAGCAGTTCTTCGCAAGCACAGCGCTGTTAATGACTTCAAGCCTATCAGCCTAATGGCTGGTGTAACCAATGTGAAATGGCTAGCTAGTTAGCTGGGTGTGCGCTAATACGGTTTCAAACGTCACTCGCTTTTAGATTTGGAGTAGTTATTCCCCTTGCGCTGCAAGGGCCGCGGCTTTTGTGGAGCGATGGGTAACGATGCTTCAAGTGTGGCTGTTGTCGATGTGTTCCTGGTTCAAGCCCAGGTAGGGGCGAGGGGGGGACGGGGACGGAAGCTATACTGTTACACTGGCAATACTATAGTGCCTATAAGAACATCCAATAGTCAAAGGTATATAAAATACAAATGGTATAGAGAGAAATAGTCCTATAAATACTATATTAACTACAACCTAAAACCTCTTACCTTGGAATATTGAAGTCTCATGTTAAAAGGAACCACCAACTTTCATATGTTCTCATGTTCTGAGCAAGGAACTTAAACGTTAGCTTTTGTACATGGCACATATTTTACATGGCACACATTTTTACATGGCACATATTACTTTCTTCTCCAACACTTTGTTTTTGCATTATTTAAACCAAATTGAACATGTTTCATTATTTATTTGAGGCTAAATTGATTTTATTGATGTTTTATATTAAGTTAAAATAAGTGTTAATTCAGTATTGTTGTAATTGTCATTATTACAAATAAAACAATCGGACGATTAATTGGTATCGGCTTTTTTGGTCCTCCAATAATCGGTATCGGCGTTGAAAAATCATAGTCGGTCGACCTCTAGTAAGGATGCATGTGAAACCCGTTTGGGGTGTCAAATGGTGACTATGCGCTGGAAAAAGTGGAGTCGTCAGTGGCCAGGAGTGGGCTTATTTTGATTAATTGTATTTCTGAAGAACATAGGAAGATTGCAGTGGGCCTCAAAAGAATCCGAACAAAAGTTTTGTGTTTTGAACTTCGGAGGAGAGCACCTGTTTAAAGGAGTCTTCACAGGGGTAACGACGGATGTTCAGGTTGAATACCTGAAGAGAATTCGTGGTGTGATTGGTGCCCATCGTCTGACCCACTGGGTGAATGGAGAAAAATAAGAAAGTCATTCGGTCCTGTTGTTTTTTAATAAAGAGCAAATACCTGTGTGATTGCCAATAATCCTTTGAGGAAGAATGTTAAATTATAGGTAGAGAGTATTGCCATAATAAATAAATATGCAGCTCAAAACAATGTTGGTGATCAAGAATATTAACTGTTTACTTTGCAAGCTCATCAGCAGTGGGGCAACAAATACTAGCATAGGCCTACTGGTATTTTGGTATGTAACAATTGCTTGAAATTGATGATTTACTTATGAAGCTTTCATTTGGAATTTGTTTAAAATTAGTTATTACTGTGGAAAAGACTCAGCATAGGCGCCGCTCTCCAAACACCAGCCAATTGAGTTTTTTTTTCTCTTGTTGAAATGTTTGCTATTGCTTTCACATGTTTAAATTCATTGGCCCTGTGTGGTAAATCTATATCTAATACTAAAATAATTGCTAGTGTTTCATTCCATCCCGGTACCGTTTATTACAACATGTAGACATTTCATGTTTGATAGGCCTACAATACATTTTCATTTAGCCAACCATTTCATTCCCTCTGAGTGGACGCAATGTTTATTGTGCACATGACCTTTCACAAGATTCATGGGGTAGAAGTTCTGTTTATTTAATTCAATATATGGTTTCCTTTTGTTCATATTTCCTGGGTTATGTCGGAGTTCCGTGCCTCTGTTATCCTCGTTGTGCGTAATAGGAGCACGCGCGCCTATGTGCGCATAGAAATAGGCTACATGGCCTGCACCCTTCGCTTTGGAGTCAGAACATGGAATAGGAGAATGTATTGTTCCATGTATGCATTGTGTTGAAACATCATTAATAATCATTAAGTTTGGTTAAGATTAATGTACAAATGTAACAATGGATGTGGAAATTGCCTTTTTGTATGAAATGGCTCTTTCACCATTGGATCACCAAGACCTATACATAAATCTACTCTCTGAGCACGTCAACCTGCCTTGCCTTCTGCTGATTTTATGCCCCTACGACTGCTACAAGTTTTACAATTACAAATGCTAATCAAAATGTGTTGTAGACAAAATGACGAAAAGGGCTGTCTTAATACATAGACAAAGATTTGTAGTTGAACAAGTCGTTGCATGTATGATTTTATTTTTACCTGACTTGAGTCTCGATTTGACTTGCTCATAGAATGCACGACTTGGACTTGACTCGAGTCTTGACCCGTTCTACTTGGGACTCAACTTGAGAACTCTGACCTTGTGACTCGAATAATAGTGACTTGGTCCCGCCTCTGCCACTGTCAGGCTCAGATGGCTACCGGTCAGGTGACCAGATTCCGCAATCTTGATAATAAGTAGTCTACTCTTGATTTATACTTTATCATTATAGCTTGGACATGCAGTGTATATATAGACATTTCTGACATGTTTCTCAGATTGATCAGGCCAAAGCTCATAGTGATCATAAGTTATTGTCCTCCTGGATAATTGTTAGATGGATATGGAAGGCCAGGTATTGATGTATGAATATGAAAGTCTATACTGTGTACCTATCCGATGTGTATAATACGCCCTATAGCTCTGTCTGATATCAGGAAGCAGGGGAGTGTCTTTAGTGCTGCAGATTGTAATTATTCTTTGGATCTGACTCTGACTAGCTCTGCCTTGAGGCAACTCAGCCAAGAGTTAGTGGATCACACCCAGTGTTTTTATATGAAAGCATCCGGTCTGTAAATGTCTCTGTTTTGTTTGTGTGGGTTACACTTTCAAGGACATGGGAGGACTCTCTCTCCTCGCTGTACTCAAAGTACTAATGTGCTGCTGCTCTAGTCTGAATAATACAACACATCGGTCATCACATGAATTCCATCCAATCAGGGAGCGCAGAGAGGGGCCTTTCTGATGTCTGTCTGGGAAGTGAAGCTCAGCCATCGGGTTGATTGATTTTAGTGCTGTCATGTCTACTCTAGGGTAGTGAATGTAGTTTGTTACAATACAGTGATTCGCCAGGATGGTTCCCTCAGCTCAGATACCTTCTACAGTGTTTTTTACTGATCTTTTGCTTGTCTGCCCATGGACATGACAGGGTGGATAGGATTTAGAGTGACTGGCTGTTTTAATCCATAACACAGGACTTTCTGGGCAATGAGGCAGAGCATGAAGGAAAAAGGAATGCACATGGCTGGTATTAATCCCTGTTTGTCTCGAGCCCCTACCCTGCCGAACTCCTGAAGGAGATAAATCTAATCGACATGGGTACAGATGGAAGATTTCATGTTTGCCAGAACACTTGATGTTTTTTTTTTTTTTTTTACCTTTATCAGAATCCTTTTATACTTCCTGGCTGGTTCAGGTTCTCATACGTGGACCTCTGGACTGAAGACACACAATCATTAACCAGCCACCTGCCGGTATCATTAACCAGACAGTGACACACACACACACAGACTGCCAAATACAGTGCCTTGCGAAAGTATTCGGCCCCCTTGAACTTTGCGACCTTTTGCCACATTTCAGGCTTCAAACATAAAGATATAAAACTGTATTTTTTTGTGAAGAATCAACAACAAGTGGGACACAATCATGAAGTGGAACGACATTTATTGGATATTTCAAACTTTTTTAACAAATCAAAAACTGAAAAATTGGGCGTGCAAAATTATTCAGCCCCCTTAAGTTAATACTTTGTAGCGCCACCTTTTGCTGCGATTACAGCTGTAAGTCGCTTGGGGTATGTCTCTATCAGTTTTGCACATCGAGAGACTGAAATTTTTCCCATTCCTCCTTGCAAAACAGCTCGAGCTCAGTGAGGTTGGATGGAGAGCATTTGAACAGCAGTTTTCAGTTCTTTCCACAGATTCTCGATTGGATTCAGGTCTGGACTTTGACTTGGCCATTCTAACACCTGGATATGTTTATTTTTGAACCATTCCATTGTAGATTTTGCTTTATGTTTTGGATCATTGTCTTGTTGGAAGACAAATCTCCGTCCCAGTCTCAGGTCTTTTGCAGACTCCATCAGGTTTTCTTCCAGAATGGTCCTGTATTTGGCTCCATCCATCTTCCCATCAATTTTAACCATCTTCCCTGTCCCTGCTGAAGAAAAGCAGGCCCAAACCATGATGCTGCCACCACCATGTTTGACAGTGGGGATGGTGTGTTCAGCTGTGTTGCTTTTACGCCAAACATAACGTTTTGCATTGTTGCCAAAAAGTTCAATTATGGTTTCATCTGACCAGAGCACCTTCTTCCACATGTTTGGTGTGTCTCCCAGGTGGCTTGTGGCAAACTTTAAACGACACTTTTTATGGATATCTTTAAGAAATGTCTTTCTTCTTGCCACTCTTCCATAAAGGCCAGATTTGTGCAATATACGACTGATTGTTGTCCTATGGACAGAGTCTCCCACCTCAGCTGTAGATCTCTGCAGTTCATCCAGAGTGATCATGGGCCTCTTGGCTGCATCTCTGATCAGTCTTCTCCTTGTATGAGCTGAAAGTTTAGAGGGACGGCCAGGTCTTGGTAGATTTGCAGTGGTCTGATACTCCTTCCATTTCAATATTATCGCTTGCACAGTGCTCCTTGGGATGTTTAAAGCTTGGGAAATCTTTTTGTATCCAAATCCGGCTTTAAACTTCTTCACAACAGTATCTCGGACCTGCCTGGTGTGTTCCTTGTTCTTCATGATGCTTTCTGCGCTTTTAACGTACCTCTGAGACTATCACAGTGCAGGTGCATTTATACGGAGACTTGATTACACACAGGTGGATTGTATTTATCATCATTAGTCATTTAGGTCAACATTGGATCATTCAGAGATCCTCACTGAACTTCTGGAGAGAGTTTGCTGCACTGAAAGTAAAGGGGCTGAATAATTTTGCACGCCCAATTTTTCAGTCTTTGATTTGTTAAAAAAGTTTGAAATATCCAATAAATGTCATTCCACTTCATGATTGTGTCCCACTTGTTGTTGATTCTTCACAAAAAAATACAGTTGTATATCTTTATGTTTGAAGCCTGAAATGTGGCAAAAGGTCGCAAAGTTCAAGGGGGCCGAATACTTTCGCAAGGCACTGTATAAACACAATGGAATGCTGAGTAGAGGTCTTCACGGGTCCAAAAGTTGGACCTGTCCGTGGGTTTCCCACCTGACTCTATTTCTATAAAAAACAAATTAAACGGAGGTCTGTTGCGAGTGGACCCGAGGACAGTCAGACCCGTTCCGAAAAGGCACGTGGGGAAAAAAAGACCCAAACAGACCAGTGCTGGTTTGGGACTGAGTGAGTAGAGAGAGAGAGAAAGACACCTCTGACTGGGCGCTGTCAGTGCCATAAATAAATGAGCGATAGGCCTATTGGCCAAATGATCCACAGTTACGTGCCCTTAAAATCTGCCTGAAACCAATTACACAAATAATATTGGTTGTGTTTTGATGTGTAGCATATTAAAAAAGGCACCGTTCAGCTGTCGGCGATCAGGCCTTTATGGTAGAGTGGCCAGATGGAATCCACTCCTCAGTAAAAGCCACATGACAGCCCGTTTTGGAGTTTTCAAAAAGGCACCTTAAGACTCTCGGCCCATGAGAAACAAGATTCTCTGAAACCAAGATTGAACTCTTTGACCTGAATGCCAAGCGTCACATCTGGAGGAAACCTGGCTCCATCCCTACAGTGAAGCATGGTGGTGGCAGCATCGTGCTGTAGGGATGTTTTTAAGTGGCAGGGACTGGGAGAATCTAGCAAAGTACAGTGAGATCCTTGATGAAAACCTGGTCCAGAGCGCTTAGGACCTTAGACTGGGGTGAAGGTTCACCTTTCAATAGGACAATGACCCAAAGCACACAGCCAAGACAACGCAGGAGTGGCTTCGGGACAAGTCTCTGAATGTCCTTGAGAGACCTGAGAATAGTTGTGCATCGACGCTCTCCATCCAACCTGACAGAGCTTGAGAGGATCTGCAGAGAAGAATGGGAGAAACTCCCCAAATACAGCTGTGCCAAGCTTGTAGTGTCATACCCAAGAAGACTGTTTTAATTAGTTCTCTGCATCCAGTGCAGGCGGGAGGGATTGATAATTGCGCTACCGAACTGCCCCTAATCAAAACGGCCCAAATCCAGCCGTCAGAAAACACCGAAAATGTAACTTTTTTTCAATGTGTCAATCACTCTCGAGTCATCTGGGACCCACGAGCTAAGCCCAAGGGACTACTAGGGGGGCACTTGAACATTCGTAGTGTCATTCCAAAAAGTGATCAAATTCAACATCTACTCACAGATTCCAACCTTGACTTCCTCTGCCTCTCAGAGACATGGCTCCATAAAAACTCTCCATATACTGCTTTGATTGTGATTGGCTACAATGTCTTCAGGAGAGACAGGATTGAAGGAAGAGGAGGGGGTGAGATGATTTACATTAAAGAACATGTCTGATGTAAACAAATTGAGTGGTCATGTGATAATGAACTAGAATGTATTGGCCTGAATGTTACACTGTCTCCCCAAATGTCTTTTACCCTTATTGGAATGTATAGGCCACCATCCACCAAAAGTGTGTTTTTTGATCAGTTTAATAACATGCTTAGGGAATGTGACTTTGAAAGAGGTCATCTTAATGGGAGATTTTAATATTAATTATGAAGACAAGTTTTGTAGGAAAACCCTCAAACGGATCACTAATACCTTTGACCTTACACAGCTAGTTAAAGGACCAACCAGGGTGACTTGTTGCTCTAAAACTCAGATTGATTTGGTGTTCAATAATAAACCAGAGAGGGTGACTAAATCATTCAATATGGTTACTGGGCTATCTGAACATAATCTGACACTTATAGCCAGAAAGCTGTCTATAAGAGCAGGTTTAACCTCTCTACTGTTAGAAAGCCGGATCAACTAAGAATACCTAAGAGTGAATTAAGCTATTTTGAAAACACAATTAAGGGAATTAACTGGAATGATCTCTTGTCCTATACAGATGTGGAAGCTGATAGTCAGGTTTTTCTATCCACAATCCAGACTACAATAAATGGTTTCCTAAAGAAAATCAAATCCAAACCTGGCCAAAAGAGCACTCTTCCTTGGCTAAATGGAGAAATCTGGAAATTGTTGAAAGAACGAGATTATTCTCTAAAAAGATCCAAATTAGAGCATGACAGACGTAGGTTTACCAGAACCCCTCCTCTGGTTTCTTGGGCTCAGTGCTAGTAAATGATGCTCAACCTGTCTTCACTAAAGAACTCTAAAGCCAAAGATGTGTTTGGGCTGGACTCTACCTTTTCTTAAAAACTACAAAGAGTCACTCATTGGCCCCATTACTAAGGTCACCAACACATCTATTGGTCTCTGGGTGTTTCCAAGGGTATGGAAGTCGGCCATAATAACGGCCGTCTTTAAATCAGGCGACCCTGCTAACGTGAGTAACTACAGGCCCATTAGTATACTACCTGTGGTGTCAAAGGTTGTTGAAAAGTGTGTAGCAGGACAACTGATTGCCCACCTCAACAACAGACCCTTCACATTACACTCCATGCAGTTTGGCTTCAGAGTGAAACACGCCACAGAAACGGCCAACTGCTTTCTTCTGGAAAATGTGAAGTCCAAGATGGACAAAGGGGGCGTTGTTGGGGCTGTGTTTCTGGACCTAAGGAAGGCTTTTGATACTGTTAACCATGAGATTCTCATCACAAAATTGTCCAAGTTCAACTTTTCCCCTGATGCCTTGAGATGGATGAAATCATACCTTGAAGGCAGAACTCAGTGTGTCAGAGTGAGCAATGAGCTGTCGCCCACTCTTAGCTATGATGTGGGCGTGTAATTTTTTTGCATCTCACTCCCTCTTTGGTTTTACATTTTTATGGTTTGAGTGCTAGTAGCCCTATATTGCGCCAAACACAACATTACAGTTGGAACCTAATTTGGCCAAAGAAAATGGCTCAAAACAAAGTAAAAGTGCAATATGTGCCATGTAAAAAAGCTAACATTTAAGTTCCTTGCTCAGAACATGAGAACATATGAAAGCTGGTGATTCCTTTTAACACGAGTCTTCAATATTCCCAGTTTAGAAATTTTAGGTTGTAGTTATTATAGAAATGTATAGGACTATTTCTCTCTATACCATTTGTATTTCATATACCTTTGACTATTGGATGTTCTTATAAGCACTATAGTATTGCCAGCCTAATCTCGGGAGTTGATAGGCTTGAAGTCATAAACAGCGCTGTGCTTCAAGCATTGTGAAGAGCTGCTGGCAAACACAGGAAAGTGCTGTTTGAGTGAATGATTACGAGCCTGCTGCTGCCTACCACCGCTCAGTCAGACTGCTCTTTCAAATATCAAATCATAGACTTAATTATAATCTAATAAACACACAGAAATACTAGCCTTGGGTCATTAATATGGTCAAATCCGGAAACGATCATTTTGAAAACAAAACGTTTATTCTTTCAGTGAAATACGGAATCGTTCCATATTTTATCGAACGGGTGGCATCCACAAGTCTCTAAATATTGGTGTTACATTGCGCAACCTTCAATGTTATGTCATAATTCTGTAAAATTCTGGCAAATGAATTACGGTTTTGGAAGAAATGGTCTTCACACAGTTTGCAACGAGTCAGGCTGCCCAAACTGCTGCATATACCCTGACTCTGCTTCACAGAAGGCAAGAGAAGTGACACAATTTCTCTAGTTAATATTGCCTGCTAACATGAATTTCTTTTAACTAAATATGCAGGTTTAAGTCAAATGCTTTATCTAAAAATTGAAAGTGTGTGGGCTACGGAGAGAAACAACAAAATGGTACAGTTTGAGACCAGCGATGTGGAAGCTGGAGATGGGGGGTGCTAGTGGGTCTGGGCAGGTGTGATGTAGTTGATATTTGTATGATGTCATGTGTACAGTCGTGGCCAAAAGTTTTGAGAATGACACAAATATTAATTTTCACAAAGTCTGCTGCCTCAGTATGTATGATGGCAATTTGCATATACTCCAAAATGTTATGAAGAGTGATCAGATGAATTGCAATTAATTGCAAAGTCCCTCTTTGCCATGCAAATGAACTGAATCCCCCAAAAACATTTCCACTGCATTTCAGCCCTGCCGCAAAAGGACCAGCTGTCAGTGATTCCATCATGTCAGTGATTCTCTTGTTAACACAGGTGTGAGTGTTGACGAGGACAAGGCTGGAGATCACTCTGTCATGGTGATTGAGTTTGAATAACAGACTGGAAGCTTCAAAAGGAGGGTGGTGCTTAGAATCATTGTTCTTCCTCTGTCATCCATGGTTACCTGCAAGGAAACAGGTGCCGTCATCATTGCTTTGCACAAAAAGGGCTTCACAGGCAAGGATATTGCTGCCAGTAAGAATGCACCCAAATCAACAATTTATCGGATCATTAAGAACTTCATGGAGAGTAGTTCAATTGTTGTGAAGAAGGCTTCAGGACGCCCAAGAAAGTCCAGCAAGCGCCAGGACCGTCTCCTAAGGTTGATTCAGCTGCGGGATCGGGGCACCACCAGTACAGAGCTTGCTCAGGAATGGCAGCAGGCAGGTGTGAGTGCATCTGCACGCACAGTGAGGTGAAGACTTTTGGAGGATGGCCTGGTGTCAAGAAGGGCAGCAAAGAAGCCAGTTCTCTCCAGAAAAAACATCAGGGACAGACTGATATTCTGCAAAAGGTACAGGGATTGAACTGCTGAGGACTGGGGTAAAGTAATTTTCTCTGATGAATCCCCTTTCCGATTGTTTGGGGCATCCGGAAAAAAGCTTGTCCGGAGAAGACAAGGTGAACGCTACCATCAGTCCTGTGTCATGCCAACAGTAAAGCATCCTGAGACCATTCATGTGTGGGGTTGCTTCTCAGCCAAGGGAGTGGGCTCACTCACAATTTTGCCTAAGAACACAGCCATGAATAAAGAATGGTACCAACACGTCCTCCGAGAGTCACTTCTCTCAACCATCCAGGAACAGTTTGGTGACGAACAATGCCTTTTCCAGCATGATGGAGCACCTTGCCATAAGGCAAAAGTGATAACTAAGTGGCTCTGGGAACAAAACATCGATATTTTGGGTCCATGGCCAGGAAACTCCCCAGACCTTAATCCCATTGAGAACTTGTGGTCAATCCTCAAGAGGCGGGTGGACAAACAAAACCCCACAAATTCGGACAAATTCCAAGCATTGATTATGCAAGAATGGGCTGCCATCAATCAGGATGTGGCCCAGAAGTTAGTTGACAGCATGCCAGGGTGTATTGCAGAGGTCTTGAAAAAGAAGGGTCAACACTGCAAATATTGACTCTTTGCATCAACTTCATGTAATTGCCAGTAAAAGCATTTGACACTTATGAAATGCTTGTAAATATACTTCAGTATTCCATAGTAACATCTGACAAAAATATCTAAAGACACTGAAGCAGCAAGCCTTGTGAAATTTAATATTTGTGTCATTCTCAAAACTTTTGGCCACAACTGTATGTTTTGTATTGTTTATAAAATATCAAATTAAGTATAACATTTTTAAAAAACCAATACAAATAAAACTTGTCTCTGGGTTTTCTCCTCTTACTTTTGTTTTAATTCAATGAAAAATGCTGCCATATTCTCAATCAACAGTAGCCAAGGCTCCTTTCACTCGCTCTCTCTCCCTCCTCGGCAGCAGGCACATGTGAGGTGAGCAGCCGGAACCAGTTTCAGCTGGACATAAGCTATACGTTTTATTGAGTTGCAAATGGCTGACACGAATAACAAGCTTGCGCAGTTCTCATCACCTCACACACATTCCATTAACTGAGGATGAGTCCAATCGGGTCCAGTAGGCAATTTTAATTGCAAATTAAGACCCATGGAAATTATATTTGACCCGACCCAGATCAGAGACAGAAGTCTGAATTTAGGACCCGGACCCAACCCGGGCCGAATCTCCGAATTTCGTGTCTGTGAAGACCCATGCTGAATCAATGGAGGGCCAAACCACCTGCTTTCTAATTTGATATTTTTTTTAATAGTTTATACGTTCATTCAGATTGTGTTTGACTCGGGTGTGATTTATAACTCTAGCTCAGCTCATTATGGTGATTGTGCGGTCCAGTGTGAACCAAAGTACTGTAGGCGAGATAACACGCTTGAAGGGTTTGACTGAGTACAGGTTGAAGCGTTTGAGGGAGGGTACACATATTACTGAGCTACGCTACAGCTCCAGGGATTTGAAAAGTGTAGTCAACGAACAACTTCACTTTTTGGAAGTCGAGGCTGTGTTTACTGAAGAGAGCTGACCAAGTTTAGAATGAAGATGTGTAAACAGACATGGTTGTTGCGGAAACCACTATCAACCTTCTCATGGTCATCATGTGTACACATGAGTCTGCAAAATAAATTTTTCTGTGTTTAATAGTGTGCTCTCAAAGTTCTGTGAGGACTTTGATAAGGTGCTTGCTCATGCTACTCTCAGGGTTATTGTGTATATAATGTAGTGTTAACACAGTAAGCTGTGCTTACGTGTCTCATTGGGTCCACTCTGTGTGTCAGGTGTGCTGCGAGTCGTTGGGATGGAGATTTTCACATCCAAGGAGGTGGAGGCGTTGAACGGGACAGAAGTGAGATTGAAGTGCACCTTTAAGTCCAAACACCCAGTGTCCCACTCCTCTGTGGCTGTCTCCTGGAACTTCCGTCCCCTGAACCAGGGAGCTGAGGAGTCGGTAGGTGTCCTTTCCACACTGGAAGCAGAAATAACAGTTGTCAAACAAGGAAGCTGTCTGAATTAGGAGGGAGACTGGATTAGCCTCGTAAACCAGCTTGACTACTGGATAGACATGTAGGCTTTTTTTTAGCAGAGGATTACCTAAAACATCAACATTTTAGAGCAGTGCATAATTGTGTGTGTGTGTCAGGTGTTTTACTACCAGGAGACGGCATACCCCCCTACAGAGGGGCGGTTTAAGGGCCATGCAGTGTGGTCAGGGGACATCCTGAGACAGGATGCCTCCATCAGTCTGCATGAAGTCCCCTTCACCTTCAACGGCACCTACACCTGCCAGGTCCGCAACCTGCCCGACGTCCACGGCATCAATGGAGAGGTCACCCTCAGGGTTGTCCACAAAGGTCAGTCAGTCAGTCAGTCAGTCAGTCACTCACACTGGTGTGTTGCATAGAAACCTTAGCATGGACTAATGTATTGTTGTGTGTGTGTGTGTGTGTGCTGGCTGTGCTGCTCCTTCCAGTCTCCATCTCTGATATAGGCATCCTGGCTGCAGCCATCGGGGGAACCATCGCCATAGTCCTGGTGCTGCTGGGTCTCTTCATGGTGTTCAAGTACCGCAACCACCATGCCAACACAGACATGGAGCTGCAGGGGAGGAAACTGCAGGAAACCAGAGAGCTGCAGGAGAGAGAGCTACAGGCCAGGGTCCTTCAGGAGAGAGAGTTGCAGGCCAACATCCTACAGGAGAGAGAGCTACAGGCCAGGGTTCTACAGGAGAGAGAGTTGCAGGCCAACATCCTACAGGAGAAAAAGCTGAAGGCCAGTGAGAAGGAGCGTAAGGACCCTACAGTGTGGTGATGGGTCAGGGGTCAGGGGCGTGTCTCCCTCTCTACCTCTGCTGACTGGTGTGGGGAGGCGTTCTGTCAGGACGGACTGGTCTCTGACTGGAGGGGCAGGCCAGTCCAGGACCACTATTTGGCAGGGACTGATGCATTTTTTTGGTCGGTGTCCTTCTTTCTTCTACCCTCCACTCATCCCTCCCTCAATATGAGTATTAGGGATCTCTGTACATTCCACTAGTTTTAATGTCAGGTACTGTTTTATGAACTTCATGTTTTTTACAGACAACTATGTGATTGGGTTGACTGTGCCATCCCAGGATATACAGTATTTTTTTTGTTCAAATGTAAACCCCCCCCCCCAAAAAAACATCACTTATCAGAATGCTAACAAAATGCAAAAAGTACTAAGGAATCCCCATAGCAGATGCTAGGTAAATGCTAACGAACGCTTGGGAACATTTTACTATTAACAACCCAGCTCCTAAAGTTATGCAAGTATCTCGAAATGCAGCATGCACAAAATATATATTAGACAGCAGGGATCTTATTTCAGGACGGGATCGTGTCTGCTGCTGTTACCAAGAAGCTTGATCTTGCAAGCTAAGTGTAGCCACTTAGCTGGCATTAGTAAAGTAGCAGGACCCAGCTGGAAATAATTTATTTGGTACATCTTAGATAGTTAACTTAGTAGTTATAAGATGCATAGCTGGCAAACAGCTGTAACTTGATCACTTCACTTAAGTTGTGCTGTACTCACCTCATGAAGCTCCCATTTTGCTCATCGTCTATCGTTGTAAACAAACACACTTGACTTGCTCAAACAGCTGTTTTGGGAACTAGTACTGGTAAGCTTCATAATGGTTAACACGTTCTGCTTTATCTATTACCTAGTGCACAAGTTGAATGCACGTATTTATTTAAAAAATACTAATATTCAAATTTATAAAAACAAAAAACATTATTGACAGTATTGTAAAATCATACTGATGTTGTTTCGAAATACCCCGGGATACGGTATATACGGCGTACCGCCAAATCCTACTATGTGATTGTATTTTGACTATGTAGTATGATGACTACTCTTATTAGATATGGCTGAAATGACACCAGCGGCAGTCTCTTGATGTGGTGGCATCTGTTTCATTACATTTGGTTTGGTAGCCATTTGTTCTAAATTCATTTACAGAATTATTTTAACACTTGAATAATCAACATTATAACTGAGCTAATGGCCCATACATTCATTTGGGAATAATGTAAATGTATTTGGCAGCAGATTTGTGAGTGTGTTCTATGGTTATGATTAAGGTCCCGTTGTGAATTTAGTCAGTGAAACCCTTTTTAATTTTTAAAAAACTGTTCTATCTGGGGTAGGCTACAGTAAGGGCTAGTGCTGGTGGAAGCCCTGTATCTAGGGGTGGCTAAGGGCTAAGCTCAAGGTAAATAGGACTGGTGGAAGCTTTCCTGGGCCAGGAGCTTTCAGTGACTAACACACTCCTGCTTCCTGCAACAATGACAGCATAAATGACTGCCTATTACTGCTGGACATAAACGTAACTGTCAATCACCTTTGAATGCAGAAGAAGAACCCCACAATTCCAAGAAGCCTGTTTTCCATGTGTTATGTCGTTTTTGTGATCTGATGTGCCCAATGTGTCCATTGAAGGAAGCAGTTCCATCTGTCTCTTTCTGGGTCCATGCTGAGGATCATGGGTGTTGTCGTCTCAAAGGTTTCCCCCTCTTTCTTACTCTGCCTATGGAAATCTGGTACATCAATGCAGGGCCCTCGCTGCTGTCCAAATCCATACACTATCGTGTGTGTGTGTGTGTGTGTGTGTGAAGAGGATGACTAAGCCAGGTACAGATAGGGCTGGAAAAGCCTCGAGGAAAGAGGGTAGAATGTTAGCAGTAAAGCTTTTATTGGCCACAATTAGACCAAATATCAATATTGGCAGGATCAATGAGTGTATAGTACTCAATCCTTTTATTTTCATCATAATGACGTAGCTATTGATTTTGGTGGTTAAATTGATTATGCGTCTTCACCTACTGATGAGACTGGAAGAGCTATGTGATTCTGAATGACACTGGAGGTCAAGGCTGTATTATGTTTGAATCTTCCTCATCTGATGCACATAGACATGGATTGTGACTGTGATGGCCATGTTGTATCCCACTGTGCTGAGAGAGAGAGAACGAACACTCCTAACAGTGTTTGAGAGATGGTCATATGGTCCTACCCGGTGGATCCTGCCGCTCATTCCTACAGTACACAAGTATGGCTTTCAGTTTAGGAGAAACATGAAGATGTCACTGGCCCAAACATGAAGACATCATCAGTCCATTCTAGCTGGAGACGAGGTGCTGGTTCAGGTCTCCTGCCTTTTGGCTCTACAGTTATCTGATGTCTGTCCTATCTGATCAAATCCTGCCTCCAGCCAGCCCCATAACACCCTAGGGTGTTGACTGGAAACTGCGTTCTCCTGATCAAATCACATGTTATTTTTCACATGTTTAGTAAACAACAGGTGTAGACTAACAGTTAAATGCTTACTTATGGGTCCTTCCCAACAATGCAGAGAGAAAAATAATAGAAAGATAACACGAAGGATAAATACACAATTAGTGATGATAACTATATAGACGGGGTACTAGTACAGAGTCGATGTTCAGGGGTTCGAGGTAGATGCTGTATGTACATATGGATAGGGGTAAAGTAACGACTGCGTTGGTGTGTGTGTGGACCATGTTAATTCTTAGTGATCTGGACATCGAGAAACTTGAAGCTCTTGACCCGCTCCACTACAGCCCCATCGATGTGGATAGAGGCGTGCTCGTGCTTCGTTTCCTCTAGTCCACGATCAGCTCCTTTGTCTTGCTGATGTTGAGGGAAAGGTTGTTGTCCTGGCACCACACTGCTAGGTCACTGACCTCCTCCTTATAGGCTGTCTAATCATCATTGGTGATCAGGCCTATAGACGTATATCATACATGTACTTGTAAACACATTTTATCGCATGTCTTATAAGGTAGAGATTTATTTTATTTACTCATTTTCAATAATGGATGTTTTTAATTTGATTATTTGCACCAAATATAAATGCAACATGCAACAATTTCATAGATTTTACGGAGTTACAGTTCATATGAGGAAATTGGTCAATTGAAATCAATTAATTTGGCCCTAATCTATGGATTTCACATGACTGGGAATACAGATATGCATTTGTTGGTCACAAAAAATGGGCCTCACATTGGGCCTCAGGATCTCATCACGGTATTTTTGTGAATTCTAATTGCCATCGATAAAATGCAATTGGTTCGTTGTCCGTAGCTTATGCCTGCCCATACCACAACCCCACCGCCACCATGGGGCACTCTGTTCAGAAAACCGCTCGCCCACACGACTCCATACACGCCATCCCCGTTTGTGAGGCCAGTTGGACACACTGCCAAATTCTCTAAAATGACGTTGGAGGCGGCTTATAGTAAGGAAATTAACATTAAATTCTCTGGCAACAGCTCTGGTGGACATTCCTGCAGTCAGCATGCCAATTGCACACTCCCTCAAAACATGAGATATCTGTAGCATTGTGTTGTGTGACAAAACTTCACAATTTTAGAGTGGCCCATTATTGTCCCCAACACAAGATGCACCTGTGTAATAATCATGCTGTTTAATCAGCTTCTTGATATGCAACACGTGTCAGGTGGATAGATTATCTTGGCAATGGAGAAATGCTCACAAACAGGAATGTGAACAAATTTACGCACACAATTTGAGAGAAATAAGCCTTTTGTGTGTATTGAAAAGTTTGTGGTTTTTTTATTTCAGCTCATGAAACATAGGACCAACACTTCACATGTGCTTTATATTTTTGGTCAGTGTATATACACATTGTAAATCAGACTTGCCTGTAAGACTATGAAGTACAATTAAGCACAGGCTTAACTGAATGACAACAGAGACAGAATACCATATGGAATTTTATGGAATAGTTTGGGGTAGGCCTCGTCTCTGAGAAGTGCACCTCAGAGCCAGATGCTGATGACTGGTTGCCTCCCCCACTGGGAGAACGGGAATCTGTTTACGGGCCTTCAGTTGGTGGAGGTGGAAGATCGTTGGAAGATTGTTGCTACAAAACAAGTGGGAGACTCAAGGTTTGAGTTGACATATACCCCCCCTAGATTTATGCCCATTGGTTGAAAGAAAGGAAAGTGTTTATTGCATGAGTGAGCCCATAGGTTAATCAGCAAGAGTGGTGAAGTTGCCTTAGCGTGCCATGCTTATAGGCTGAAGTTAATAGGTGTGTGACAGTCAGCACATTTCCTAATAATAAAGGTGTGATGATATGCGAATGATAACATGACACTATCAATAAATACCTGCTATACTGTTATAAACATTACGATAGATACCTTCAATGCTAAAGGGGTAATACTATAAATGCTACCAAATAACTACCTGCTATGCTGATGAGGTTACATTATGAACACTACCCTATAAATACCGACTAAGCTGATGAGGTAACTTTAAGGACACTCCCTTATAAATACCTGCTATGCTGATGAGGTTACATTATGAACACTACCCTATAAATACCGACTAAGCTGATGAGGTAACTTTAAGGACACTCCCTTATAAATACCTGCTATGCTGATGAGATAGGAAGCAATGTGAATTATTATTCTTACTAGTGACAAGCCATTCAGACCAGCCTTCTTCATTGAACTTTCGTAACCTACATTTGTTTTAACAAGATAGATACAGTATAGAGATTGGGGCATTAAAGACATTAAAGGGAGAGATGACAGTGATACAAAGGGAGTATGAGCCATGGTTTATCCTATCACTTCAGAACATTGGCTGCCTATCATTCCCCCACATCTTGTCACCCACAGAATCCTCCCTGACTGTGTGTCACTCATTCACTCAGATCTAACTTCCTAAACCAGAAAACACAAGAATGAATGGCAACAATGACACGCTACACTACTGTTAACCTTGGAGACGGATTGAGCAATGTCACTTCCTGTAGTATGGTGCAGGATTATAAGGCATATAAACATTCAAGGCAGTGGGTGTGTTAATGTAGTGATGGAGACCCGTACACTGTCGATAATGATCAGTTTTCTGAAAGAGGGCGCCCCCTTGTGTCATGTTGCTTGCCATTTTAAACACCACCAGAAATATAATTTGTACTTTTTATTGTACACATCTTTCATGTGTGTAGCTTTCATGTTGTAGAGACAACCGCATCAACAAACTGGATTCAGGCCAGGCTTGGTTGTGTCAGCAAGCAGGTGTTGTGTAATAGCGAAGAATATGGAGAAAAGCTGGTTTAGTGTGTCTTTGACTAGCCCAGTGACGTGAGGACCTGCTACTGGCTCTGTGACTGCAGGGCTTTGTTGAGCTGAAATAAAAGCTGCTGCCAATTGATACTCACTCTGATTCAGTAGACACTTCACACACTGGGGGTGGAATAGAAGACTCTATTCACACAACACCATAAACCAGGGATCATCAACTAGATTCAGCCGCGGGCCGATTTTGTTCTTGGGTTGATGGTCGGGGGGTCGGAACATAATTACATCAGAATTACAAATAGACCGCAAGAACCCTAAACAAATATATTTGTCTAAAATATAATCATTTCAAACCTTGCTTACATTTGCATACGATCACTTGCATCTCTAGCATGCGTGGGAATACTTGAGAACAGAAAAAAAAAAAACACTATAAATGCTACCAAATAACTACCTGCTATGCTAATGAGGTTACATTATGAACACTACCCTATAAATCCCGACTAAGCTGATGAGGTAACTTTAAGGACACTCCCTTATAAATACCTGCTATGCTAATGAGGTTACATTATGAACACTACCCTATAAATACCGACTAAGCTGATGAGGTAACTTTAAGGACACTCCCTTATAAGATCGAATCCCCGAGCTGACAAGGTAAACATCTGTTGTTTTGCCCCTGAGCAAGGCAGATAACCCACTGTTCCTAGGCTGTCATTGAAAATAAAAAATTGTTCTTAACTGACTTGCCTAGTTAAATAAAGGTTTAAATGCTCTTTATGACCAGACATTATCAGATAGATGGTCTTAACATACAGAGACAGAGGGGCACTGTTTCGCTCACCTGGATGCTTTCTCCAGTCAGAAACAATCAGCCTCTGACAAATGAGGCTGATTGTGACAAATTATTTTATATGTTTTTTGTTATTTTCGTCTTGGTACATTTTTTTGAGGGAAACCTGGCTTCCTTTGGCATCCATGAATACATGCCACAAGCAAATAAAACCAACCGCGTGCCAAAATAATCTCGCGTGCTGCCTGTTGGTGAACTCTGCCATAAACTTTGATTTACCTTTTACATACAGTACACAGTCAGAAATACATTTATACATCATTATAAATACATTACACAGGAAGCCATCAAGATACAGTATTTTAATCAGTCTACACCGAATATACTTTTTAAAGATCTTATGTGCTTTATATACTGTGAAATTGAGTTACACTAAGTGTAGGTTCTTGTGTTTTTTTGTTGAGAACTGAATCATTTATAAAGTCGAAGCAAATGAGACACAATTCTTTGAATATTTATTCTAGTCAGTGACCTTGACCTTGAGTAAAAGGCAAAGAGAGGAAGAGGGAGCGAGAGACAGAGAGAGGAAAAGTGGGAGGAAGGAGGGAATCAGTGATCTGTTGCAACACTTTAGGTCATGCATTCATCTTGTGAGCGTCTTGAATCATACTTGTCACAGTCTGTTAATGGCTTACCCTTACTTTAATGTTAACGTTGCAGGTACTTAGCTAGTAATGCTAACGTTGTCGGTACTTATGCTAAAGTCTATGCGTGTGCAGCTGTGCATGTGTGTGTGTGTCCTCAAGATGGAATGCCTGGTTTGCAGTTGCATGTCCTAAGCCCAAAGTGATATACTTCGTATTTGTAAGTAGGCATCTAGAATGTGCTTATAATAGTGCGTGTGTATACGTGAGGGTGTGTGTGTATGTGAGTGTATACGTGTTTGTGCGTGCTCTTTGGCTGCAGTAAATCGGTGTGTGCTCATCTCCTCCCTCTGGAGCAGACGCCGTGCTGCAGTAACGTCAGAGGACACCTACTCATCCAAGGATGTGTGTGTTTTAGACTGGGGGTGCCTCTTGAGGCTGCATGGTTGTGAATATAAGTATGTTGAATATATACGGTATGAGGGATAAATGTGGTGCATGTGAGTGTGTGCATGCGTGCATATCTGATGACTGTAGACCCAGGCTGAGATCTGCAGCACCCTTCTCTTTCTGCAGTAAAATAGTTTGTTTTTTTCCCCCCTCAGGTCTGGAAGCGTTCCCAGCACTGCTGCAGTTATTCTCTGGGGAGGAGACCGGACAGCAGAACACACACACACACACACACACACACACACACACACACACACACACACACACACACACACACACACACACACACACACACACACACACACACACACACACACACACACACACACACACACACACACACACACACACACACACACACACACACACACACACTTACTTTAATTCCCTCCACTTCCTATTGCATTGATCTTGCTTTTAACTGGGATGAAGTTAATGTTAAAGTACACCTCTCTCTGCTCTATCCACTGCATCTTAGACCACATCTACTTGTCCCAGTCCCAACACACTGATAAGTGTCCCAGTACTTCTTGAAAACTTCCCTATTTCAACAGATTTTCAGAACATACACTTAGCAGAAGTTTTAGACCAAAAGCAGAAAGTACTTAACTGACAGATGAAAGGCAAAAAAACATATACCTACAGTACCTCGTGTGTCTAATATATTTTATCCGAAATAGAAATGTGTAGATGGTTAATGAAAAGTTCTCCACACCCCCTCCTAAAGACTTTCCATAAATAGTTCATGACGCAGGAAATAACATTCCTAATGAATAATAGATCACAATGCAACTAAATTGCAACAGAAGCAGAAGTATGCTTTACTGGCCATTCCTTGCAGCTGCCTACTTTTGAATGTCCAGTCATTATTTTCAAAGTAAGGTCAGTCAGGTACCCAACCGGTTAGCTAATAATTACAATAATAAAGGTCCAATTGAGCCGAGCAGCTGAAGTAGAAGAGTAGAGACCTGTAGGTCCACTCCTGATTCCTGACATGAGCTGTGAGGTCCAGACTTGTACTGACTCCCCACACTGCAATCCCAAAGTACAGGAACATAATGGGAGAGAGAGAGGGCAGGCAAAGGAATGATAGAAAAAAGACAGAGTACGGATGTGTATAAAAGAGAGAGGGGGGGGATAGCTCTCTCTGATCTTTAGCTGTGTGACTTCTCTTCTCCTGTAACTGTAGACCGGCTCAGGTGGTTTTAGTTTTTTGCTTCATCATCTAATTTCTCCTCGCTGTTGTAAGAATGCCTCTCTCTCTCTCTCTCTCTCTCTATCTCTCTACATCTCAATATCAATACCATTCCATAAAGGGCTATTCTCAGGTTTTAATCATTTAGAATAGATTATCTTATTGCTTAATTTTTAGTTTGCCACAAATGAACAAGACCTGACAGTCTAATAGTACATAATGGGGGGTGTCTGAAAGCTGTAATTGTATTCTGTTATATGTTTATGAAAATAATGTAGTGATCCCTCTACTTTTACAAGTTGCTGACTAATCACTGATAAAAGGAAGGATCAAATCGGAAAATGCAGTGGCAAGCAGTTTTCTAGAGTATAATGACTCCCAAAAATGACTCCCAAGTACTCCCATAATGACTCCCAAGTACATACAGATCAAATCAAATCAAATCAAATCAAATGTATTTATATAGCCCTTCGTACATCAGCTGATATCTCAAAGTGCTGTACAGAAACCCAGCCTAAAACCCCAAACAGCAAGCAATGCAGGTGTAGAAGCACGGTGGCTAGGAAAAACTCCCTAGAAAGGCCAAAACCTAGGAAGAAACCTAGAGAGGAACCAGGCTATGTCGGGTGGCCAGTCCTCTTCTGGCTGTGCCGGGTGGAGATTATAACAGAACATGGTCAAGATGTTCAAATGTTCATAAATGACCAGCATGGTCGAATAATAATAAGGCAGAACAGTTGAAACTGGAGCAGCAGCACAGTCAGGTGGACTGGGGACAGCAAGGAGTCATCATGTCAGGTATTCCTGGGGCATGGTCCTAGGGCTCAGGTCCTCCGAGAGAGAGAAAGAAAGAGAGAATTAGAGAGAGCATATGTGGGATGGCCAGTCCTCTTCTGGCTGTGCCGGGTGGAGATTATAACAGAACATGGCCAAGATGTTCAAATGTTCATAAATGACCAGCATGGTCGAATAATAATAAGGCAGAACAGTTGAAAGAAACTGGAGCAGCAGCACGGCCAGGTGGACTGGTGACAGCAAGGAGTCATCATGTCAGGTAGTCCTGGGGCATGGTCCTAGGCCTCAGGTCCTCCGAGAGAGAGAAAGAGAGAATTAGAGAACGCACACTTAGATTCACACAGGACACCGAATAGGACAGGAGAAGTACTCCAGATATAACAAACTGACCCTAGCCCCCCGACACATAAACTACTGCAGCATAAATACTGGAGGCTGAGACAGTGGGGAAAAAAAGTATTTAGTCAGCCACCAATTGTGCACGTTCTCCCACTTAAAAAGATGAGAGAGGCCTGTAATTTTCATCATAGGTATACTTCAACTATGACAGAAAAAAAATCCATAAAATCACATTGTAGGATTTTTAATACATTTATTTGCAAATTATGGTGGAAAACTTTTGTTATTGACCAAATACTTATTTATCTCAATACTTATATACCCTTTGTTGGCAATGACAGAGGTCAAATGTTTTCTGTAAGTCTTCACAAGGTTTTCACACAATGTTGCTGGTATTTTGGCCCATTCCTCCATGCAGATCTCCTCTAGAGCAGTGATGTTTTGGGGCTGTTGCTGGGCAACACGGACTTTCAACTCAATCCAAAGATTTTCTGTGGGGTTGAGATCTGGAGACTGGCTAGGCCACTCCAGGACCTTGAAATGCTTCTTACGAAGCCACTCCTTCGTTGCCCGGGTGGTGTATTTGGGATCATTGTCATGCTGAAAGACCCAGCCACGTTTCATCTTCATTGCCCTTGCTGATAGGAGGTTTTCACTCAAAATCTCACGATACATGGCCCCATTCATTCTTTCCTTTACACGGATCAGTCGTCCTGGTCCCTTTGCAGAAAAACCCAAAGCATGATGTTTCCACCCCCATGCTTCACAGTAGGTACAGTATGGTGTTCTTTGGATGCAACTCAGCATTCTTTGTCCTCCAAACACGACGAGTTGAGTTTTTACCAAAAAGTTCTATTTTGGTTTCATCTGACCATATGACATTCTCCCAATCTTCTTCTGGATCATCCAAATGCTCTCTAGCAAACTTCAGACGGGCCTGGACATGTACTGGCTTAAGCAGGGGGACACGTCTGGCACTGCAGGATTTGAGTCCCTGGCGGCGTAGTGTGTTACTGATGGTAGGCTTTGTTACTTTGGTCCCAGCTCTCTGCAGGTTATTCACTAGGTCCCCCCGTGTGGTTCTGGGATTTTTGCTCACCGTTCTTGTGATTATTTTGACCCCACGGGGTGAGATCTTGCATGGAGCCCCAGATCGAGGGAGATTATCAGTGGTCTTGTATGTCTTCCATTTCCTAATAATTGCTCCCACAGTTGATTTCTTCAAACCAAGCTGCTTACCTATTGCAGATTCAGTCTTCCCAGCCTGGTGCAGGTCTACAATTTTGTTTCTGGTGTCCTTTGACAGCTCTTTGGTCTTGGCCATAGTGGAGTTTGGAGTGTGACTGTTTGAGGTTGTGGACAGGTGTTTTTATACTGATAACAAGTTCAAACAGGTGCCATTAATACAGGTAACGAGTGGAGGACAGAGGAGCCTCTTAAAGAAGAAGTTACAGGTCTGTGAGAGCCAGAAATCTTGCTTGTTTGTAGGTGACCAAATACTTATTTTCCACCACAATTTGCAAATAAATTCATTAAAAATCCTACAATGTGATTTTCTGGATTTTTCTTCTCAATTTGTCTGTCATAGTTGAAGTGTACCTATGATGAAAATTACAGGCCTTTCTCATATTTTTAAGTGGGAGAACTTGCACAATTGGTGGCTGACTAAATACTTTTTGCCCCACTGTACATCAGTCAGGCTCTAGTGGTCCTCTCTCATTGACATGTGTTGGGTACATCTATCATAGGATGTTAGGGGTGTCAACATGAGAGGATTATTGGGAAGGGGGGAGGGGAGTGGGGGGGGTCACCCTGTTTTTTCATACTGACTCATCTTTGCACTGCCAGCCACATTACGTTAGCATAACGTTCTCATGACTCTGCAGTGACACTATGTTCACTGGTTTGACCTTCTGAGGCACACATCCCATCCCTCACACATACTCCCTGGCTCCTTGATTGTCAGATGGTGTTCTCATGGTCATAGATGCTAATTATCCTGATGTATGGGAATATGATACTGTCGTTAGAACTGGTTTGGCCAGGCAGGGCTGGGAACAGCAACTAATCCAGACACCAACACCATATCCATATCATCATGTGAAAACCTGGGAAGGAGAGAGAAGGGAGGGAAGAGGAGGGGAGAGAAATGCAGTCAGAGGAAACTCAACTCTGTCATAGTGTAAGGATGAGTACAGACAGAGATTGGGAGGGAGGAGAGAGCGGGAGAGCTCTCAAAGTCACATTCACATTGCAGATAAACACACACCCTCATTTATTCAGGTGTAGACGTCAGATATAACAGGAGTGAAATATGTTCACATTTAACAGCGAACATCCTCACTCTAAATTCTGTGATTTGAAGCTATGCAGTGTAACTCAAGGGAGTGGTTGATGAACGTGTAGTTTTTTTATTACCAGGACATTGTCACATACCGTAGATCAATGTTAGAACATGTCATATCTATTTCTACATCCAGGATGTTTCTAAATACAAGGTAGTGCGTAGAGGCTGGCGTGTCCCTGGTGCTCTGTTACAGAACCCCTCCAACCTGCACTGCAGAACTTTCTCTGATCTCCACAAGCACTATGGCAAAAGTGCCTGCGTCTGCATTCACAGTCAGGAGAGGGGAGGGGGGAGAGAGAGAGGGAGGCAGACGGGGAGGGGGGTAAAGAGGAGGAGAAGGCTACGAAAGAGAGAGAGAGTGTGGGGGAGGGAGATAGAGAAAGAGAGAGAGAGGGACAGGCAGGCACTGAGCCAAGAGAGAGAGTGCAGGGGAAAGTTGAGAGTGAGCCAGAGGGGCAGGCTTGCAGGCAAAGGGAAGAAGAAACTGGGGCTCTGCTATCCAGGAAGAAGAGAAAGGACCGTCCGAACCAGCAGCCACCAGCCACCAGGGTTACTGCAGCAGCACTCCTCCTGTCCATTTTCTACCTTGTTCTCTCTTCGCTCTCTTCTCTCACTCTCTCTCCCCTCCTCTTTCTCTCTCTCTTTTTCTCTTCTCTCTCGCTCTCTCTCTTCTCCCTCTCCTTTCTCTTCTCTCTCTTCTCCCCCCCCCACCCCCCTCTCTCTCTCTGACTGGGACTGCATCGTGCCTTTCTCTGCAGAGGAATCGCTGGCTGGTGGAATCTCCTTGACTGCACCCTGACTGGCTGTGCGCAGTGATTCTCCCCTGGCTCAGCTCCTCTGCTCTGCCGTGTGTTCTGACTCAGCTGTGCTGTGTAGTCAGGCTGCTGGTCCGGCTTCTCAGGGAATACAGCCACAGGAAGAGGTACGGTGCAGTACTGTCTCACGCTGCGCACACATCCCCTTTACTCTCTCTCTTTTTCTTTCTCCTCTCCTCTCTTCCTCTCTCTCCCTCTCTCTCTCTCTCTGTCTCCCTCTCTCTCTCTCTCTCTCTCTCGTGTCTCTCTCTCTATCTCGTGTCTCTTCTCTATCTCTTAAATCCTCATTATTTCTGCTCGTCTTTCTCTGTTTAGGAGTGCTCTCTCACTGAAGGATTATAGCTGATTGACTTAGTTCGCCTTGAGTTTGTTTTTAAGTCTGTACCCTCTTCCCTTACCCACCCACATGCTCCCTCTTTCTCCCCTCCTGTTCGCCCTCTGTCTAACCTACAGTCTTCATGTCAGGAGTGTCGGGGTTGGCAGGCAGACGCACCGCTACCAAGACTGGATAACAACACAGTGGGACGTGGTGCCTCGGTTGTGACCAGATCAGTCGCCCAGGCACAACAAACAACCAGACCAGGGGGATTCAGGTTTACACAGACCTGACCAGTTTCTGAGGGGAGAACTCCAGCCCAACGGACCCTGGGCTGGATCCCACAGCAAGGGGTGTTTTGGACGGGATCGGAGTGCCATGGAGGTTCAGGGGAGTGGGCCTGAGGAGCCCAGGTCCAAGTATCTGTTGTCCTCACACACCACCTGGCCCCGGACCAGCCTGATCATCACTTTGCTGCTCAGTAAGATGTTCTGTCTCAGTCATATATCACTTCTCTTTCATCCAATCCCTCTCTCTCTGCACCTCTCACTCCCAGGTTGTCCTCTCTCTCTTTCTGTTGAGTAAAGTTTTAGTAATTTCCCCAATTCTGCAACCCCAACTGCCCTGTAGTGTGCTATGAAACATTTACTGCATTGGTGAAATTGGTGAAATTGTATCAGTTTCATTTGTGTGGTGGCTAGAAACTGCTGTCAGTTTGCATGCTGAAGTATGTTTGATGGATACCTAAGCATACGTCACCAGATAGAATGGTGATTTTATAATTTCAGTGTACATAACACCCCTCTGTTTCACAGCCTGAATCAGAGTTCAGAGGTTTGTCACTAAATACGTCATCCATAATATTATTATGCAGGACCTATCAGTGGCAGCCTATTGGACAAGCATGTTATCAAAGCAATAAGCAATAGTATTCATAAGAATTAGAAGGACTAAAATAATATATAGTGCATTTGTGAAGTGTTCAGACCCCTTGACTTTTTCCACATTTTGTAACGATACAGCCTTATTCTAAAATGGGTTAACTGAAAAAAATTCTTCATCCATCTACACACAATAACCCATAATGACAAAGGGGTGCAAATGTATTACAAATAAACAGAAATACCTTATTTACATAATTATTCAGACCCTTTGCTATGAGACTCGAAAATGAGCTCCGGTGCATTCTGTTTCATTGATCATCCTTGAGATGTTTCTACAACTTGATTGGAGTCCACCTGTGGTAAATTCAATTGATTGGACATTATTTGGAAAGGCACACACCTGTCTGTATAAGGTCCCACAGTTGACAATGCATGTCAAAGCAAAAACCAAGCCATGAGGTCGAAGGAATTGTCCGTAGAGCTCCACGACAGGATTGTGTTCGACACCATCCCTACTGTGAAGCATGGTGGTGGCAGCATCGTGTTGTGAGGATGTTTTTCAGTGGCAGGGACTGGAATCGAGGAAAAAATGAACAGAGCAAAGTACAGAGATCCTTGATGAAAACCTGCTCTAGAGCGCTCACGACCTTGGACTGGGGCGAAGGTTGACCTTCCAACAGGACAACGACCCTAAGCACAAAGCCAAGACAACACAGGAGTGGCTTCGGGACAAGTCTCTGAATGTCCTTGAGTGGCCCTGCCAGAGCCCGGACTTGAACCTGATCGAACATCTCTGGAGGTACTTGAAAATAGTTGTGCAGCAAAGCTCCCCATCCAACCTGACAGAGCTTGAGAGGATCTGCAAAGAAGAATGGGAGAAACTCCCCAAATACAGGTGTGGCAAGCTTGTAGCTTCATAGCCAAGAAGACTCGAGGCTGTAATCGCTGCCAAAGGTGCTTCAACAAAGTACTGAGTAAAGGGTCTGAATACTTATGTAGATGTAATATCTCAGTTTTTTATTTCTTATACGTTTGTATAACATTCTAAGAAATGTTTTTGCTTTGTCATTATGGGATATTGGGTGTAGGTAGATGAGGGGGGAAAACAATTTAAATCATTTTAGATTAAGGCCGTAAGGGTAACAAAATGTGGAAAAAGTCAAGGGGTCTGAATACTTTCTGAATGCACTAAGTATTTTATTGATATCAAACATTACCATTTTAACACATTTTATTTTGCCTTTACAGTAAACACAAAATCAATAGCTTTTGTGTAACATTGAGTTACTGTATTGATTTTTCTTTAGCTTTTAACTCTGAGTCAATTTTATCCCGGGTAACAACATTTCAGTGTGATGAGAAGCTCCTCTGTAGGCCCAGGTTAATAGAGTAATAATGCAGTTGGCTGGTATCAGTGGAAGTGCAGTGGGGTAATGGGGACTGGTCTGAGATGAAGTCAAGACAGCAGCATTTGCTATGTGAAATATCATGGTCATATTATTAACAGCTAGACAGACCAGGAGCAGTCAGCCAGGCTCCGTCAGGCTCAGGTTCAGGCTCTGAGGTTCTCACGCTCTGAGGTTCTCACGCTCTGAGTCAACAGGACTGCAAGACAAGTCCACCCTGTCCCTTCCCTCCAGCCAAATTATGCCTCGGTGTCTGCAATTCAACTATTTAATATCCACACGATTGCTGGGTCATTTAGAAAACACTGTAGGCTCATAGTTTAGAGGAGTTTCTTAGTCTATCAACATTTTTGTCTAAAATGTTGATAGTGTTCATGATGTGTGCTCAGTTCTGGTTCTATGGATGGTATAGTTGTACAGGTAGGTCTATGAGGTTTCGTGATAGAATTGTTCTTGAAAGAGACACATGTAGGTTAGAAAGTAGAGCATCACTGTTCCAGTTAGAGGCCTAGCACAAGGGAGAGCCTCACAAAGGACAGTTTGGAAACAAAGTCATTACATAAGCAACCCAGTGGAGACGGCTTCTGACAGAATCCATAGGAGGGTCTAGGGTCAGGGTGCCTTTATTTTTCTGGGACAATCACCATGTGAAGTGTCCTGGGGTATGATGTCCTGGTTTGGCTCTGATTGGGATTTGGTATGAGGCTAAGTCTTTGTTGGATTATCTCAACATCACTGGATTTCTCTCTTGCCTTTTATTTTTCCACTAAAGTTAATAGCCATATCCTGTAGGAGCTGCACTATCTTCAGTTACAACTATATATCAATGGTCACCAAACAGCCAAGAAAATATATAGACACAGATGCAGGGTTGTCACTAGTTTCCACAGCCACAAAGTCATAATTATGACTAAACTCCTTCTACAATTTATCTTCTTAAAATCTGATTTTCAACCTTACCATAACCTTAAATTAAGACCAAAAAGCACATTTTTGTAGCCGATTTTGACTAAGCTGTGGAATCTGATTTTGTGGCTGTGGTATCTAGTTGAAAACCAGATGCAAAGTTACAGAGAAAGACAACAAGCGAGGAAAAAGGAAAGGAGTAAAACATGAGGAATCCAAAGATATTGTCAAAAGCCAGCCACGGACCCCCCACACCCCACACCAATCCCACCCTAACAATGAGTATACAGTAATAATTTCTCTGTCTGACAAGTAGTATGCTGCAGCTCTGAGTATTGTTTCTTCATCCTAGGCAATGTGTTCTCAGTGAATTTGTTGCCCTCCCCCCTCAGAGAAATGAGTCATTGAAGTTACAGTAGATTTATGTTCCAACCTACAACCTACACTACTGTTGAAAAGTTTGGGGTCAATTAGAAATGAGTCATTGAAGTTACAGTAGATTTATGTTCCAACCTACAACCTACACTACTGTTGAAAAGTTTGGGGTCACTTAGAAATGTTCTTGTTTTTGAAAGAAAAGCAAGTTTTTTTTAAATAACATAAAATGTATCAGATACAGTGTAGACATTGTTAATGTTGTAAATGACTATTGTAGCTGGAAACAACAGATTTTTAATATCTACATAAGCGTACAGAGGCCTATTATCAGCAACCATCACTCCTGTGTTCCAATGGCGCTTTGTGTTAGCTACTCCAAGTTTATAATTTTAAAAGACTAATTGGTCATTAGAAAACCCTTTTGCAATTATGTTTGCTGAAAACTGCTGATTTTAAAGAAGCAATAAAACTGGCCTTCTTTAGACTAGTTGACTATCTGGAGCATCAGCATTTGTGGGTTCGATTACAGGCTCAATATGGCCAGAAACAAAGATCTTTCTTCTGAAACTCGTCAGTCTATTCTTGTTCTGAGAAATTAAGGCTATTCCATGCGAGAAATTGCCAAGAAACTGAAGATATCGTACAACGCTGTGCGCTACTACCTTCACAGAACAGCGCAAACCTTTATTTCACCTTTATTTAACCAGGTAGGCAAGTTGAGAACAAGTTCTCATTTACAACTGCGACCTGGCCAAGATAAAGCAAAGCAGTTTGACACGTACAACAACACAGAGTTACACATGGAGTAAAACAAACAGTCAATAATACAGTAGAAAACTTAGTCTATATACAATGTGAGCAAATGAGGTGAGATAAGGGCCATGGTGGCGAAGTAAATACAATATAGCAAGTAAAAAATAAATAAAAAACTGGCAAACTGGCTTTAACCAGAATAGAAAGAGGAGTGCGAGGCCACAGTGCACAACTGAGAAAGAGGACAAGAACATTAGTGTCGAGTTTGAGAAACAGATGCCTCACAAGTCCTCAACTGGCAGCTTCATTAAAAAGTACCCGCAAAACACCAGTCTCAACGTCAACAGTGAAGAGGCGACTCCGGGATGCTGGCCTTCTAGGCAGAGTTTTAAATAAAAAGCCATATCTCAGACTGGCCAATTAAAAAAAAGATTAAGATGGGCATAAGAACACAGACACTAGACAGAGGAACTCTGCCTAGAAGGCCAGCATCCCAGAGTCGCCTCTCCGCTGTTGACGTTGAGACTGGTGTTTTGTTGATACTATTTAATGAAGCTGCCAGCCGTTTCCAGCTACAATAGTCATTTACAAGATTAAAAATGTCTACTGTATTTCTGCTCAATTTTATGTTATTTTAATAGACAAAAAATGTGCCTTTTCAAAAACAAGGACATTTCTAAGTGACCCCAAACTTTTGAATGGTATTATCAGGTTCTAACCACTAGATGGTGCTGTTCCCCCCCACCCTCAATGTTAAATGGATAGTTCACCCAAATTACACAATTACATATTAGTTTCCTTATCCTGTAAAGGCGTCAGCATGCTTCAGTTATATATTTATATGTTTTATGTACCTGCACTGTTGGAGCCCGGAGCATCTGCGTCCCTGTACATGTCACGACTAAACAAACTCTGTTATTATTATTTTTGTATTTTAACTGCTTTTTCTCCCCAATTGCGATCTTGTCTAATCACTGCAACTCCCCAACGCGCTCGGGAAAGGCAATTGTTGAATCATGCGTCCTCCGAAACATGATCCGCTAAACCTCGCTTCTTAACACCCGCCCCCTTCACCTGGAAGCCAGCCACACAAATGTTTCGGAGGAAACACTGTTAAACTGATGATCGAAGTCAGCCTGCAACTCCTGCCACACAAGGGGTTTCTAGAGTGTGATGAGCCAAGTAAAGCCCACCCGGCCAAATCCCCCCCCTAACCAGGACGAAGCTGGGCCAATTGTGCGCCGCCCTATGGAACTCCCGGTCACGGCCGGTTGACATAACCTGGGATCGAATTTGGGTCTGTAGTGATGCAAGGGTTGGGTCTCTACGATTTGGGTCTCTACGATGCAGTGCCTTAGACCGCTGCGCCACTCGGGAGGCAAACAAAATCTAATCTAAACCTAGTAATATCAGGATGTAGTATGGAACGTAAACCTAACAGCTTCAAATACATCAAATTAATTGGGAATAGATTACAGAGGATGAAGAAACAATTCTCAATACTTCAGCGTCATACTACTTGTCAGACATAGAGAACTGATACTATATAATTTTTGCTTGGGTGAGATTGGTGTGGGTTGTGGGAGGTAGGTTTTGGCCATTTCTTTGGATTCCTTATGTCAACAAAACAATGTTGCAAAAATGCTAATCTAACAGAAACCATTTCAGAACAATCTGAGATGTGTGAGAGTTTCTGCTGCATCACTGTGCTGCATTGGGACTGTGTGTGTGTGTGTGTGTGAGCGAAAGAGAAAAAGAGGGAAGGAATCTGAGTGAAGGAGTCATTTTGCTCCCTGTACAGCCCTCCCTGGAGTTTACAGCCATGTATTATCCCAAACTGCTTGTCTAAACCTGACCTTGAGTCAGTTATTGACGATGTGTCACACAGCTGAGGTGTGATGTAAAAACAGAGGGAGAAAAAATATTTAGGAATGGGGGCTGCAGAGGGACAAACAGAGCAAGAGAAAATGGGATAGCCAGGACAGTTAATACTATTGTTTAGTGAATTTGAGGAGAGAACAGACTGGGCAGAGGTGGAAAGTATGTGAGCAGCATTACTGTATTGTCCCAGTGATGGCATGTAACCAGACTAACCATCCATCATCTTTAGGTCCACTTGAGAAGTGTTGGTGTCGGCATTATCTGGATCGTGTTAGAGGTGGTGGGACCTGCGTTATTTGGATTCCCTTAAAGGGGAGATGAGCCCAAACTAATTAGCTAATTACTGAGTTTAATGAGCCTGCATTGAGTTAAATGGCCTCACAACATCCCGAACACTGTAATAAAATACTACACACACAACTGTACATACAGATGTAGGATCTTAATTTGAGCGAGTTTGTTACAGCAGAAAAATAATCCTGCATCAACAGGAAATGTAAATGTGGATAATAATTCATGTTAATGGACATTTTTGTAGGGGTTGATACTTTTATTTCAAAGGGGAAATTACACACTTTATACGTCTTTTTCAAACCTCACAAGTTAAACATTTCCTGCTTGTTATTTTTAGTATTACATTGTTGCGTTTTGCAAGAAAATCATTTCACTGTAACATTGAAACTTGAGTTCTCCTGCAACAGGGTGATCAAATGAAGATCCTACATCTGTAATATGTAGGAATAGCTCTTTTTTCCCCCTGTCCCATCCTTCTTTCTCCCTCTCACTACCTCTAGACTGGGGGTCTGTGCCATAAGATTACTGCAGACCTAAGTGCGTGTGGTCTGTGAATTGTGTGTGCCAGCGTGCGTGCATGCAAATGAAGGAACGGAAGGAAGTGTATATCCTTGTCATGTCTTATTGCAATATGCACATTCTCTGTACAATAGTTAAGCGGGCAGTTTTTTCAATTGCCAAGAAGCATCGGTCAATACTGAAGCTACTTCAAAACTCTACCGTCTGCATTACCAACATGAATCTTGGCCAAACAGTTAATCTCACCTCCAAAACTCAAAACACTTCATACTGTACATGTCTCAAAATAAGCTCGTTCGACCATAACTGGCATCAATTCTCACTCAGAACACACTGACCTTAAAAACACTAACAGGGAGCATTACATAAATTAACTTCTCTCTTTGAATGATTTCACATAAATCAATATTTCATTATAGAATAAGAATAACACCTTTTCACTTTGACTGTACTAAAATATACGTAACAAGAATGAATCAGAAATGCCGCAATTTGCGTCAATAGCCTTTATTTTTTTCTATATCTTAGTAATTTACTTAAATAAGTAAAAAAAAACATTCCTGAAATTCCAGGGCTGCAATAATAATAAAAACATGTCTAGTATAATCACTCATTGTACAGTACTGTGAGGGTTCTAGTTCTCCCTCTCTCCTGCATTTGGCCACAAGTTCTCATCAACATCACATCTTGTGTCTTCTCTGGTGATGCATCTTGGAAAGTATCTTCTGGAATGTCTAATCTAACCCTGGCAGTCTTCAGGAGAAGTGTCTCCACACCCTGGCAGTCTTCAGGAGAAGTGTCTCCACACCCTGCCAGTCTTCAGGAGAAGTGTCTCCACACCCTGCCAGTCTTCAGGAGAAGTGTCTCCACACCCTGGCAGTCTTCAGGAGAAGTGTCTCCACACCCTGGCAGTCTTCAGGAGAAGTGTCTCCACACCCCGCATTCATGGCATCCAGTAAGGACATCTGGCCATGTGGATGGTGGTCATAAACCTTCCACCTCCACGCAGAGATACTCCTCTATGGGGTTTAGGAAGGGAGAGTATGGAGGCAGGAATAGTACTGACATCCTGGGATGTGCAGCAAACCAGTCTGTGACTGCAGCAGAAGGTAGGAGTTTCTTGCCCTTCTTTCCTCCGCTGGCACAAGTCGATTATGCAGGTCATCCAGAAAATAAATGAGCCTCTCTGTATTGTAGGGGCCAATGAGTGGTTTGTGTAACAGAAAACCATCATTAGACAGTGCTGCACACATTGTGATGTTAGCTCCTCTCTGGCCTGGGACATCCATGGTTGATCTGTCCAATCAAATTTCATTCCTCTGCAGCATGTCTTTGCCAGGTTGAATCCAGCTTCTTCCACAACGAAGAACGTATGTGCAGTTTGCCTGAATTCCATCTCATTTACTCTAAAATACAGTACAGCCACAGGTTTACAGTACTTTACATTATGCATAGCTGTGTATGTACCCTCTTTGGTTATTGAACATCTTACCTGGACATATTGATACCAGAGTTCTTTCAGACGTTCACCGTTTCTCTCAAAGGGTACAGTGTACAACTGCTTCATCCTTATTTTATGTTTCTCTGGGACTCTTGCAATTGTCGTTGTGCTGACCGTATTCACATTCCCAAAAGTGATATTGTCTGCCAGCACTCTATCCCAAATTCCCCGCAGTTTTATTGCATCGTTGCCAATTACCATGTCAACAATAGCAATTTCCTGCTCATCTGATAATATTCTGCCTCTCCCTCCTGAGAGAGTCAACCTTTGGATCCTACTGAAAAACACAACAATCAGCATATTTCAAAATGTCAGTATAAGTTAAAAAAATACTGTATTGTACTGTAATATGTAGTTATGTGTAGCAAAGGTACAGGTTGGCAGGCAGGCTCAGAGTCAGGACAGGGAAGGTTCAAAACCAGGAGGGTGTGAAAAAGAGAGACTGGGAAAAACAGGAGGGCAGACTGTGATGGCGCCGACAGAGATGGTCGCCTCACTTTGCATTCTTAGGAAACTATGCAGTATTGTTTTTTTTCATGTATTATTTCTTACATTGTTACCCCATGAAATCTTAAGTCATATTACATACAGCCGAGAGGAACTATTGGATATAAGAGAAACTTCAACTTACCAACATTACGACCAGGAATATGACTTTCCCGAAGCGGATCCTCTGGTTGGACCACCACCAAGGACAATGGATCGGATCCCAGTAGGTGACCCAAAATAATGGCGCAGACGGAGTGGTCTTCTGGTCAGGCTCCGTAGATGTGCACATCGCCCACCGCTCCCGAGTATACTACTCGCCAATGTCCAGTCTCTTGACAACAAGGTAGATGGAATTAGAACAAGGGTTGCCTCCCAGAGAGACATCAGAGATTGTAACATTCTCTGTTTCACGGAAACATGGCTCACTCAGGATACGTTAGTCGGTACAGCCACCTGGTTTCTTCACGCATTGCGCCGACAGAAACTAACATCTCTCTGGTAAGAAGAAGGGCGGAGGTGTATGCCTTATGATTAATGAGTCGGGGTGTGACCATAACAACATACAGGAACTCAAGTCCTTTTGTTCACCTGACCTAGAATTCCTTACAATCAAATGTCGACCGCATTATCTACCAAAAGATTCGGTGAGCGAGTTTAATAGCAAATGCATCGGTGATGTTGTACCCACTTTGACTATTAAAACCTTCCCCAACCAGAAACCGTGGATTGATGGCAGCATTCGCACAAAACTGAAAGCTCGAACCACCGCTTTTAATCATGACTGAATACAAACAATTTAGCTATTCCCTCCGCAAGGCAATCAAACAAGTTAAGCATCAGTATAGAGACAAAGTAAAATCGCAATTCAACGGCTCAGACAGGAGAAGTATGTGGCAGGGTCTACAGTCAATCACGGATTACAAAAAGAAAATCAGCCCCGTCGCGGACACCGATGTCTTGCTCCCAGACAAACTAAACAACTTCTTTGCTCGCTTTGAGGACAATACAGTGCCACTGACACGGCCCGATACCAAAACCTGCAGGCTCTCCTTCACCACAGCCAACGTGAGTAAAACATTTAAACGTGTTAACCATCGCAAGGCTGCCGGCTCAGACGGCATCCCTAGCCACGTCCTCAGAGCATGCGCAGACCAGTTGGCTGGTGTGTTTACAGACATATTCAATCCATCCCTATTCCAGTCCGCTGTTCCCACATGCTTCAAGAGGGCCACCATTGTTCCTGTTCCCAAGAAAGCTAAGGTAACGTCATCATGAAGTGCTTTGAGAGACTAGTTAAGGATCATATCACCTCCACTCTACCTGACACCCTAGACCCACTCCAATTTGCTTACCACCTCAATAGGTCCACAGACAACGCAATCACACTGCCCTAACCCATCGGGACGAGAGGAATACCTATGTACGAATGCTGTTCATCGATTACAGCTCAGCATTTAACACCATAGTACCCTCCAAACTCGTCAAAATCGTCACTCGTCAGACACTGGGTCTCGACCCTGCCCTGTGCAACTGGGTCTTGGACTTTCTGACGGGCCGCCCCCAGGTGGTGAAGGTAGGAAACATCTCCACCCCGCTGATCCTTAACAGTGGGGCCCCACAAGGGTGCGTTCTCAGCCCTCTCCTGTACTCCCTGTTCACCCATGACTGTGTGGCCATGCACACCTCCAACTCAATCATCAAGTTTACAGACGACACTACAGTGGTAGGCTTGATTACCAACAACGACGAGACGGCCTACAGGGAGGAGGTGAGGGACCTCGGGGAGTGGTGTCAGGAAAATAACCTTGCACTCAACGTCAAAAAATCAAGATGATCGTGGATTTCACATCGACGGGACAGTGGCGGAAAGTTTTAAGTTCCTCGGCGTACACATCACTGACAAACTGAAATGGTCCACTGACACAGACAGCGTGGTAAAGAAAGCGCAACAGCGCCTCTTCAACCTCAGGAGGCTGAAGAAATTTGTCTGCTCCGACCGTAAGGCTCTCCAAAAGGTAGTGAGGTCTACACAACGCATCACCGTGGGCAAACTACCTGCCCTCCGGGACACCTACACCACCCGATGTCACAGGAAGGCCAAAAAGATCATCAAGGACAACAACCACCAAGCCACTGCCTGTTCACCCCGCTATCATCCAGAAGATGAGGTCAGTATAGGTGTATCAAAGCTGAGACCGAGAGACTGAAAAACATCTTCTATCTCAAGGCCATCAGACTGTTAAACAGCCACCACTAACATTGAGTGGCTGCTGCCAACATACTGACTCAACTCCAGCCACTTTAATAATAAAAAAATGGATGTAATAAATGTATCATTGGTCACTTTAAACAATGCCACTTTATATAATGTTTACATACCCTACATTACACATCTCATATGTACAGTGGGCAAAAAAAGTATTTTGTCAACCACCAATTGTGCAAGTTCTCCCACTTAAAAAGATGAGAGAGGCCTGTAATTTTCATCAGAGGTACACTTCAACTATGACAGACAAAATCACATTGTAGGATTTTTAATGAATTTATTTGCAAATTATGGTGGAAAATAAGTATTTGGTCAATAACAAAAGTTTATCTCAATACTTGTTATATACTATTTGTTGGCAATGACAGAGGTCAAACGTTTTCTGTAAGTCTTCACAAGGTTTTCACACACTGTTGCTGGTATTTTGGCCCACCACTCTTCTCTTCTCTTCTTCTCCTTTGTCCACGCATTCTCCCTCTCCCTGCCACTCTTCTTTCCCCACCAACCTGTCTACCTTGATCCATGTTTCCAACCTAAATCATTCCGAAGCCTTCCTCTTTTGTCTGTTTTGGTAACGAGACTAAAAACAGGACACTTGGGTAGACTTTTAGCTGAAATTGCAATCAGCTGTGTTTGGAATGATTAACTATTCTGCTGAGATGTTCTACATGTTTCAGTCTGGTTACTGCAGAAATGCACGACATTTGCCATCATTCTGTTTTGAATGTGTAAATTTACTTTTATATTTCCTTCAGCGATACAGGTTGAATAGAGCCCGTAGTTTTCAAATCCCTGATAGTTTGCAGGATCAGTTAAGAAGGGATAGGGGTAGAGGGGATTACAATAGACATCAGTCAATAATTATTTGACAGCTCTACAGTATGTCAATGGATGAGCTATAGTAACCTGGGAATGGGCCATTTCTCACTCAGGTGTGTGTTGTCTTTTCCCTTTCTGTATTTCTTAGTAGTATTGTGTACTACCTTTTACATTTCCCCCTGCCCCCTCCCTCCCAGGTGTGTGGTCTGCTCAGGGCCTGGAGATGTCCACAGGGAAGGTCCCGTTCCTGGAGGCGTTGAACGGCAGTACTGTGCTGCTACCCTGCACCTACGCCAGCTGTATCGGCATCAAAAACCTCTACTTCAACTGGCAGTACAACGACAACGGCACTATGCAGAAGGTGGGTCAGAGCTGCCCTGGCCCATGCAGCAACAGAAGCCGCACAACAACTACTGTCACTTGTCAGCTCAAATCTCACACAGATAGCGGCAGGGATGTTCAAAGTCAGTGTGGGGAGATCATATTTTCAAGTGTTCTAATTTGTGGTGAAGACCCAATGGTTTTCCTGCATCAGTAAGTGATATCGCTATTGTGAGTGTTTTGATTGGAGTTGTGGTCAGATATTGTGAGTGTTAGATGATTGTCGACTGCCTGGTCCTCTCAGGTGTGTGAGTCTGTGATTCCGTTAGACGGGATGGATCCCCATCCAGTGAGTATCTTCCGGGAGCGGGTGGATTTTATCGGCACCGGTGATCACAACAACATCTCCATCCTGCTTTGGAACATCACCTTTGAGGACGAGGGCCAGTACACCTGCTTCGGACGCAACCCCAAAGAGAAGGGCAAGAACCACAGCGCTATCTTTACCCTTGTCGTGGTGGACGAGTGTGAGTATTAACTAGCAGTCTCTTTGCTTATTGCAGGCAGATCATATACTGTAGGTCCTCTGGTGCTGCCAATGGGCAGGGCGAATACTATATGGACCACAAAGTCTAGATGTGTTGTGCTGTAGACGATGCACTGTAGGTAGGTACTGTTTGTCTGATCAGCCTCTACCTTCTCCTCTCCCTGGTTCCTTCTCGGCAGTACGAGTGGTGGACAACACTCTCACCATCATAATTGCTTCTGCAGTGGGCGGAGCCATCGCCCTGCTGATGACTTTCATGCTGGTGAAGAACTTCATCCTCTTCGTTCTCTTCAAAATCGAGGAGAAGAAGTGAGTAAGACAGATGGGTCACAGAGAGTAGCCAACTGGCCATCCACACAGAGAAACACCTTCAGCTCATCTTGGTGCCTCCAAACTGTAGTAAAGCATCAATAAAGTCGGGCTACAATGTCAAATACGTAGAAAACGCAGGTGTCTCTTCTAACCCTCCTCTCTCCTCTGTTCCTCCCCTCCACAGAAAGATCGAGTGCCTTGTACAATCTTCCTCAGCAGATGAAACAAACAATGTCTCAGGATCCAAAACTTCGAAACCAACGACACCAAAGAAGAAATGAGAGTACTTGCATGTATGTACAACCATATATAAATATACAGTTATATCTATGCATATATTTATATGCACTCGTGACTCCATGGGCAGGTTTCTTGGGCAGGTTTTTTGGACTGAGAAGCACGTCCGATGGAGATTCTTCATTGAAAGTGTTTGTTAGTCCAATAAGCTTAGGCTGTGTCTGGGAAACCACCCCCATATGTTCAAGTTGGTATATTGTTTCAAAAAAAATCTTAAACCTAGGACCGTTTTTCATATGATAATAAAAAACAAAAAAAGAGATTAATTGAATATACGCTTGAGACAGGGAATAACGCAATGTAATAATGTTGTTTAAACTGTGCTGGATCCTCCTCTCTTCACCAACCGTACTACTCTGGGCTTAACTGAAACGGTCTACAAATTAAAATATTGTGTTTTGTAGAAACACACAGTCTAATTCAATCTCCAGTGACATTTTGCCACGTCAGATTCAGCTTATTCAGTAATGCTCTGATTCACATAGAGTTGAGTTTAGTGTTGTTTAGATAGAATACAATGATATTAACTCTGCTATCCAAAAGTGATTAATTCAGCTTATTTTATAATATTTAGAAACTAAGGTCTTTAAAAGGGTGATGCTGTGGTGAGATGTGAGAAAGGATCCAGTTCAGAACTTAATACACTTTCTTTGCTTGACATAAAGCACTGGTGCCTGTTAGCGCTTCTATCTTCCTCTGCTGATAGGAAGACTAAATACTGCAAAACCATTTACCAAACGCAGAAAAACGCAAGTGAATAATACTGCAAGCTGATGAATGAAATTATAGACAATCCCTTGAAACCAACCCACTAGAAAAAAATGAACCTCTACTAATGCTGCTTTTAAGACAAATAACCTTTTTAATGCATTTATAAGCATGTGAAACCCCAGGGCAGATTTAGAGACACAATGCTTGACAATAGACATGTACTCTCTCTTGTGTTCCTTTCCGGAATCCAAGATTTAACCACATATAATGTGGTAAGTTCTGTCTGCTTTGAACCTAGATCTAAATCTCCTCATATCATGCCAACCCCTGCTACATCCAGTGTGCCAAGGCTATGCACACTATTTGGTAAAGTGGGTCTTCTGGCATGAACATTAACCCCCCCCCCTACAGAAATATCCGCCACATTTCTTATAGTAAGTAATTTACAAATGGATCTCTATTTGCTGTACAGAGCACATTCACACACATTCATGTTTTTACACACTGCAATAAGTACCCAGCAGAATTTATGATGGTTCATTCATGGCTCATGATTCAACACAAATTCACCATCTGCAAAAAAACATATCGATCAGCTACAGTCATTACGGAAACCTCCACTAACTACACCATAAAGAGATGCATGGAGCAGCATTTAGGTTGCAGGTAGCGTGAAAGACTGGAACCGATCTTTACTGGACAGTGTAGAATAGACACACAACTAATATCTCATATTCAGCCCATTTATTTTGCCAAACTGGGATAACCCTGAGAAACCCACGTCTGATCAGGAATAGACTGGGATAACCCTGAGAAACCCACGTCTGATCAGGAATGGACTGGGATAACCCTGAGAAACCCACGTCTGATCAGGAATGGACTGGGAGAAACCCATATCTGATCAGGAATGGAATGTCATTGACTAGCAATGGAAACCCATTGCTAGTGAACTACAATGTCAAGATACAATAGTTGTTTTGAAGATACTTCCAGTGTGTGACAGAATTGTGGAAAACCCATGTTCAGGGAAGAAGTTCACGTCTATGTCCATTGTCCAGGAACTTGCTGAATCTGTCATTGTATAAACAAATATACCTCCCTCAATCACTTGCTGAACCTGTTTCTAATGTGGACAACCCCTGGTGTTGCTGTTCCCATAGCATAGCCCTTCAAATAAATGCACTGGCTTGTAGCAATAGCAGGAGGATATTTTGGGCACTTTACCGTAGATATGTATATTCTTCGGCTGTGCTAGACATGTGTGTAAACAGAGATGTGTTGTATCGGTGGAGCAGTGAGTGAATTAACCTAAATGTATATTTGACATGAGGGTAAAGTTGAATGAATGATCTTTGCTGTCTTAGATGAGAACAGACCGACACCATGGTTTGGCCATCAACAGTAGTACATGTACTATCTCTGGTTGGACATGGCTTTGAGCTTGTGGCACTGAATCCCTGGCTGATTCATACTCTCCTAAGATAACAGTGATACTATGCAAACACAAACACCACTACGGAGAGGAAGACATCCACGCACTGTAGGACAGGCTGCTGCAGTTCCCTCAATGGGATTTGCTTTCGCAAAGCTGCCCTGACATCACATCAACATAACTATACTGTAGCTACTGCAGGATTCCAATAAACCATTTTGAGTTCCTTTTACTGTGATAATGTAAGCAATAAAAATGACAAGAGCAACAGTAATCAAAGTGGCATATGGGATATGGAGTTGATCCAGGGTAGATGAGGAACATAGGCTTATAGTGCAAGGGTATTCAGTCCTTGAGGTCTGCAGCACTGCTAGTTTTCATTGCTTTTAAACGGAGACTGTCTGGTTCAGACCTGTGAAATCACCTGTATAGAGATTCTGGCCAATCAATTAAGTACAAAGGAGAAGTACATAGTGCAGACCTTGCTGCTCAGATTTGAATACTTATTTTGCCTGTAATGCACTGATGTATAAGCTTTCCCTTCTCACTCTGGGAAGCTAGCCTCTTTTTTCTGTTACTACAGTATGTGGCCCTTTTTGTCAATGTTTGAAAGGCACATAGTTGTGTCTTCTCTCATGTCAAGTTTAGTTCTGTTGTGATGTGTGAAAAGACCTTCAAAGGTTCCTGAATGTTAGAACCTATGGAGCTATGCAATATACAGTGTGATTTCAAGGAGCAACATGTAAGCCATAAATCCAATTGCATCATGTTTTTTTTTAAAGGCGACTGCTTACAAATGCTTACAGCTTACCGTATCACAATCCGAAAAAGATTGTTACAAGGACGAAGAAGTTTTGTACTGCTAATGTTCTTGCTATTGTTGTCAACCTCACAAACGAGAACCAATCGTAATGCAGGAAGTTGTACACAACCAATTTGCAGCGTCACTCAGCTTTCTAAAAAGTAGATTTTATTCTTGTGATTTCTATTCCTTTGCTTCTACTGGCATGTAATTGACATTTGGCAATAGTTGCAGGTGGAAATGTTACGTGTATAACCTCTAAACAAAGCCGAACTGTGAAAGTGACTCACGCGTTCTGTTGAAATGCCCTTACACAGTTCTGGATGACCTAGTACCAACTGTCTTCCTTGTTCCCTTTATTTTGACAACTGTACTGAAAACTGGATAGGTGAAGCAAAAGTTCAATCTTTGTGGTTTGGAAATTCTGAGAACACTTTGTTGTGCCAAGTTGTAGTAGCGGAAATAGTGACCTCATCCATTATTGCACTTAAGACAACAGAATGTTTGAATCTATAATGTACCCAGACATTACTGACCCCTTAGTCCCACATTCCTCTTCCAACTAATATGAATGTACAGCCATGTTTCCCCTATTCCCTCAAATGATGCCTCCCATGTAATCTCTCCATCATGCATATCCGCTCATATGATTTATTATAAAAAGCCACAAGAATCCAATAAACTTTTGAATATAAACAGTACATTGTCTTTTTTTTGCCTGTCATAATTGGACAAACCATTAATCAACCATAAAATATTTGTAAAAAATGAAATACATAACACATAAAGTCTCTAAGATAATATAAAATAAGAACACAAAGAAACTTTACAGCTCAGTATTGTGAGTCAGTGCAGTGTGTATGTCTTTTGACTGTGTGAATGTTTTCCAGAACCACTCAGCGCTCATCGAGAGAGAATACCAGTCAGTTTACAGTAGTTACCGCTGAGAGAAACTGGATTTTCAGTAGTACTTCTGAAACAAAAAAGGAGAACTGTGGGAATGCAACACAATGAGGTATCTGTTATCCATCACATACTCTGCAGTAAACCTTAGGGTGCCCCGGCGGGCACAGCCCACCCCCCAGCTCACCACCCCCACCAGCTGCCAAAACCAGGATAGGAACACAAGGGGACCCCCACTGTCACCCTGGGAGTGAGAGCGGAAGAAATGGCATTAGAAGACAGATTAATGCAAAGTATGACTACATTACCAGTATGATCGTCTAGCAAACTTACTAAAGGTAGACATTTTGTAGGCCTGTGTGTAATGGTGGAGGAGCTTTACCTGACACACATCCACTTTGCCCTCCATCAACCACACTGAGCAGAGAAAGAGGATGAGTTAGAGGCAATCTGCAGTTGAAACAATAACAAAGCCAATTCCCCACCCGTTTCAGTAAAAAGCTGAGGGATGGGGCTGACCTCCATGATATCAAAATTGTATTTTGAACCACGTTAAGACTATATGTTTGTGTATATTTACTTTGTTGACAAAGATTAAGCTTGTTTTAAGCCAAAGTATATTGTGTTCGGATGGGGTACAACAGTTAAACTCAGTTTACGAGGCATTGATAAATTACATTCTTCAAGAATCAATGGATATATATATATATATCTTTATCTCATTCATTTTTAAGTCCAAAAATGTATGTAGCAACTGCAGATTGCCTCTTTAAGAGAAAGTAGAGGCAGAGAGAGGTATGGTGAGATGAGAGGATGATGATGATAGAGAGAAGATAAAACAGACAGTGGAGTGGGTGCTGTTGGTTTTGCTTGGGAAGGTGGCATTGGCTGTTTGGCTGGATACAGGTGAGCTCAGCCTCTTTACTGTCTGCTTTCCGATCCCACGCCGTCGCTGTTGATGAACTTCAATGACTGGGAGCAGAAGAAGAACTTGCTGTCGACAAGATGCCAGACTGCAGGAGACGAGTGGAAGATATAGAATGGAGAAGGGTAGATTGGATGAAAGGGGAAAAGATAATCTGAAGGTGCAATTCTACAGGCGACATTACAACAGGAATATGATTGAGAAACTCCAGATTTAAAATGTAGTTAAAGTTTTTGGAGACATGAGATGGAGGGGAGAAATACTGAAGTGAGCGCCCACGGCCAATATCCCCAGTGTGAACAGTACACAACATACAGTGATAGGAGTCATCTTCTTAGGCTTCTAGTTTCCTTGGTCCATAATCTTCCTCTTTTGGCGTTGAGGCATGATCAGAGCCATCGTGTGAGAGAGGTGAGGACAGTTAAAGAAGTCTGTTGTAAAAATAAAAATAAAAAAATAAAAAAAGGTTCCTCTCCTATTTGTCACTACTACTACTACTAATAATAATAATAATCCTAATACACAGGTGACAGTATGATGTGGTACTCCAGGCAATATACAGCAATCTGTTTTAACTGACCTCGAGACAGATCTAAATGTGTGGGCTTGGTGCTCTTAACAGTAGTGTATGTGAATCTAAAGGGAGGGGGGTACAGGGGCTCAACAGTAGAAACAGTATCTTAACCTCTAACATCTATGAAAATCTATATTTTTCATTATATACGCACTTGTAGAGTGAATCACACTATGTTCTGTTCTCATATCTTACTATGTGCCCACCAAGCAGTCCTCACTCAGCCCTCCATCAGCTTATCTCCAGAGGAGTCAGGTGGGGCTTCTGCCAAGCTCTAGAAAATAGCCTTCAAACAGACAGATGCCACAATGCCATTACTCTCACAACCACTTCATGTGATCAATCAGCAGTCAGGGCAGGAACTTAGCTGAACAGCTAATTGGTTTGGTGTAAGGAGGTGAGGTGATTAGTGGAATCAGGATTTTTTGGTGCCCTGGCCGGGATAATACCAGAGGCAGAAGACGAAGCGAGACGTCACACTCGCTCCTTTTTTTTTCTGGTTCATATACAGTCAATTAGCTAAGCAGGCCAGACCCAGCTGCTAATGAGGGGGTTTGATTAATCACACCTGTGTAGGTGTGTTTTGCATCATCTGGAAAATGATTGCATTTGATTTGGAATCGGGCTGCCTCCTGGGCGTGATCCAGGTGCCTGCTCAGTCCGACAGCAAAGTAGTCTCAAAACAAAAGTAATTAAGCATATGTAGTGAATATGATACATTTTGTTATAAAAACAGTCTTAAATTCTCACATTTATTTCATGGAAAAGAGATTCTGGACGATGCAGCATGCTTGTTGACATGACCGACTAGTGCAGATTACTGTTTGATTTGAGAAGGGTACTCCTCCGTCCCCGCTTTCGCCCGATGACGTGAAGAACCTGGATTAAAAAACCAGGCCAGTGTAAAATAACTCCCTCACATTGGTGCCTATGCAAGAGCCAACCGTTAAAGAGAAACTACCCTAATAAAACAATTTCTCATTTAGAAAACAGGGTGTGGCATCTACAGTACGAGTCAAACATTTATTATTCTGTCAAAATGTCCTACAATGTGTAAATAGGATAATTTTGGTGATAAAGTCAGTCTTTTCCAAAACAGAGTTTTGTGGTAGTGACTGCATCACAATGTAAATGAAGGTTGGGTTTGTTTCAATCCTGCCCACAGCTGGCAGCACACACAGCACACACAGCACACAACTCTGCATGGTCAATCTGACATCTGCAGTGGTAGTATAGCATTTACTGCGATGGGGCCTCCGCAGAAGTTAGAACAAACATACTTTTTGCGCATCACAAAGCTGTTGTGAAGGAAGTGAGTGTGTTTACACAGAACCTCCCACCCCCACCAAGCAATCATGTCAATGCGGAGCCCTCCACATTATTACAAGATTTGAGAGGTGTACGGCAATGCAAATGCAGTACGGAGCTTGACTTGGCTCCGCAATTGTGTCACAATCTCCATACAAAGCCTCCACCACATTTTCAAATCAAGCTAAAATTGGCTTTAAATCATCAATTTGGAGTGCAGCTGCACAAGACCCTATTGTAATGCCTGTGATAAATTCAGGTTGACTTTGGATCTCTATGGGGCTAGTTATGGACCATCATTAAATTACATAATGTACATGGGACAACATAAAAATCCCAATAGCTCCAAATTTCAATGACTTAAACCTCAAAGCATCTAGAAATTGTAATTTACATTGTGTAAATGGACAGTTACCAACTAACCTTGGAGATGGTTAGACTTTGGATAGTCTAACCAACTCTGCCACAGCTGAAGCAAATTAGCGCAATAATTTAGCAAACTTTTTCCACCTGCAAACACCTACATCAAACCACACCCCGAAACCAACTCACGTTTGAATTCAGTCACAGCCGCTAGCATTTCTTAATTAACCAAATCTAAAACAAGGCCAAATCAGGAACTGCGGTAGCCCTTTAAGCAGACCAGAACTGTGACCATTCAACAACAACAAAAAATAACAGCCTAAGCGGTGGGCCTCCCGAGTGGCGCAGCGTTTAAGGCACTGCATCACTACAGACCCAGGTTCTCCCATCCGCAACCGGGAGACCAATGAGGCCAGCCTCGTCTGGGTTAGGTTGAGGGTCTGGCCAGCTGGGATGTCCTTGTCCCATCTTGCGACTCCGGTGGCAGGCCGGGTGCATGCACGCTGACACGGTCGCCAGTTGTACCACCTTCCCTCTGACACATTGGTGCCGCTGTCTTCCGGGTTAAGCGAGCAGTGTGTCAAGAAGCAGTGCGGCTTGGCAGGGTCGTGTTTCGGAGGACGCATGGCTCTCAAGCTTTGCCTCTCCCGAGTTCGTATGGGAGTTGCAGCAATGGGACAAAACTAACTACCAATTTAATCACGAAATTGGGGAGCAGAAAAGAAAAGCGGGATGTCTTCATTGAGAAACCTGAAATCTTTAATTATACTACAGCACTACAGTGCGGTTACATTCCCCAGCGAGAACCAAAAATGTCACTCAAACAGAAGGAGAAACTAACAAGTGTCGTGGAATATTCTAATAATTTAATATTGATTAACTATTGCAATAATGAAGCTGGTCGATCCCACACTCTGAAGTGTGATGCCGAGAGCTCAACGAGCAGAACTGAGCCACAGTATTTTATAGTTAAGACACATCCTCCTGAATATGTGACAAACAGATGTCTGGAATAGGTCAAAAGGTTACGATTTGTATGTGAGAAAGGAGTATCCCCCAGCCAGATAGCATTTACTGTGAAGAATTGTATAACAAACAGGGTTTGGCCCGTAAGACAAGATTCCTCCCATCAGCCGTCCACACCAGAGACATCTCCTCCCTGGCACCTCACAGTATACAAACACCAACTCATTATATGGAATGCAGGCTTGAGGTTATATCACCAAGCCATCGTAAAGCAATTGCTAACATCAAGCCCCAGAAGCCCAACTCAGTCCCACAGATGAGAGGGTACTCATCAAACCTAATTTGATGCATAAATAGTATTAAAACAATCTTGTATTTTTTCTACCATACAACCAAAACTCAACAGGAGGGGTTCTGAAAGACACTCATGGGGGTGTCCACTGAAAGTTGACTAGCAACTACTGAAACCTAAAAGGCGCCCACTAAAGAAGAGGCAAGCAAAATAAAAACCTGCATCAAACTTAAAGACAGTTAACAAACCAAAATGGTGGCTCAAAGAGAAAACAAAGCTCAGACAAAGGATTGTTTTTCTCAAAACATAAAATGGGTCTCGCCAACTAAAGGACAGCACAGGTGAAACACCTTCACACTAACGGGATGGCAACCAACACAAGTGTAACACATACTGACTAACGAGGTGCGCCCTACATGCTAACGTCCAACCTCGAAATATACATTTAAAAAACAAAGCCTGTAACAACTGCTTGTCTATTTTTTTATTTTATTTGATTTCACCTTTATTTAACCAGGTAAGCTAGTTGAGAACAAGTTCTAATTTACAACTGCGAGCTGGCCAAGATAAAGCATAGCAGTGTGAACAGACAACACAGAGTTACACATGGAGTAAACAATTAACAAGTCAATAACACAGTAGAAAAAAAAGAGTCTATATACATTGTGTGCAAAAGGCATGAGGAGGTAGGCGAATAATTACAAATTAGCAGATTAACACTGGAGTGATAAATGATCAGATGGTCATGTGCAGGTAGAGATACTGGTGTGCAAAAGAGCAGAAAAGTAAATAAATAAAAACAGTATGGGGATGAGGTAGGTGAATTGGGTGGGCTATTTACCCAGCTGCAGCGATTGGTTAGTTGCTCAGATATCAGATGTTTAAAGTTGGTGAGGGAGATAGTTGTCAAAATACCTGATTGATCTCTACTGTGATGATTCTAGTATCCCATTTGAGTAGACTACTGTACATAAGGCTTATTGACTGATCTATGCGAGTACATCACCTCCCACTGTAAATGATCTGGATTTGGACATATAGACAGTACATGGTGAGGGGATGTGATGTACTTACTGTAAATGTACTTACTGTATATTACTGGGATGGCTCAGGTATATACCATCATTATCTATATTAATGGTTTATTTGACAGTATATCCCTTTTCATTAACTACTTGACTTATGCTCTGACAGGGTTGTCAAAAGCACACTTATTTTACATCTAGGGCTGTTATTCACCTGCCAACATAGCTTTATCACACAACAGCCCAAGACAAAAAAAGAGAGAACCTTACATGTGTTCATGTGGGCTCTCGAGTGGTGCATCGGTCTAAGGCACTGCATCTTAGTGCAAGAGGCGGCACTACAGTCCCTGGTTTGAATCCAAACACATCTGGCCGTGATTGAGTGTCCCATAGGGTGGCGCACAATTGGCCCAGCGTCGTCCGGGTTTGGCCAGGGTAGGCCGTCATTGTGAGTAAGAATTTGTTCTTAACTAACTTAACTAACTTGTGTAGTAAAATGTGGCCACTTGGAGGTGTACAGAGAAGAGAATACTACCATTGTCTTTGTTATATGCTTTTATAATATTCAAATGTACATACAAAAATATATTTGTCTGAGCTATCCAAACACAATCTGACACACACACACACACACACACACACACACACACACACACACACACACACACACACACACACACACACACACACACACACACACACACACACACACACACACATATGTTTGGTTTACTATACCTTTTGGGGACCAAACAATTGATTTCTATTCAAAATCCTATTTTCCCTAACCCTAAACATAAACCGTAACCCATAAACCTAACCCTAATTGTAATCCTAAACCTAAAATAGCCCTTTTCCTCATTGGGGACAGGCAAAATGTCCCTACTTGTCCGGGTTTTCCTTGTTTTACTATCCTTGTGAGGACTTCTGACCCACACTCACACACTCATAGTCATACAGTCATATCCTCCTTCTCTCTATTTGTCCACAGAAACAACCTCTGGCCAGGCACCATTGAAACTTAATACTGTCCTGCTGACCCGTTGAGAAGAAATGCCCCTCCTTTGTTGTCATTTGAAAAATAAATTACACTCAATGTAAAATACAGAGAACAATGTCATCTGGACTCTTTGTAAGCAACTGTAGGCAACAATATACTTTTAGTTTGTTATTCTCTTTCTCTCACCAGGAGAGCTGCATGTACATGAATGGTTTTGGTAGAGCAGTGATAGTAATTGTTCTACTCTAAAAAAAAAATGTCCTTGTTTGTACAAATTACCATCATACAGGACCTGTCACACTGACCAGAATGTGACAAGTGTTGAAAAAGTACATGTTTTGTCTATTTCAGATCCATGACAGCAAACATGTGACTTCATGTGGGGAGCATACTCAAATAAGCTATTTTAGTTGTGGCGTCGTTGATAGAGGTAGAAGTGGCTTTTTGTGCTTTGTGTGTTATTCTTTCTTTCTTTGTTTTTGACTGGTGTTTAACATTTTTGTAAGCTATAAATACTATTGTGCAATGCATCGGATGATTGTTTGTTCAATGTGTACATGTCTTTATCTAAATCAACTTTAAATAAAAAAGTATAATAATCTTACTAAACATTAATGGAGTGAATTTGTGTTCATCTTCATAGATAACATAAGATATTGCATTGTAATTGTATTTAGTCATTCCAATTATCTCTTTAGAAAACAACATAAAAAAAAGTTAAGTGTGTCCACCACTTTCCATGGTGGAACCAGTTGGGCCAGTATTGAAGAGGAAAGGAGGAGGTGGAGGGAGAGAGGATTGGATTCCAATGCCTGTGGAACAGACAGAGACTGGACAGACACTCACGAAGCTATAGGATTTCTCCTGTAGAAGTGGCCCAGACCCCAGTGAGACCACCTCAGACCACAGGCCTCCACACACAGATGGAGCATGACCAGGTAATTGGATTTACTCTCTTCTATAACTCATCGGACATGTCTATTGGATAATATTGATCTTTTTACTTTTGTTCCTACTTGGTTTGGGAACAAAACATTGCCAGATCTAGTTTTGTGCCTGGTATGGCTGATAGACCATGCATTTTTTTAAATTTAAATGTGAGATTAGTAGAAGTTTGAGGCATATACATTTGTATTCATGTAATTGTATCTTGGCTTTCAATGTTTGCTAGTAAATTCAGTTGTGTTTCACTGACCAGTTATTTGCCATTCGGGTTTGGGTCCACTGAATAGATTGTTGGTTTGGATCCACTGAATAGATTGTTGGTTTGGGTCCACTGAATAGATTGTTGGTTTGGATCCACTGAATAGATTGTTGGTTTGGATACACTGAATAGATTGTTGGTTTGGATACACTGAATAGATTGTTGGTTTGGATCCACTGAATAGATTGTTGGTTTGGATCCACTGAATAGATTGTTGGTTTGGATCCACTGAATAGATTGTTGGTTTGGATCCACTGAATAGATTGTTGGTTTGGATCCACTGAATAGATTGTTGGTTTAGATCCACTGAGTAGATTGTTGGTTTGGATCCACTGAATAGATTGTTGGTTTGGATCCACTGAATAGATTGTTGGTTTGGATCCACTGAGTAGATTCTTGGTTTGGATCCACTGAATAGACGTATTGGTGCAACACTTCTCAGCATTGCTCACACTACCATAACAACACTTACAACATGCTTGTGATGCTGATGGGTGTGTGTGTGTTAGAATATTGTGAAGAATATGCCATGGACTTATAAAAACACCTTCCGCATATCAGATGTTGGATCTTAACTTGATCACTCAGGAAATTCAAATGATCCTTGTGAATCCCTGAAAAATAGCATTTTGCTTTCTCTTCATGTGGGGGTAGTCGAGTCATTGGGCTCAGGGCTTGCTATCAAAATCATCATCGCTCAAATGCTGGGCCTAAGTCATATCACTGCAACATTAAAATGTTCCAAAATGTATCTGAAATGCAGTCATATATACAGTGCATTTGGAAAATATTGAGACCCCTTCACTTTTGACACATTTTGTTACGTTACAGCCTAATTCTACAATGGACTTTAAAAAAATGTCCCTCATCAATCTATACACACAATACCCCATAATGACAAAGCAAAAACAGGTTTTTATAAAAATAATTATCATATTTACATGGGTATTCAGACCCTTTACTCTGTACTTTTGAAGCACCTTTGGCAGCGATTGCAGCCTCAAGTCTTCTTGGGTATGACACTACAAGCTTGGCACACCTGTATTTGGGGAGTTTCTCCCATTCTTCTCTGCAGATCCTCTCAAGCTCTGTCAGGTTGGATGGGGAGCGTCGCTACACAGCTATTTTCAGGTCTCTCCCGAGATGTTCGATCAGGTTCAAGTCCGTGCTCTGGCTGGGCCATTCAAGGAAATTCTGAGAATTGTCCTAAAGCCACTCCTGCGTCATCTTGTCTGTGTGCTTAGGGTCATTGTCTTGTTTGAAGGTGAACCTTTGTCCCAGTCTGAGGTCCTGAGCGCTCTGGACAAGTTTTCATCAAGAATCTTGTCGTGTAAAATTATTTATTAAGTGAGAGAGACTTATTATTTCTTCAAACAATCAATATTTTTTATTGATTAAGAATTGCAACGGTGATCGTTTAGAGCCCAACTACAGAGGAATCATGGTTCTTATATGGCTGACACTAAAAATGCTTAGTCATGGCTGGTTCCACCCCTCCCCAGCAGCTTGGGGCATCATAAGCTATCTTGGGTTCATCTTGTGAGTTATGTGCACCACGTGTTGTTTTACCCCCCAGCTTAGTGTCTCGGATGCAAAGATGATTAGAGACAAAGAGGGGTTTGTTCTACTCCTTCAGGCTATCTCTATCTGGGGCCACACAGAGGCCAACTCATTCTATTGAACGCAGGCTGTAGGTTTTACCACCAAGCCAGCACAAATCAATTGCTAGCGCCAAGCCCCAGAGTCTTGAGTACTCATCGATGAGAGAGTACTCATCGATGCTTAAACAGTATTATAACATAATCTTGTAAATGTTCTACCATAATCTCTCTGTACTTTGTTCCGTTCATCTTTCCCTCAATCCTGACTAGTCTCCCAGTTCACTTTGCCATTATGGGGAATTGTGTGTAAATTGAGGAGGTAAAAAATTATTTCATCCATTTTAGAATAAAGCTGTAACTGTACATACAGTGCATTCAGGAAGTAAGGGGTCTGACTACTTTCCGAATGCACTGTATATTTCATTAGTTGTGTCTTTTATAGTTCAGGGTCGTGTAGGATTTTGGGCTAGAGTTAAACTTCAGATGTAATCATAGAAGTCCTGCCTGTGTTTAGAATTTGATCATGTACGTAGCCTACTAATGCCAATGAAAACCTACCTGACTCCCTTCTCTCCACAGAACAGTGACCAACCACCCCCATACTACTTAGCAGTAGTGCCCACCCAGCCTCCTCCTCAGTATGGAGAGTTGGTGGGAACAAGAGGGTGGTCTGACACCCCCTCCCAACCTTACCACATCAACCAGTCGATGCCACATGCAAATGTCATCCATGTCTCTCAGAGTGCCCGTAAGTTCCTCACATTCCCTTTAACTTCTTCAATCCTCAAAGCATATTCCTTCCCCTAACTATAACTACAACTCTTTCTATGAGAGGGCTCCATCTCTCTCTCTCTTTCTAAACCTAAAATGTCTCTGTTTCTCCCCCCTGCAGCCCCTCGTCGTAAGAAAAGCTTGTCGTGTGAGAACAGTTCCCACTGTTACAGAGGATCAGGAGAAGCCACCCTACTGCTTGTCTTCCTCATTATTGCTCTCTGGCTGGGGGGTAACTGGACCAATAACTTACAGAGAACCCATACAGTACAATTATGTGGACATAATGTAACATAATTTAACACTGACATAATGTAACAATACAATATGACAGAAACATCTATTTCCAAAATCATAAATTCCATATTAAGGGTATGATGTGAATGTAATATACCTGGTATGATATTGCATTGTTTTGGTATACTAACATGGGGGCTTCCATGGCTCTGGATATCCTCTGGCCTCTCTCTTTGACCTCTGACCTTTGACCTCTGTCCAGTATGTTACGGTCCATCCCTGGTGTCTGGCCACCTAAGCAGCAGTGAAGCCTACCAGCCCAGCGAGATGGAGAAAGACAGCTGTCCCTCCAACACTGTGGAGTGTGATGGCCGACAGGAATGCAAACTGGGCAGTGATGAGACCAATTGTTGTCAGTACTCCAATAGCTATCACCTAGTTTTTGTTGCCAGTAACAAAAACAGAAGGATCCTTTCTGGATCTGTAATGGATTTGTAATGTTCTAACTGAGTGATGCATCTGTGTGATCCAGTGATGTTCTAACTGAGTGATGCATCTGTGTGATCCAGTGATGTTCTAACTGAGTGATGCATCTGTGTGATCCAGTGATGTTCTAACTGAGTGATACATTGGTGTGATCCAGTGATGTTCTAATTGAGGGATGTATCTGTGTGATCCAGTGAGGTTCTAATTGAGGGATGTATCTGTGTGATCCAGTGATGTTCTAATTGAAAGATGTATCTGTGTGATGCAGTGAGGTTCTAATTGAAGGATGTATCTGTGTGATCCAGTGATGTTCTAATTGAAGGATGTATCTGTGTGATCCAGTGAGGTTCTAATTGAGGGATGTATCTGTGTGATCCAGTGAGGTTCTAATTGAGGGATGTATCTGTGTATTATCCGGTGATGTTCTAATTGAAGGATGTATCTGTGTGATCCAGTGAGGTTCTAATTGAAGGATGTATCTGTGTGATCCAGTGATGTTCTAATTGAAGGATGTATCTGTGTGATCCAGTGAGGTTCTAATTGAGTGATGTATCTGTGTATTATCCAGTAAGGTTCGGGTCGAACGGGGCTCTCCAGGTGAAGACAAACAGCGCTGGTAGTTTCCTCCCTGTATGTTACAGTGGCTGGAACAAGGGCCTGGCTGACCAGACCTGTGCACAACTAGGCTTCAGAGCGTAAGATCCTCCACTGTTTTGCTGCCCTCTTTTGGTCTAAAGATTGAACTGTGCAAACCTGTGTGACCATACCCATCAAATAAATCTAAATCAAATCCCATTTTATTCATAATGTACACAGGTTAGTGAATGTATAAAAGGTGAATGAAATGCTTGTGTGCTAGTTCCCTCAATATTGCAGTACAATAACCAATAATCAATGGGTTTAGTGGTGTGAGGTAGTGATGTGGGGACGTGTATATGAACTTCTCCCTGCATCTATTTATTTAGGAGTCATAGCACTAGCAGTGTGAAAGATGGGTCCTCTACCACTCTCACTGTGACAGGGCAGACCTGCAACACCATCCAGGGAAAGGTGTCAGTAAAGTGAGTGCTCCTGGACACACTCAACAGCCCTTTGCATATGTCACACACTGAGTAATCATTTACATGCCAAGTGGTGTACATAGCTGCGGGAAGTAGTGATGCTGCAGCACCTCCTAAATAATCAGAATATATACACACACAAACAAATATATAAATAAATAATAAATCATTGTTATTTATTTATATATATATATATATATTTTGTTGTTGTTTGTGTGTGTATATATTCAGATTATTTATCAGAGCCAAAAATGTCACCATTAGACCATTAGAAAGCAAATAAAACATGTGACCTCATTGGTGATCTGATTGAACTGTGCGTTTCTGTCTGTGTTCAGTAGCTCATCTTGCCTCAACAAGGACACTGTATCCCTGCAGTGTATCAGTGAGTAACTGTCTTTACATTCTCACAGTTCATACACAAAGGCAACCAGTGGTGTTTTAAGGCTGGATAGAGCTTCATCTAGCTCTTCTGATGAACAGAGGACCAAATACAAATCCCCATACTGTATTAGGACTACAGACCGACTTACTCCCTCTCTCTGTCCCCATGGTAGACTGTGGCCGGCAGCAGTCATCCAGAATCATAGGGGGCTCTGCAGCGAATCTGGGCGATTGGCCTTGGCAGGTCAGCCTCCACTTTCGGGGTTTTCACACCTGCGGAGGCACCCTGGTGGCTCCTGACTTTGTGGTGACAGCAGCCCACTGCTTCCCCAGGTCAGTACGGCAGACACCACAGCAGACAATGGACAAGGAGCTGTGCAGAGAGAATGTAAAACAGAACAGTAATGACATTATCAAACAGAACATATAGAATAGCCATGAAATGTAAAAATGCTAAGACAAAAGAACTGGGCTATAACAGAACAGATGCAAAGACAGAACAGATCTGGAAGTGAACAAAGCTAACCAAAGTGAGCTAGCTAAGACTGAACAGTGCTTACGATGAACATAGCTAAAACAGTTATCAGTGAAGAGGTAAATTACCTAACAACTCTTCTATCTCTAGGAAAGACTCATCGTACCTGGTGCCCAATAACTGGCGTTTGTACATGGGCATGGTTTCTCAGACGATGCTGCCTGTCCCTGAGATGGTGGAGAAGATCATTGTCCATGAGAGCTATGATGATAACACCAACAACTATGACATTGCCCTGCTTAAACTCACACATTATGTAGACTACTCCAGTGAGTTCACCTTTAACCTAACAATATTACGTGATTAATGATGCACATTACACCATACTTTGATCGTCATAATTAACATGTGTGTGTGTGTGTTGTTTCAGACAGCATCCAGCCTGTGTGCCTGCCTGCCTATGACAAGACCGTTTCCCCTGGGACAAAATGCTGGACCTCTGGATTTGGGACAACAGAGGGGACAGGTGAGAGTCACAGGGACTGGCACAGGGGGGCGACTGTTAGGTTCTGTTTGCCATTGGGGTGAACATGGAGAGAAAATAGAAATGCAGCATGATATGTGATGTAAATAAGGACTAGAAAACAATCTGGTGTGATATTCTGTATGGTGATATCTGTTTGTCTTTGTTGCTTTATGTTCAGCCCGTGGATCCACAAGTCTTATGGAGGTGACAGTGGACATCATTGACTCCAGTGTATGTAACAGAAACACAGTCTACAATGGTCAGGTCTCTCAAGACATGTTGTGTGCTGGAGATATGAAGGGAAGCAAAGACTCCTGCCAGGTGAGTGAAGAGGACACTAGGACCCATCAGAGAACCACAGACAGTAGCTACTTCCACACAGCTTCTTACAGGATGTCCACAAATCTCATCCTGTGTCGCTCTATTTCCGCCTTCCCTTTTCTTCTCTCCCTCTTCCTCTCATCTCCATTTCCATCTCCCACTCCCCCTACCGCCCCCTTCCTCCACTAGAGGGACAGTGGAGGTCCTCTGGTGTGTAAGGACTCAGACCAGCGCTGGTACCTGATGGGGGTGACCAGCTGGGGGGTAGACTGCAGCAGGAGGAACATGCCGGGGGTCTACAGTCGTGTCAGCCGCCTGCTGCCCTGGGTCTACAGTAAGATGCAGGTAGGGAAAGGAGCACCCAGGACCACTGGGAAGACACATGCTCAGACAACCTCAGCACCGTGGTGGAATTCTATCAATAATTCAATTAATTTTCATCTGTACTGCTTCAGAGGGCACTTATATTCATTTTGATATTTTACATATAGTATCATTAGTTCCACTTAGAACTGTGAAACCTAATTATAGCTAGCTGTCAGAATAAGGATTGAGTAGGATGGTGTTATTAGTAATGTGACTCCTGAACATGTTCCTTCTACTCTCCATCTCCCAGCAAGCAAGACCGTGATATGATCACAGCTGCTCTCATCCAGGGATGCTCAGCATGTCTTTTGGACCTGACAATGAGACTGGTGTGAACCCTACAACACTGGCAGGGAATGGAAGGCTTGCAAGAAAGGTTTTTATATGTGATATCTGCTGTCATTGGACTGCTGTCATCTTCACGTGCGTTGGATCATTGTTTCCCTGAAACAGTATTGAGCATATCTATATTTGTGACCTATTTTATGAAGAATGTCTTTTACTCACACTGCAACCTCTTATGAAGCTATAAACCTGTCTCAGGATATACTCCAGGTTCACATGGACCTTACTGATGCTACAGTGAACTACACTTGCTGTTTTCTATGGCTGAGAGTTGTGAAACGGAAGAACATTTATCAGGAAGATTTTTCTAATCACTTTAACGTAACACTAATTACCTTTTGGCACTGATGATTCCTTGACTGTTTGTTGATTGTTTCAACTTATGTACCCTTTTTGGTGTGATGTGTGTGAATTATCGATTCTGCTTTTCCATGTCTATCACTGTGTGTCAATTGGAATTATAATTTATTTTGTCATTATTTGAGTCAGAATGTATTACTCATACTCGAAACGCCATGATTCAACTTCATGAATGATATTGAATATCATTCTTCTGCTGTTAATCAATAGCTGACTAGAGCACGAGGGTGTAATTGTCTATTGACTACAGTGGAGAGTATGGATTTACCAGTGACCTCAGTACATGAGTGTAGTTGAGATGAATGGAAGCTGATGGTTGATGGCTGCAGGCCTGTAAGTAAGTATTCTCCCACTGGGAACACACTGGTTGAATCAACGTTGTTTCCACGCCATTTCAACACAATTACGTTGAACCAACGTGGAATAGACGTTGAATTCACGTCTGTGCCCAGTGGGCTGTTTATCCTCCAACAGGCATCATTGACAAACTAGGTCCAGAAAATGTTGAGTAATCAATGTGACAGACAGGTATGTTTGTCCCTGTTTCGTTTTTGTTTGCTTCCGTTTAAGAAATGTTTTCAACAGAATCAGCACAATGAATACACCCCTGATCAGACGCAAACACAGTTTATTTTCATAGCAGCCACATACAAAGAACTCGTTGTATGTGTGTATATATATATATATATATATATATATATATATATATATACTGACCAAAAATGTAAACGCAACATCCAACAATTTCAAAGATTTTACTGAGTTACAGTTCATAAAAGGATATCAGTCAATGAAAATACATTCATTAAGTCCTAATCTATGGATTTCACGATTGGGCAGGGGCGCAATCATGGGTTTGCCTGGGAGGGCATAGGTCCACCCACTGGGGAGTCATGCCCAGCCAATCAATCAATCAAATTTCAACCAATCAAATGTATTTATAAATCCCTTTTTACATCAGCTGATGTCACAAAGTGCTGTACAGAAATCCAGCCTAAAACCCCAAACAGCAAGCAATGCAGATGTAGAAGCAAGGTGGCTTGGAAAAAATCTCTAGAAAGGCTGGAACCTAGGAAGAAACCTAGAGAGGAACAAGGCTCTGAGGGGTGGCCAGTCCTCTTCTGGCTGTGCCGGGTGGTGATTATAACAGAACATGGCCAAGATGTTCAAACGTTCATAGATGACCAGCAGGGTCAAATAATAATAATCATACTGGTTGTAGAGGGTGCAACAGGTCAGCACCTCAGGAGTAAATGTCATTTGGCTTTTCATAGCCGATCATTCAGAGTAAGAGAAAGCAGGTACGGTAGAGAGAGAGTCCAAAACAGGAGGTCCGGGACAGGTAGCACGTCCAGTGAACAGGTCAGGGTTCCATAGCTGCAGGCAGAACAGTTGAAACTGGAGCAACAGCATTTTTTATTTTATTTTACCTTTATTTAACCAGGCAAGTCAGTTAAGAACAAATTCTTATTTTCAATGACGGCCTAGGAACAGTGGGTTAACTGCCTGTTCAGGGGCAGAACGACAGATTTGTTCCTTGTCAGCTCGGGGGTTTGAACTTGCAACCTTCCAGTTACTAGTCCAACGCTCTAACCACTAGGCTACCCTGCCGCCCCATGACCAGGTGGACTGGGTACAGCAAGTACTCATCAGGCCAGGTAGTCCTGAGGCATGGTCATAGGGCTAAGGTCCTCCGAGAGAAGAGAGAGAGAGGGAGAAAGAGAAAGAGAAAAAGAGAAAGCGAGAATTAGAGGGAGCATACTTAAAATTCACACAGGACACCGGATACTCCAGATATAACAGACTGATCCTAGCCTCCCGACACAAACTATTGCAGCATAAATACTGGAGGCTGAGACAGGAGGGTTCGGGAGACACTGTGGCCCTGTCCGACGATACGCCCGGACAGGGCCAACCAGGCAGGATATAACCCCACCCACTTTGTCAAAGCACGGCCCCCACACCACTAGAGGGATATCTTCAACCACCAACCTACTACCCTGAGACAAGGCCGAGTATAGCCCAAGAAGATCTTCCCCACGGCACGAACCCGAGGGGGGCACCAACCCGAACAGGAAGATCACGTCAGTGACTTAACCCACTCAAGTGACACACCCCTCCTAGGGATGGCATGGAAGAGCACCAGTAAGCCAGTGACTCAGCCCCCGTAATAGGGTTAGAGGCAAAGAATCTCAGTGGAGAGAGTAGAACCAGCCAGGCAGAGACAGCAAGGGTGGTTTGTCGCTCCAGCGCCTTTCTGTTCACATTCACACCCCTGGGCCAGACTACACTCAATCATAAGACCTACTGAAGAGATGAGTCTTCAATAAAGACTTAAAGGTCGAGACAGAGTCTGCGTCTCTCACATGGATAGGCATAAAAATTGAGCTCTATAGGATGAATGAGTTTTTCCCAACAAAAGGGCTTTATTACAGACAGAAGTATTAATTAATTAAATCAAAAGCTTACCTTGACTTGGAAGAGTTCCAGAACATCCCTCTCTGTTGGGCTAAACTAGCTAGCTGCAATCGACGCTAACTAAGTAAATGAAAATGAAAGAAATATATACTACGAAATATAGCTTTCTCTCGCGCGCGCTTCTTCTTAATTTATGAAGAAATTAATTTGTTCAACTATTGTCTTTGTCTCCGAGTTAAGTAGTCACCACATTTTATGCACTGCAGTGCTTGATAGCTGTAGCTTATGCTTTCAGTACTAGATTCATTCGCCGATCCTTTGATTGGGTGGACAACATGTCAGTTCATGCTGCAAAGATCTAATAGGTTGAAGGACATCCTCCGGAAGTTATTGTAATTACTGTATACATCTATGGAAGTGGGTGAGAACCATGATCCTACTAGGTTTTGTATTGAAGTCAATGTACCCAGAGGAGGACAGAAGTAAGCTGTCCTCCGGCTACACCATGGTGCTACCCTACAGTGTGCTGTTGAGGCTACTGTAGACCTGTTTTTGTCAATTATTTGGTGATGTGAATATATTTAGTATAGTTTTATTTTAAAAAACAAACACTGATTTCACTTTTTATTATCATGAAATTCACTGAGGAGGATGTTCCTCCCCTTCCTCCTCTGAGGAGCCTCCACTGGTGCAGGAGCGTGTGTCACATGAGTGCGTGTGTGTGAATTTAGTGTGTGTGTTTGCGTGAAAGAACACGCTATACAAAAAAACCACAGACAATAAACTTGTATTTCTCCATGACCAAACATCCAAACGGGTCTCTCATTCCTAGAGAGTTGTTTTTCAGCTCTGTGCCCTAGTCCTCTTCACTAATCTCAGAGGATATGGATGTGTTTGCACTGCCTTTAATCTGTCCTTCAAAGCTCAACCTCTGGTCTCTGGCTCTGGTATGTTGAGCATTCTGCCTGATACATTAAATAGTACAAAGTCCTGTTTTATCTTATCCACACTCGTAAAACCAGTAACTTTCCATGGAGGAAAGTGTCTAACCTAGAGATGTTTGTCAGGGTGACATTAAGACAGAGAATGTGTCTCATCTTATCATAGATGACCCGAGCACAGATTGCCTATTACTTCATAGTTATCATTGTGGGCTTAAATGTTTAACTAGCAGAGTTTTACTGTGTATTATGCATTTTTAATGATTCAGTCAGTATTAGAAGTCAACTTTAACACTGGTGTTTGACCCTAGCTACAGATTAAAATTGAACTATTCACTCACCCAGAGCTACACTGCCTTGCAGCAGTGGATAATGTGAGGTACAGTATTGATCCACTACCTGGCTAAGGGAGAAACACTGTCTTGTGAAAGTATTCACCCCCCTTGGCATTTTTCCTATTTTGTTGCATTACAACCTGTAATTTAAATAGATTTTTATTTGGATTTCATGTAATGGACATACACAAAAGAGTCCAAATTGGTGAAGTGAAATGAAAAAAATATATATACTTGTTTCAAAAAATGCAAAGAAATGTAAAACTGAAAAGTGGTGGCTGCATATGTGTTCACTCCCTTTGCTATGAAGCCCCTATATAAGATCTGGTGCAACCAAACGTCACATAATTACTTAAATAAAGTCCACCTGTGTGCAATATAATTGTCACATGATCTGTCACATGATCTCACTATATATACACCTGTTCTGAAAGGCCCCGGTGTCTGCAACACTACTAAGCAAGGGGCACTATGAAGACCAAGGAGCTTGCCAAACAGGTCAGGGACAAAGTTGTGGAGAAGTACAGATCAGGGTTGGGTTATAAAAAAAATATCTGAAACTTTGAACATCCCACGGAGCACCATTAAATCCAATATTAAAAAATTGAAAGAATATGGCCCCACAACAAACCTGCCAAGAGAGGGCAGCCCACCAAAACTCACGGACCAGGCAAGGAGGGCATTAATCAGAGAGGCAACCAAAGGACCACTTTAAGCTGTACACTCCACAGGGCTGGACTTTACGGAAGAGTGGCCAAAAAAAAGAATAAGCAAACACATTTGGTGTTCTCCAAAAGGCATGTGGGTGACTCTCCAAACATATGGAAGAAGGTACTCCGGTCAGATGAGACAAAAATGTTGCTTTTTGGCCATCAAGGAAAACACTATGCCTGGTGCAAACCCAACACCTCAAACACCATCCCCACAGTGAAGCATGGTGGTGGCAGCATCATGCTATGGAGATGTTTTCATCACCAGGGAGTGGGAAACTGGTCAGAATTGAAGGAATGATGTATGGTGCTAAATACAGGGAAATGAGTTTGTCTTCCAGAGATTAAAAGTGTGTTTCCATTTCATTTTAATAGCTTTTGGACCGCACCCATTTTGATTTGAACACAACTTTCTAGACATATTTTCCCAGTGTAGAAGTGGTCAGAAAGTAACTTGGTGGACCTGAATGCCAAAACATTTAGGAGATAGAGGTGGTCAAAGTTGATGCATTTTTCATACCCCACCCTACCATGAGACATCCATGTCTTCATCACTGGAAACAAAGAGGGTTGTCAAACTATTTTATAATTTCTTGAAAAAATGTTATTTGAATAAGAATTGACATTTTTTAACCTTTAAAGTCAGTGATCTAAAAACGCGTAAACTCAGATGTTATGTTTTAGTTTAGACCCTTTTTTTTATATATAATCTACTTTCCGAATGCACTGGAAGTTGATTATCAACGGTGGTTGGCCCGGCGGGCCATCTTTGTGGTAGTAATTGGAAGTAAAAATTTCAATTCAATTTAGCAATTCAGCTAAATTGCAGTGGTCTGTCACCCACCCTGTATTCAAGAGTATGCTGTGTTTCAACTAATTGCGGGCACAACACAAATACCTCAGATTATGTAAAATAGGGTCTAAGATACAAAATATGCAAATATTACAAAAATCGAAGTTGACACAGTTTCAGATAATTGACATTAAAGGATAATTTTAAAAAAAGTTATTATTCTAAAAATTATAAAATAGTTTGACAACTCTGTTTGTAAGCTTTTAAATGATATCAAACTCAACCGGTAATCTTTTCCAGTGATGCAGACATGGATGTCTCATGGTAGGGTGGGGATTGCAAAATCTGTCAACTTCGCACACCTCTTTCTCCTAAATGTTTTGCCATTCAGGTCCAAAAAGTAACTTTCTGACCACTTCTACACTGGGCAAATATGTCTAGAAAGTTTCATTAAAATCAAAAGGGGTGCAGTCAAAAAGTGATTGAAATCAAATGGAATAACCCTATAAAACATACTGTCTCACTGTCCATGTTTCAATGGTTTGTCTTGTCTACAGACCTGTGAACACAGCTGAATCTTGAAACAAGGTAATGTAATGTTGTATTGACTGAGACAACCAGACCGTCTGACCCAGCAACCCTTTGTTTTGTTATATAACCCATCTATTGGCTTTAGAGTATAGACATATTATATCCAGACTGCTCATGTGAGCTATGAGAGATCTCTAATGTGTTCTTATAGGTTTTGTTCCAGACATTGACTAGAGACAGCCATGATATGACCCAAGGACAACCCTATTACGTCAATACCGTGTCAAGATGAGAGACCACCATCTTTATGATTACTAATGTAGAAATAATAGGATGTGATGTGTGTTAACTGTCAGATAACAATAAATAATTAAAACATTTTTGCCATTGTTTGTTTCTTTGATGATGCTGAGGATTGAGGCAAGGTCAATCCAAGTGGTATAGACCTAGGCTTACTACAGAATTTGCATTTTGCCCTCGATACAATATGCTGGTCTTCAATTCAGTACATGGTTTATTTTAATTGGATTTCTGCGTGAATTTGGGGCATTGTCTAAAAAGTATGTCTAAAAAGAGGATCAATTGACTGATGCCAAAACAACAGAATGTATGTTCCAGGTGCAATAGAGATTTCAACCAGAGGGCGGTAGCAATAATGCATTAATTCAAACGAATTGTCTCAAAGAAGCTCTCGTCTCAGTATAGCCTACTGCCAGGCTGGCAACTGCCACCAACTAGAACCCCAGCAAGCTTTTGGATGCGAGTCCCAAGAGGCAATTTATGTACATTCCAAATTGTTAGAAAACACTTAAAAGTCACACAGATAATCTGTTTCAATTAGTTGAGTAAAATTGCAATCACAACGAACAAACTTGAATTCAAAACATTTAAGTCCCCCCCCCCCTTCACAACAAGCCTAGAGACTCGATCTGACTGATACAGGTAAAATGCAGTGGAGTTTTTTTTTTTATTCTACAATTTTTTTTAAAAGAAACCAATCTTGGCGACAGGTCAAACACTGACTAGCCTACCAGGCTATCTCACTTTGACCCCTGCAATATACGAGACTAGGGAGATGCTGAAATGCATATCGATGAATATATTCCATTTGAATTAATTGGGAAGAAGGCTATTCGCCTATTCTGTTGAAATATTTGGCCTAGTAATGGCACGTCTATTTTCAGGTTAAATCTAGAGGGATTTATAAATAAGGTCACCGTTTCATAATCGGACAGCATCGGCATTAGGCTACATACAATGCAAACTTCAACCATGTAGCAGATTTTGTTCAGGAAGACATGAATTAGAAGGCCTAACCTGGGTAAGTGAGTTATTGGGGAAAATAGCTTATTTTGTTTACCTTCTATAGTGATACATTTATGATGTAGGCTTATCTCGTCCATCAGACACCACCACCCAGGGGCAGCATGCACCCCAAAAAATCTGAAGAGGCACAAAGTACGTGGGGATGGCTGGAGGGTGGAAGTTGGAGAATTAAAAATGTTCTCAAACACCTGAAACAGATTTTCCCTGGAATCTAGAGCCATATTTATTACGCTTAATTCTATGTCAAAAATATGTTTATTTTTCTGCATATCTAAGCGTACATCTGGAGCTGTCTGTATCCTCCTGACTGGTGGTTCTTTTTTTAAAAGAAACTAAATATGATTCTCTGCATCTCTGCTAAAATCTGGGTAAAAGATTTAAAGAAATGTGAGTCCTATTCAGTATGTTTAGTAATTGCTTGCTTTCTCTGTGCCAGCTAAGATAGCTAAGATAGAATGCCAGCTAAGATAGTTAGACAAGCTAGCAACTCTAACTTTATTGATAGCCTGAAATGGCTACTTGGTAGCTAGTTATGAGGTTGGGAGATTGGGAACCTAATTGTACCCAATTGTCATAATTGAGTAAAAGTAAAGATACTGTTACCAGCCTCAGACTGAATCTGAAGGTGGCCTCTCTAGTGAGAAAGAGAAACGGACACAAACGTTATCGTCTTGACAGTTCTGGCAATCTATTTTCTAATATGCTTTTTCTTATTCAATTATCTAATTTCCAAAATGTAGTTATTAATTAATTTCAATAGATTGATAAGTAATGACAACAAAACATAAATTCACATACAAGTGCACATAATAACTTACACAATATAAGTGCACTTTACCTATAGTAGATTTCCTTATTCACACAATATAAACACATAGATAAAGATAAATAACTGACGTGTCTGAATATTGCTATACATGTAGAAAATTTATAAAAATGTACATTCAGCTTCAAAACAATTGTGCATCTATGAAATGACCTCCCTCTCTTGCTGCACTAAAGTCCATGCATGGTGCCATTTTACCAACTCGTGAGTACAATTTTACACAGAACCAATAACATGTCAAACAAACTCAGAGACCTCAAATAAATGGATTCTTTATGAAATTACTTCCAGGAAATCATGTAGATTTACTCAGAAAAACCCAGTGTCTATGTGACCTGTAATTTTTGGCCATAACTTCCCCCACTACCACAGTACAACAGCACCATCTATTGGACTGATGGACTAACTACTGCTAATATATGTAGAAAAAAAGTACTATTTAAGTTAATTTTTTTGTGACTTTGTTTTTCAACCCATTACAAAAGAAAATTACTAAAGTAAAAGTGAAAGTCACCCAGTAAAATACTACTTGAGTAAAAGTCTAAAAGTATTTGGTTTAAAATATACTTAAGTATCAAAAGTAAAAGTAATAATAAAAAATTCCTTATATAAAGCAAACCAGATAGCGCCGTTTTCTTGTTTTTGATTTTTTTACAGATAGCCAGGGGCATGATCCAAAACTCAGACATAATTTACAAATGAAGCATGTGTTTAGTGACTCCGCCAGATCAGAGGCAGTAGGCATGACCAGGGATGTTATTTTGATAAGTGTGTGAATTAGACAATTCTCCTGTCCTGCGAAGCATTCAAAATGTAACGAGTACTTTTAGGTGTCAGGAAAAATGTATGGAGTAAAAAGGTACATGATTTTCTTTAGAAATGTAGTGAAGTAAAAGTTGTAGTACAGATACCCCAAAAGTCAAGTGCAAATACCACCAAAAAACAACTTAAGTAGTACGCTAAAGTACTTTACACCACTGCACACACATTTTATAACACTCCAGTCACTCCGGTCACACACACTCTCTCTCAAATAGGCACACACACCTTATTGAAGAGTCCACTGCACCTCCTCTGCCCCTGTATTCTTTTCAACATTGAACATAACATGAGGTTTTTCCGTCCAACCCCTACTCAAACTCGGAAATGGTGGATGCAGACGACACAACAGTGTTTGCTGACGACACAACAGTGGTAGGCCTGATCACCAACAACGATGAGACAGCTTACAGGGAGGAGGTCAGAGACCTGGCCGTGTGGTGCCAGAATAACAACCTATCCCTCAACGTAACCAAGTCTAAGGAGATGATTGTGGACTACAGGAAAAGGAGCACCGAGCACGTCCCCATTCTCATCGACAGGGCTGTAGTGGAGCAGGTTGAGAGCTTCAAATTCCTTGGTGTCCACATCAACAACAAACTAGAATGGTCCAAACACACCAAGACAGTCGTGAAGAGGGCACGACAAAGCCTATTCCCCCTCAGGAAACTAAAAAGATTTGGCATGGGTCCTGAGATCCTCAAAAGGTTCTACAGCTGCAACATCGAGAGCATCCTGACCGGTTGCATCACTGCCTGGTACGGCAATTGCTCTGCCTCCGACCGCAAGGCACTTCAGAGGGTAGTGCGTACGGCCCAGTACATCACTGGGGCAAAGCTGCCTGCCATCCAGGACCTCTACACCAGGCAGAGGAAGGCCCTGAAAATGGTCAAAGACCCCAGCCACCCCAGTCATGGACTGTTCTCTCTACTATCGAATGGCAAGTCTAGGACAAAAAGGCTTCTCAACAGTTTTTACCCCCAAGCCATAAGACTCCTGAACAGGTAACCAACCCGGACTATTTGCATTGTGTGCCCCCCCCAGCCCCTCTTTTACGCTGCTGCTACTCTCTGTTTATCTTATATGCATAGTCACTTTAACTATACATTCATGTAAAAATCCTACAATGTGATTTTCTGGATTTTTTTTCTCATTTTGTCTGTCATAGTTGAAGTGTACCTATGATGAAAATTACAGGCCTCTCTTATCTTTTTAAGTGGGAGAATGTGCACAATTGGTGGCTGACTAAATACTTTTTTGCCCCACTGTATACACTGACTCGGAACAGGGTTCATCAGGAAGTGGATAGAGGATGATGTTCCCACTGTGACGATAAGAACTTATCCAAACCAAAAACCGTGGCTAAGATGGCAGCATTCGCGCAAAGCTGAAAGAGCGAACCACAGCATTTAACCATGACAAGGTGACTGGGAACATGTACAAACAGACTAGCTGTGACCTCCGTAAGGCAATCAAAGAGGCAAAACAACAGTATAGGGACAAATGGAGTCACAACTCAACGGCTCAGACACGAGACGTATGTGGCAGGGACTCCAGACAATCACGGATTACAAAGGGAAAACCAGACATTGCCGACACCGATGCCTAGCTCCCGGACGAGCTAAACACCTTTGCCTGTTTAGAAGAAAACAACATTGAGCCGCCTATGTGTGCCCCCGACGCTCATGAGGACTGTGCGGTTTCGTTCTCCGTGGTCAAGGTGAGCGGGTCATTTAAGCGTGTTAACCCCCACAAGGCTGCCGGTCCAGACGGCATCACAAGCTGCGTCCTCAGAGCATGTGCAAACTAGCTGGCTGGATCGTTTACGGACATATTCAATCTCTCCATATCCCAGTCTGTTGTCCCCACTTGCTTCAAGATGTCCACCATTGTTCCTGTGTCCCAGGAAAGTTAAGATAACTGAACTAAATGACTATCGCTCCATAGTACTCACTTCTGTCATCATGAAGTGCTTTGAGAGGCTACTTACGGACCATATCACCTTCACCTTCTCCGACACCCTAGACCCACTACAATTTGCATATCGACCCTAAAGATCCACGGACGATGCAATCACCATTGCACCTGGACAAGAGAAATACCTATGCAAGAATCCTGTTCATCAACTACAGCTAGGCCTTCAACACCATAGTGCCCTCCAAGCTCATCACTAAGCTCAGGGCCCTGGGTCTGACCCTTCCCTGTGCAACTGGGTCCAGGACTTCCTGATGGGTCGACCCCAAGTGGTGAAGGTAGGCAACAACACCTCTGCCACGCTGATCCTCAACACGGGGGCCCCACAGGGGTGCATGCTCAGCCCCTTCCTGTACTCCCTGTTCACCCATGATGGCGTGGTTACACACGTCTCCAGCTTAATCATCAAGTTTTCTGACAACACAACATTGGTACCAACAACGATGAGACAGCCTACAGGCAGTAAGTGAAAGTCATGGCGGAGTGGTGCCAGGAAAATAACATCTCCCTCAATGTCAACAAAACTCAGTAGCTTATCGTGGACTACAGGAGACAGCAGAGAGAGCACACCCTCATCAACATTGACAGACCGCATTGGAGAGGGTCAAAAGCTTCAAGATCATCAAGGACCTCAGCCACCCGAGCCACGACCTGTTTACCCTGCTACCATCTAGAAGGCGGAGACAGTACAGGCGCATCAAAGCTGGGGCCGAAAGACTGAGAAACAGCTTCTATCTTCAGATCATCAGACCGTCACCACTAGCCCGCCTCCGCCCAGTACCCTGCCCTTAACCTTAGTCACTGTTCTAGTCGTCTACCAATAATAATAAATGAAATATCACATTTACATAAGTATTCAGGCCCTTTACTCAGTACTTTGTTGAAGCATCTTTGGCAGCAATACAGCCTCGAGTCTTCTTGGTAAGAAGCTACAAGCTTGGCACAACTGTATTTGGGGAGTTTCTCACATTCTTCTCTGCAGATCCTCTCAAGCTCTGTCAGGTTGGATGGAGAGCGTTGCTGCACAGCTATTTTCAGCTCAAGTCCGGGCTCTGGCTGGGCCACTCAAGGATATTCAGAAACTTGTTCCCGAAGCCACTCCTCGCCTCTTCACTGTTGACGTTGAGACTGGTGTTTTGCGAGTACTATTTAATGAAGCTGCCAGTTGTGGACTTGTGAGGTGTCTGTGTCTCAAACTAGGCACTCTAATGTACTTGTCCTCTTGCTCAGTTGTGCACCGGGGCCTCCCACTCATCTTTCTATTCTGGTTAGAACTAGTTTGTGCTGTTCTGTGAAGGGGGTAGTACACAGCATTGTACGAGATCTTCAGTTTCTTGGCAATTTCTCACATGGAATAGCCTTCATTTCTCAGAACAAGAATAGACAGACGAGATTCAGAAGAAAGTTATTTGTTTCTGGCCATTTTGAGCCTGTAATCGAACCCACAAATGCTGATGCTACTGTTCAACCACTAGGCAGGGTAGTCTAGTGGTTAGAGAGGTTAGAGTATTGGACTAGTAACCGGAAGGTTGCAAGTTCAAACCCCTGAGCTGACAAGGTACAAATCTGTCATTCTGTCCCTGAACAGGCAGTTAACCCACTGTTCCTAGGCCGTCATTGAAAATAAGAATTTGTTCTGAACTGACTTGCCCAGTTAAATAAAAGTTTAGAAATGTCCTTCTTTTTGAAAGAAAAGCAAATTTTTTGTCCATTAAAATAACATAATATATATACATTTTTTACCCCCCTTTTTCTCCCCAATTGGTAGTAGTTACTGTCTTCTGAATATATACACTGAGTGTACAGGTCAGACTGACCAGGTAAATCCAGGTTAAAGCTATAATCCCTTATTAATGTCACCTGTTAAATACACTTTAATCAATGTAGATGAAGGGGAAGAGACAGGTAAAAAAAGATTTTTAAGCCTTTAGGCAATTGAGACATGGATTGTGTATGTGTGCCATTCAGAGGGTGAATGTGCAAGACAAAATATTTAAGTACCTTTGAACGTGGTTTGGTAGTAGGTGCAAGGCGCACCAGTTTGAGTATGTCAAGAACTCCAGCGCTCCTGGGTTTTTCAGTCTCAACGGTTTCCTGTGTGTATCAAGAATGGTCCACCACCCAAACGACATCCAGCCAACTTGACACAACTGTGGGAAGCATTGGAGTCAACATGGGCCAGCATCCCTGTGGAACGGCTTCGACCCTTGTAGAGTCCATGCCCTGACGAATTGAGTCTGTTCTGGGGGCAAAGGGGTGTGGAACGCAATATTAGGAAGATGTTCCCAATATTTTGTTCACTCAGTGGATTATGTGTGTATTGTGTTTATTTTTTTAATCATGCTAGGCAGTACTGCACTGTTGGAGCTAGAAACACAAGCATTTCGCTGCACCTGTGATAACATTTGCAAATCTGTGTACACACCAATAAACTCTAGGCCGTAGTGTGCCGCTGAGCCTCTTTAGACTGGAATGTCCTTCGTTGGTCATCAGTCATATGAGCATATTGGTCCTATGATGGCAAGAGTGCAGTGTAATCAATCATTTGAATTTATGCAAGCAAGTCGATATCAGCACGTGTGGGGGTGGTGAAATGGTGAAAGCCAAAAAAACAAGGCTATTGGTCTGTATGTAAACGTTCAGTTGGCTCAACCAAACAGAGGGATCTCTCAAGTCTCTCCATCTCTCTCTCTCGCTATTTCTCTGTCTCTCGGTCTCTCCGTCTGTCTGTGTGTGTGTGTGTATTTGTTTGTTCGTGCGTGCATGCATGTGCGCGAGGGAGGGGGAGAGAGAGCTTTCAGTTGCATGAATTTGCGCGCGTGCTCCGTTGCCGGGGAGAGGAAAGATGAGAGAGACGTGCTTTCATTTTATTAAGTCACTATGCGATTCAGGAGTCCTATGTCCAACCGTCACTCAGCGACTGAGTGAATGCAGAAATAAACAGACAAGTAATATTGTTGATTATAGTGATTTGGTTTTAAAGTATCCAACGGTATCTGGAGTAGATCCATCCAAAGCGGAGAGAAAAGGCCAGTTCATTCCGTGTGTTGCACAGGTGGGCGCGCTCACCTGTGTCAGAGACAGTAGCCATCCACCTGTCCGCGTCAATCCGGAGCACACTCCCTCCTTTCCACCGAAAAGTGACCGAATATCCACTCCTCAACTCAACTCGACCCTTAGTGGTTCCATTTGGCGTGTGACGTATATTTTGACCGTGTCTCATTAGACTACGAAGGGAGGCTTCGCTTGCATGTTCTGTAGTCACGTCGAAGGGAGGGGACGTGGGCGGGGCTCAGGCGTTTCTCATTTCCCTGCGATGGTTATCCGGGCAGCAGGGCTGGAGAGACCGCCAGGGAGCATAGTCGCCAGTCCAGCACCGAGACTCGCCTGGCCAAAGACTGCGCCGCACACTTGCCAGGATTGCCAAACATTCCTGAAAAATATACCTGCTATTTATGGCATGTGGCTTGTAACTTTACTCCTGCTGTACTCTCTCCGGGAAGGTAAGAAACACTGTTTTTATGTATTACCTTAATAAATTAAATCTAGTGAGTGTCTCACTTATTCTATCCTGATCAAAAGTACTGTAATAATTACAAATAATTGTAAAGAAACATGGAGATGTAGAAGGAGAACAACTGCATTGATGTAGCCATCATTGGAAGCCATGCAATTAGGAGAGATTGGATTTGAAAATTAAGTGTAAATTACTTTGTTTGTCTACCAAATGCATAGGCCTATTGTAAAGATGCATGTAGAGGTGTTTTAGGTGTGAAATATATATATTTTGTCGATGTGTGGCCGTGTGCACTGGTCGGTGATGCCGCAGATGGTGCTGATAGCACGGTTTGTTTTCGCATTATACCAACGAGAGTTATGAATATGTAAAATGGCTGGATAGGCAGAACGAGGTGGGAGAGGGAGATGAAAACAGGTCTTGAAATGCCTGAATTGTTGACTTTTTTTAGTGGTCAAAACTTGAATGGGCACATGTTGTGCAAAGTATTTGTTGAAATCGATTCTTATAATTTTATTTCAGTGTTAGTAAATCATTTTGCTATGGTTGTTTGGCCTATTGGTGTCGGTTTGTGGGTATGTCTGTGAATGTGTTTTAAGCGCTTGGCTGTGGACACAGGCGCACTATTCTGGAGGTGTGCTGTGGTGATTTTTGGGAGGTGATCTTGAGGAGATTTTTGGCAAGAGTCTGTGTCTGTCAATGAGTAGTTGCCATGTTGAAAAATGAAGTAACAAACCAAAGGCTTCTTATTAGACAAATGATTACACCCAAATTAATTACCCCATAATGAAAATGCAATTACTATTTTCAGAATTTCTTCGTTTATTTTGTGGACATTATGAGTTTAATTTTCGTTTAATGATTTATCTTTATAAAGTGCTTTCTGTTTTTGACGGGGAAAAATCCTCACATTTCAAAGGCTGATTCAATATGGCTGCAAATCCCGAACGAATTACCAAACTGATCTCTCTTGCTATTACAGTGTATTATAATAATCCTGCAAATCTGCGTTGAAAATAACACAGAAACTCAACAGCATCTTAGTGTGTAGTCCTTTGTTTAGCCTGTTTGGAGTTATGTATATGCATATTTATGAGTTATAATTTCATAAATGGCATGGGCCTGGAGGATGGGTAGATCTGTTTTTGTTCTTCTTATGTCTTGATATATAGGCCTATCTGACATGTCTGTCAATACTGGAAGGGCAAACCCACGATACAAGCTCACATTGGCGCATACTTTTATTTAGGCTGTTTTGTGTTAATAATTATTTAATTAGGTAATTGGGTGTAAGTACATGTGGACCATTCAAGCATTTGAATGTCTCCCTGAATGCATATCAATTAAAATAATATGAAAAGTCAAGTTAATAAGTAAAGGCACAATGTTCTCATACCAGCATCCAAATGTCTTTTTAAATCTATTTAATTCGATCTTAATTTATTTGACCAAAGAAGACCCCAGATGCGTGGGTGAATATGGACAAGCCCAGGCGTGTTTCCCTCTAATAGCCCACCTGAACCCTGGCTGCGCTCTCTCTCTCTCTCTCTCTCTCTCTCTCTCTCTCTCTCTCTCTCTCTCTCTCTCTCCCTCTCACCCTCTCTCCCTCCCTCCCTCTCTCTCTCTCTCTCTCTCTCTCTCTCTGTCTCTGTCTCTGTCTCTCTCTGTCTCTGTCTCAGTCTGTCTGTGGGAAAGGGGACAGCCCTCCCTCTCTGCATTGCATTGGGACTGTTTGCTACAAAGTTTATGTGTATAATTGAACTGTGACCATTTATTTGAAGGCAATTGTTATTGTTAAATGGTTCATTTTAATATGTTGCATTTAAACATCTAATTTTTGTTTAATATTTTCCCGTACATACTTGGACCCATTTTACAACGCAAACACACCCAGTTCAATGGGCTAGCGAATTACTTACAGCGAGACATGGGTTACATAATTGGTCAATTAGCCTACATAAATGAAAGAAACAAATCAAAGAGACCTTATTTTAGTCCAAATGGCTGTGTAATGAATTAGTATTCATTTTCTATATCTTTAGGTGATGAACAGTCATTACATCTTTAGGCTTAAAACCAATAAATGAAATAGGATATTTTATGACTATTATAGCGCTATATTTCATTATTGAAGATGGGAAATAGACAATTTAGTCAATATGGAATTTATTTACCTGACCACCCGTTTGCTATTTTTGACCAAATACAAATTATGATAATCCAACACAGACACACACATTTCAATTATTTATTGCCTAGAATGATGAACAATTAATTATGTATTGATTTCAGAAATGCTATAATTGTTGTAAAGCAGTTTGTATTTTCAGTGTAATTTCTAAGGATGTATTGGTCTATTGATTTTTTTTATAATTATGAAATTAAAATAAAATAAATATCATAAAATGGTCCCGTCAATGGCATTTCGAAATTGAGCTTAATTAATCCAAATATATGTGGTTATAAGGCATTCCCTCCCCTGTCATAAGCTCATAGGCTACTGTCACCCTCTCCCCCTCCATACCCAACCCTCCCTCTCCTGTCCTCCATCGTAGAAAATAGAAACATGCAAATTTGGTCTCTCTCAATTTTAGCCCAAATCCCCAGCTGCCTTGTCCCCTCAGCTGCGCAATTAGCGTTGCGATCTGCCGCATCACCCAATGACAGAGCAGCAAAGCGGGTAACAGGACAGAAGAGTGCCAATAGATAATTGCATGGTTTTATTTTTCTAGTCAAATATGCTCATAAATCACTTTTTTAAATATTGAATAATGCTAAAAGAATAAATGCACTGCCTTTATTTGAAACTTCGCCTTGGCTTATGGCCCAGGCTGTAACATAGCCTAGGCCTACTCACTTCATTTTCTTGTCAAATTGCATTCGTACATTTATAATCAATCACATTTTCGTTTCGGTTATCTGTTGTAAGCTATATACTAATTCTAACACGTGTATTTGGCTCCCTGAATAGCCTAAGCCTGTGCTGTGTGTGTCCTGGGTTCATTAATGAGTCAATATGATTAACCTATTCATAATATGGTGTATACAGTTTGCACTATTGCTTTTGTTATTTTTTTCATTTGAGGCCAAAGAATCCTTCAAACTTTAACCCTTTAAAATCATCCCGCAAACTTTTTCAATGGAGTGCATGGAAAAAAAATCGATTTCTATGGCATTGGCCGGGGTTGCCCTTGCCTCTAATGAGGAACTCCGAAATGTACGTTTTACCGCCGTGTAATGGTGATTAAGCCTACCTAACTTTGTAATAGTATTGTGAGATGTGAACGTTACTGCAGCTGGTGTAAGTGGCGCGTTGCAGTGGTGAGGCTGGCAGGGCGAGCGCAGCGGATCTCAGAGCGCGCGGAGCGGAGCCATAGAGCGTTCAGCGATAGGATCTTACACGTCTATCATGGCACATCTGCTTTCCTATTCGTCTCAGTCCCCCTGCATCCTCCCGCTCCTCTCTCAACCCGTCGTCACAATGTAGCCTACCCGAATGGGATAAGTTATGACGAATAAAAATGCATTAGATGATTAGAATGGATAGGCTATGTTTGAAAAAAAGGGATATGAAATATGTCAATTACATTCGTCCTGACGGATGACAGGTGAGGTGTCCAAGCCTTTTATCACATCGGGTCTTACTGTATTTAGGGAAATGTTTATGTTCTGGCAGGTGGTTGTCGAAGGTATGCTCTCTCTCTCTTTCTCTCTTTCTTTCTTTCTCTCTCTCTCCCTCTCCCTCTCCCTCTCCCTCTCCCTCTCCCTCTTCCCCCCCCCCTCTCTCTCTCTCTCTCTCTCTCTCTCTCTCTCTCTCTCATACACACTCCTCCTTCTACCCCTCATCACTAGGCAGAATTAAAGGCTGGGGGAGGGGCAGTTTTATGCAGACTGCTGGGACTTGTGATCTACAGATTTGATATTCACATTAAGAGAGAAACTGGCTGCTTTGATGTAAGGGGGAGCTGGTCCCATGGGACTGCTGAAGTAGCACACTTTTTCACTGACGCAGCACGGGCCTGGGGGGTGATGGGGTATATGGTGTACAGAAAGCAGGGGGGCAAAACCCCTGCCTTGATTAGATATAACCCCCAACAACCCACCAGCCCAGCCCTCACATCTTCCCACCCCACACCAACCACCTACTTATGCCAGACCCCTAAGGATTATTCATAAGCTTACACCTACCTCCATCACAGGGAGATGGAGGGAAGGAGAGGCAGGAAGTGGAGTTCCAGGCAGTCTGAAAATGATCCTACATCTGTCTCCATGGGAAGAGGTGCTCCATGATGTGTGACAGAGAGCGAAAAGAGGATGGGGGTTGAGACAGAGGGAGCACTGATGTGGATGCACATGAGCAGAGGGTTAAAGAGAGAATGAGGGAGAGAGAGAGAGAAAAAGGGGGAAGATGGAGAAGAGGAGAAAGCATTATGCATTTTGTTTGGTTCAGGGACTGCGGGTTTGATGGTGTGTATATGAAAGGGAATGTGGGGGTGTGGGCATTTATTTACCAGCTCATCAGTGTGTGGATTGTGTTTAACACATGATACGATTGTGTGCGCGTGTGTGTGTGGAGTAAGTGTGTGTGTGTATGTTTGTGCATGCGCATGCGCGCGCACACCGGAGAGGCGTAGACCAGCTGTATTATGCATAATGAAGTCTTGCATAGGCAATGGCTTCTGCCTCTCCGACATACATATTCATGGCTCGTTCTCAAGCAGGCTGCATAAAATAGTGGCTCAGTGTGTTCTGCGCACACTCACTCCTGCAGCCAGCAAGCCAGGGCTCAGTTCTACCAACACCATTAACAGGCTCCAATGCACTGCAATGAAAACACCTCACAATGAATGAGGGGACATGGATGCGTTTCATTATACATATTTCCTATTGTTTTTCCTCATTGTGTTTTATTAGGACTGAACTCCCAGTTCTACTGGTGTCCCCAGATATCAGGTCAACACTGAACTCAGATGCTTTGGACTGAATTTGATTGAAAGGGGGTTTGTTGATGTGTTAACATGACATAGTACATTAATGGCTGGCAGTCAATGCACAGTCAAATGGGATGCTAGAATGTTTTGGCTGAATGATTTGATCCATTCAGACTGACTGTTTTTCTGAGAAGCAGCTCATAATTCCACAAAATGGAGATGGGAAGGCCATTTGAGCCATTAATTAACAACCAGCTCTCACAACCTCACATCAGAATTAGACATTTATCCATGGTTATCTAATATCAAATTTCGAAGTTGTTACAATTGTAAAATGTCAAAGTCTTTAAGGTTAAGTTTAGGCATGAACTCAGGTTAAGTTTAGGTATTAATGGGCCTCCCGAGTGGCACAGCGATCTGAGGCACTGCATCGCAGTGCTTGAGACGTCACTACAGACCCGGGTTCGATCCCACGCTGTGACCGGGTGTCCCATAGGGAGCGTTGTCTTTACTTGGTTCATCGCGGTCTAGCGACTCCTTGTGGAGAGCCAGGCGCCTGCAGGCTGACTTCGGTTGTCAGTTGAACAGTGTTTTCTCCGACACAATGGTGCAGCTGGCGGGTTAAGCGGGTGGGTGTTAAGAAGCGCGGTTTGGCAGGTCATGTTTCGGAGGACGCATGACTTGACCTTCGTCTCTCCCGAGCCCGTTGGCAGTTGCAGCGATGAGATCCTAAATGAAAAAGGGAGTAAAATACAACTACAACAAAAAATACTTAAAAAAGAAAATTTAGGCATTAACTCTGAAATCTTAAGGTTAGGCATTAACTCTGAAAGGTTAAGGTTAGGCATTAACTCTGAAATCTTAAGGTTAGGCATTAACTCTGAAATCTTAAGGTTAGGCATTAACTCTGAAATCTTAAGGTTAGGCATTAACTCTGAAATCTTAAGGTTAGGCATTAACTCTGAAATCTTAAGGTTAGGCATTAACTCTGAAAGGTTAAGGTTAGGCATTAACTCTGAAATCTTAAGGTTAGGCATTAACTCTGAAATCTTAAGGTTAGGCATTAACTCTGAAATCTTAAGGTTAGGCAATAACTCTGAAATCTTAAGGTTAGGCATTAACTCTGAAATCTTAAGGTTAGGCATTAACTCTGAAATCTTAAGGTTAGGCATTAACTCTGAAATCTTAAGGTTAGGCATTAACTCTGAAATCTTAAGGTTAGGCATTAACTCTGAAATCTTAAGGTTAGGCATTAACTCTGAAATCTTAAGGTTAGGCATTAACTCTGAAATCTTAAGGTTAGGCAATAACTCTGAAATCTTAAGGTTAGGCATTAACTCTGAAATCTTAAGGTTAGGCAATAACTCTGAAATCTTAAGGTTAGGCATTAACTCTGAAATCTTAAGGTTAGGCAATAACTCTGAAATCTTAAGGTTAGGCAATAACTCTGAAATCTTAAGGTTAGGCATTAACTCTGAAATCTTAAGGTTAGGCATTAACTCTGAAAGGTTAAGGTTTGGGATAGGCTTAAAAACAAAAATCTCAAAAACTGCCTTGCAACCTTTGGAATCAGTCAGATTTGCCATCCCCGCCCACAACACTCTAGCAAAATCTAAACCTACTTGAAGGTAATAGCGCTAACTGTTGACCCCAGTGGCCGGTGTCCACATTATCTCCTGGCGTCCTCAGACATGGATGGACGTCGAATACTGAATTGTATCACAGGTGACCTGGCTGTTAATTAATAGTCCGGATGGTTTCTCCTTCCATTGACTTGGATGGAAGTCACTTGCCCCCAGTTCACCCCCTCAAAATACAACCAACACACTGTAGTCTGTACAACATAGTATGTTGTGTATATATTTTTTTGTCACATGCCAGTGCCACCATGGCAACCCCTCTGTCTCCACCCAGTGTGAGCGTTCCCTAAATTCCGCTTGTGGCATGTTTATGTGGTGTGTGTCTGTTTGTGACAGGCTTTGAGTGGGCTGGTTGACCCCCCCCCCCCCCCTCTCTCACCCACTCCCCACTCGATCCTGCCCAGTACCCCTCTTTTAACCACCCTCACCCCTCCAGCCCCCAGGCCCCTAATCTAAAGAGGGGTGGTCCTGCTGCCCAGCCCCCCCAACCTCTCAGCCTGCCTTTCCCCCCTCCACCACTCCACCCCTCCACTTTAGTCCTCTCCCCATTGGGAGATTATAGATATTGTCATCTTTAATATGGGCTTTATGCTCGGGGGCCATTATCAGTAATCTGCAGAGGGGAGGGAGAGGAGGGGGGCATGGCTCGTGCATTGGGGTGGGGGAGCATGTCTGACCTGGATTCTGCAGTCCACCATCAGATGGACGGCTAGAGTTCATATTTACCATCTGTAGCATGCTGCCCTCACCTCACATCTAACATCAATATTATGTTGAGCCCAGACCATAGAGCCAGGAGTGAGTGCTACTGTTCTTTCAAGGGGACATGACTCGTGGCATTATGAACTAGCCCTTAGGTCAAATCAAATCAAATCAAATTTATTTATACAGCCCTTTGTACATCAGCTGATATCTCAAAGTGCTGTACAGAAACCCAGCCTAAAACCCCAAACAGCAAGCAATGCAGGTGTAGAAGCACGGTGGCTAGGAAAAACTCCCTAGAAAGGCCAAAACCTAGGAAGAAACCTAGAGAGGAACCAGGCTAGGTGGGATTATATAGCCCATGGAAGCATCACTATACATAGGAGGAGATCTTACTCCAGGGTTAATCTCTAGACTCTGTCTGTGGATCTGATCTTACTCTTGGGTAAATGTATAGAATCTGTCCATAGTGCTGATCCTGTGAGAAAAAGCTTCATAGTTTGATGTGTTGCTATCACCACCATCTGAAATCTTAACCTACAAATGTAACCAACCTGTCTGTCAACAGCACAACGTACACACTAGCATACACAAATTTACATTAAATTAGCCTAAGTGTTTACTCTAGGGGTACTAGAGAGCCTGGTGCAGATGGTTTGGACAGTAGTATTGGAGGGGCTGGACAATAGAGAGAGAGAGTCTAGAGGTAGAGGTGAATGTACCCTCGCAAGGCTGCCGGCCCAGACGGCATCCCAAGCCGCTTCCTCAGAGCATGGGCAGACCAACTGGCTGGAGTGTTTACGGACATATTCAATCTCTCCATCTGCCAGTCTGTTGTCCCTACTTGCTTCAAGATGTCCACCATTCTTCCTGTACCCAAGAAAGCGAAGGTAACTGAACTAAATGCCTATCACTCCGTAGCACTCACTTTTGCCATCATGAAGTACTTTGAGAGGCTAGTTAAGGATCATATGACCTCCACCTTACCTGGCACCCTAGACCCACTACAATTTGCATACTGCCCCAACAGATCCACAGATCACTCAATCACCATTGCACTACATACTGCCCTATCCCATCTGGACAACAGGAATACCTATGTAAGAATGCTGTTCATCAACTACTGTATATATCAGCCTTCAAAACCATATTGCCCTCTAAGCTCATCACTAAACTCAAGGCCCTGGGTCTGAACCCCGTCCCTGCGCAACTGGATCCTGTACTTCCGGACGGGTCGACCCCAGGTGATGAAGGTAGGCAACAACACCTCCCCTATGCTGATCCTCAACATGGGCGCGTGCTCAGCCCCCTCCTGTGCTCCCTGTTCACCCATGACCTCGGGGCCACGCACATCTCCAACTCAATGATCAAGTTTGCAGACGACACAGCAGTGTTAGGCCTGATTACCAACAATGACGAGACAGCCTACAGGGAGGAGTTGAGGGCCCTGGCAGAGTGGTACCAGGATAATAACCTTTCCCTCAACGTCAACAAATCGAAGGAGCTTGATTGTGAACTTCAGGAGACATCAGAGAGAGCATGCCCCCATCCACATTGTCGGGACTCAGTGGAGAGGGTGAAAAGCTTTAAGGTCCTCGTGTGCACATCACTGACAACCTGAAATGGTCCATCCACAACCTCAGGAGGCTGAAGCAATTTGTCCTGGCCCCTAAGACCCTCACAAACTTTTACAGATTAACCATTGAGAGTATCTTGTCTGTATCACCCCCTGGTACGGCAATTGCACCTTCCGCAACTGCATGGCTCTTCAATGAGTTGTGTGGTCAGCAGCAACTAATTACCGGGGAAACATTGCCATCCCTCCAGGACATCTACAGCACCCGGTGTCACAGGAAAGCCAAGAAGATCATCAAGGACCTCAGCCACCCGAGCCACGGGCCTGTTCACCCTGCCACCATCTGGAAGGCGGAGACAGTACAGGTGCATCAAGGCTGAGATCGAGAGACTGAAAAACAGCCATCAGACTGTTAAACAGTCACTACTAGCCGACCTCCACCCAGTACCCTGGCCTGAACTTAGTCACTGTTACTAGCCAGCTACCACCCGGTACTCTCACACAACTACACATATTACTCCATAATGACAAAATGAAAACGTGTTTAGAAATGTTAGCAAATGTATTCAAAATGAAATACAGAAATATCTAATTGACATAAGTATTTGCACCCCTGAGTCAATACAGTGATTATAGTTGTGAGTCTTTCTGGGTAAGTCTTTAAGAGCTTTGCACACCTGTATTGTACAATATTTGCACATTATTCTTTAAAATATTCTTCAAGCTCTGTTAAGTTGGTTGTTGATCATTGCTAGACAAACATTTTCAAGTCTTGCCATAGATTTTCAAGCCGATTTAAGTCAAAACTGTAACTAGACCACTCAGGAATGTTCAATGTTGTCTTGGTAAGCAACTCCAGTGTATATTTGGCCTTGTTTTAGGTTATTGTCCTGCTGAAAGGTGCATTTGTCTCCCAGTGTCAGACTGAACCAGGTTTTCCTCTAGGATTTTGCCTGTGCTTAGCTCTATTCTGTTTCTTTTTATCCTAAAAAACTCCCTAGTCTTTGCTGATGACAAGCATACCCATAACATGAGGCAGCCACTGCCATGATTGAAAATATGAAGAGTGGTACTCAATGATGTGTTGTGCTGAAATAGCCCCCAACGTAATACTTTGTATTCAGGACAGTTTTTGCTGTTTTACTTTAATGCCTTTTTGCAAATAGGATGCACATTTTAGAATAGCATGCATCCATTATTCCTTCCTTTAACTCTGCCATTTAGGTTAGTATTGTGTAACTACACAAGCCATTAAACTCTGTAACTCATGGTGAAATCCCTGAGCGGTTTCCATCCTCTCTGGCATCTGAGTTAGTAAGGATGCCTGTATCTTTGTAGTGACTGGGTGTATTGATACACCATCCAAAGTATAATTAATTAACTTCACCATGCTCAAAGGGATATTCAATGTCTGCTTAAATGTTTTTATTTTTACTCATCTACCAATAGGTTCCCTTCTTTGCTAGCCATTGGAAAATCTCCTTGGTCTTTCTGGTTGAATCTGTGTTTAAAATTCACTGCTTGACTGAGGGACCTTACAGATAATTGTATGTGTGGGGTACAGAGATAATGTAGTAACAGATTGAGTCCATGCAACTTATTATGTGACTTGGTAAGCACATTTTATATACTGTATTCTAGTCAATGCTCATCCTATATAACTACTGCTGTACACACCTTTTCTATTCATATACTGTCCATACTGTCTATACACACCATCCTCTTAAAAACATTTTATTTCACCTTTATTTAACAAGGTAGGCCAGTTGAGAACAAGTTCTCATTTACAACTGCGACCTGGCCAAGATAAAGCAAAGCAGTATGACAAAAACAACAACACATGGGATAGAAAACATATAGTCAATAACACAATAGAAAACTCTATGTACAGTGTGTGCAAATGTAGTAAGGTTAGGGAGGTAAGGCAATAAATAGGCCATAGTGGCGAAATAATTTAGCATTAACACTGGAGTGATAGATGTACGGATGATGATGTGCAAGTAGAAATACTAGGGTGCAAAAAAGCAAAAAAAGAAATAACAATATGGGGCTGAGGTAGTTGGGTGTGCTATTTACTGATGGGCTGTGTACAGGTACAGTGATTGTTAAGCTGCTCTGAAAGCTGATGCTTAAAGTTAGTGAGGGAGATATGTCTCCAGCTTCAGTGATTTTTGCAATTCGTTCCAGTCATTGGCAGCAGAGAACTGGAAGGAAAGGTGGTCAAAAGAGGTGTTGGTTTTGGGGATGACCAGTGAAATATATCTGCTGGAGTGCGTGCTACGGGTGGGTGTTGCTATGGTGACCAGTGAGCTGAGATAAGGTGGGGCTTTACCTAGCAAAGACTTGTAGATGACCTGGAGCCAGTGGGTTTGGCGAGGAATATGTAACGAGGGCCATCCAACGAGAGCATACAGGTCGCAGTGATGGGTAGTATATGGGGCTTTGGTGACATAACGGATGGCACTGTGATAGACTACATCCAATTTGCTGATTGGAGTGTTGGAGGCTCTTTTGTAAATGACATCGCCGAAGTCGAGGATCGGCAGGAGAGTCAGTTTTACGAGGGTATGTTTGGCAGCAAGGGTATGTTTGGCAGCATGAGTGAAGGAGGCTTTGTTGCGAAATAGGAAGCCGATTCTAGATTTCATTTGTATTGGAGATGCTTAATGTGAGTCTGGAAGGAGAGTTTACAGTCTAACCAGACACCTAGGTATTTGTAATTGTCCAAATATTCTAAGTCAGAACCGTCCAGAGTAGTGATGCTAGATGAGCAGCAATCTGTTGAAGAGCATTCATTTAGTTTTGCTTGCATTTAAGAGCAGTTGGAGGCCATGGAAGGAGTGTTGTATGGCATTGAAGCTCGTTTGGAGGTTTGGTAACACCGTTTCCAAGGAAGGGCCAGATGTACACAGAATGCGTAGAGGTGGATCAGAGAATAACCAGCAGCAAGAGCGACATCATTGATGTATACAGAGAAAGAGTCGGCCCGAGAATTTAACCCTGTGGCACCCCCATAGAGACTGCCAGAGGTCCGGACAAGAGGCCCTCCGATTTGAAACACAGAACTCTATCTGAGAAGTAGTTGGTGAACCAGGCGAGGCAGTCATTTGAGAAACCAAGGCTATTGATTGACAGAGTCGAAGCCTTGGCCAGGTCGATGAAAATGGCCGCACAGTACTGTGTTTTATCTATGGCTGTTATGATATCATTTAGGACCTTGAGCGTGGCTGAGGTGCACCCATTACCAGCTCAGAAACCAGATTTCATAGCGGAGAAGGTATGGTGGGATTCGAAATGGTCGGTGATCTGTTTGTTAACTTGGCTTTAGAAGACTTTGGGTCTCTAGTGTCTCCCCCTTTGAAGAGGGGGATGACCGTGGCAGTTTTCCAATCTTTAGGGATCTCAGACGATACGAAAGAGAGGATGAACAGGCTAGTAACTAGGGGTTGCAACAATTTCGGCAGATCATTTTAGAAAGAGAGGGTCCAGATTGTCTAGCCCAGCTGATTTGTAGGGATCCAGATTTTGCAGCTCTTTCAGAACATCAGCTATCTGGATTTGGGTGAAGGAGAAGCGGGGAGGGCTTTGGCAAAATGCTGCGGGGGATGCAGAGCTGTTGGCCAGGGTAGGGGTAGCCAGGTGGAAAGCATGGCCATCCGTAGAAAAATGCTTATTGAAATTCTCCATTATCGTAGATTTATCGTTGGTGACAGTGTTTCCTATCCTCAGTGCAGTGGGCAGCTGGGAGGAGGTGCTCTTATTCTCCATGGACATTAGTGTCACAAAACTTTTTGGAATTAGTGCTACAGGATGCAAATTTCTGTTTGAAAATGCTAGCCTTAGCTTTCCTAACTGACTGTTTATATTGGTTCCTGAATTCCCTGAAAAGTTGCATATCGCTGGGGCTATTCGATGCTAATGCAGTACGCCACAAGAGGTTTTTGTGCTGGTCAAGGGCAGTCACGTCTGAAGTGAACCAAGGGCTTTATCTGTTCTTAGTGCCAAATTTTTTGAATGGGGCATGCTTATATAGATGGTGATGAAATCACATTTAAAGAACAACCAGGCATCCTCTACTGACGGGATGAGGTCAATATCCTTCCAGGATACCCGGGCCAGGTTGATTAGAAAGGCCTGCTCGCTGAAGTGTTTTAGGGAGCGTTTGACAGTGATGAGGGGCGGTCAAACCACGGGCCCATTACGGACGCAGGCAATGAGGCAGTGATCGCTGAGATCCTGGTTGAAGACAGCAGAGGTGTATTTAGAGGGTTAGTTGGTCAGGATGATATCTATGAGGGTGCCCATGTTTACAGATTGTAGAACGGCCAGGGTGCTAAACAAATCCCAGTTTAGGTCACCTAACAGTACGAACTCTGAAGATAGATGGGGGGCAATCAATTCACATATGGTGTCCAGGGCACAGCTGGGGGCTGAGGGGGTCTATACCAAGTGGCAACAGTGAGAGGCTTATTTCTGAAAAGGTGGATTTTTAAAAGTAGAAGCTCTTACTGTTTGGGCACAGACCTGGATAGTATGACAGAACTCTGCAGGCTATCTCTGCAACTTCGCCCCCTTTGGCAGTTCTATCTTGATGGAAAATGTTGTAGTTGGGGATTGAAATTTCAGAATTTTTGGTGGCCTTCCTAAGCCAGGATTCAGACACGGCTAGGACATCAGGGTTTGCGGAATATGCTAAAGCAGTGAATAAAACACATTTAGGGATGAGGCTTCTGATGTTAACATGCATGGGTTTTATGTTTACAGAAGTCAACAAATGAGAGCGCCTGGGGAATAGGTGTAATGCTGGGGGCTGCAGGGCCTGGGTTAACCTCTACATCAACAGAGGAACAGAGGAGGAGTAGGATAAGGGTACAGCTAAAGGCTATAAGAACTGGTTGTCTAGTGCTTTGGGAACAGAGAATAAAAGGGGCAGATTCCTGGGCATGGTAGAATAGATTCAGGGCATAATGTACAGACAAGGGTATGGTAGGATGTGAGCACAGTGGGGGTAAACTTAGGCATTGAGTGACGATGAGAGAGCTTGCAACTCTGGAGACACCAGTTAAGCCAGGTGAGGTCTCCCCATGTGTGGTGTGTGTGACAAAAGAGCTATCTAAGCCATGTTGGGCTGGACTAGGGACTCTACAGTGAAATAAAACAATAATAACTAACCAAAACAGCAGAAGACAAGACTTTAGAGAGAGGCATGTGTAGCCGAGTGATCATAGGGTCAATAGCAATAGCAATAGTAGGTGAGTCAGGGAGCTGTTCGGTAGTCGCTACTATGCTAAGCGAGCGGGAGGCACGAAGTTCAGAATGCTAGCGGGCCGGGGCTAGCAGCTGTGTCTTCGGCGACATCGCAACGGAAAGGCCTGTTGAAACCACTTCGGACGATTACATCGGAAGACCAGTCGTGATGGATCGGCGGGGCTCCGTGTCGGCAATAAAGGTTCCAGGCCAATTGGCAAAAGAGGCATTGTAGCCCACAAATTAGCGGGTATACCTCTTCAGCTAGCCAGGAGATGGGCCTAGCTCGAGGCTAGCTCAAGGCTAACTGGTGCTTGCTTTGGGACAGAGGCGTTAGACAGCAGTAGCCACTCAGTTACAGATAGCTAGCTACCATGGTCTGGTGCAATGGCCTAGAGCTTGCGGCAGGAATCCGGTGATGTGGTGGAGAAAAGCAGTCTGATATGCTCTGGGTTGATATCGCGCTGTGCAGACTGGCAGGTATTGACCGAGCTAAAGCTGGCTGGTGTCCGAGCTAAAGGTGAAGACCGCTAGCTGTGGCTAGCAGTGACTACTAGCTAGTTGCTAGTTATCTGGCTAGCTTCTGATGGAGGTTCCAGTTATAACGTATACAAATAGCAGATCCGTACCACATTGGGTGAGGCGGATTGCAGGAAAGTGTATTTAGATCATAGTGAGATTGAAATATATAGAGTTGAAGTTGGAACTTTACATTGACCTTAGCCAACTACATTTAAACTCAGTTTTTCACAATTCTTGACATTTAAGCCTAGTAAAAATTCCCTGTCTTCGGTCAGGTAGGATCACCACTTAATTTTAAGAATGTGAAATAAATGTCAGAATAATAGTAGAGAGAATTATTTATTTCAGCTTTTATTTCTTTCATCATATTCCCAGTGGGTCAGAAGTGTACATACACTCAATTAGTATTTGGTAGCATTGCCTTTAAATTGTTTAACTTGGGTCAAACATTTCGGGTAGCCTTCCACAAGCTTCCCACAATAAATTGAGTGAATTTTGGCCAGGTTTGTAGGCCTCCTTGCTTGCACACGCTTTTTCAGTTCTGCCCAGAAAAGTTCTATGGGGCTTTGTGATGGCCACTCCAATACCTTGACTTTGTTGTTCTTAAGCCATTTTACCACAACTTTGGAAGTATATGCTTGGGATCATTGTCCATTTGGAAGACCCATTTGCGACCAAGCTTTAACTTCCTGACTGATGTCTTGAGATGTTGCTTCAATATATCCACATAATTATCCCTACCTCATGATGCCATCTATTTTGTGAAGTGCACCAGTCCCTCCTGCAGGAAAGCACCCCCACAACATGATGCTGCCACCCCCGTGCTTCACGGTTGGGATGGCGTTCTTCGGCTTACAAGCCTACCTCTTTTTCCCCCAAAGATAATGATGGTCATTATGGCCAAACAGTTCTATTTTTGTTTCATCAGACCAGAGGACATTTCTCCAAAAAGTACGATCTTTGTCCCCGTGTGCAGTTTCAAACCGTTGTCTGGCTTTTTTATGGCGGTTTTGGAGCAGTTGCTTCTTCCTTGGTGAGCGACCTTTCAGGTTATGCAGATATAGGACTCATTTTACTGTGGATATACATACTTTTGTGCCATCTTCCTCCAGCATCTTCACAAGGTCCTTTGCTGTTGTTCTGGGATTGATTTGTACTTTTCGCACCAAAGTACGTTAATCTCTAGGAGACAGAACGCGTCTCCTTCCTGAGAGGTACGACGACTGCATAGTCCCATGGTGTTTATCCTTGCGTACTATTGTTTGTACAGATGAACGTGAGAACTTCAGGCGTGTGGAAATTGCTCCCAAGGATGATCCAGACTTGTTGAGGTCTACAATTTTTTGGCTGATTTCTTTTCCTTTTCCCATGATGTCAAGCAAAGAGGCAATGAGTTTGAAGGTAGGCCTTGAAATACATCTACAGGTACACCTCCAATTGGCTCAAATGATGTTAATTAGCCTATCAGAAGCTTCTAAAGCCATGACATCATTCTCTGGAATTTTCCAAGCTGTTTAAAGACACAGTCAACTTAGTGTATGTAAACTTCTGACCCACCGGAATTGTGATAGAATGAATTATAAGTGAAATAATATGTCTGTAAACAATTGTTGAAAAAATGTGTCTTGCACAAAGTAGATGTCCTAACCGACTTGCCAAAACTATAGTTTGTTTAACAAGACATTTGTGGAATGTTTGAAAAACGAGTTTTAATGACTCCAACCTAAGTGTATGTAAACTTCTGATTTCAACTGTTTGAAAGACAAACACACGTCCGACTGCTACGCCATCTTGGATTGGGTGTATATTTATATATATATTTATATTCCGGACTCTGACATCGCTCGTTCTGATATTTCTTAATTCCTTGCTTTACATTTTTAGGATTTACGGCTTTTGTTTTGTATTGTTAAGTATTACTGCACTGTGGGATAAAGGATATATGCGTTACATATTTTGGGGAATGGTGAGATGGATTTGTGCATCCACATATGTCCATCTAGCATATAGTCCTTTCTATTCTAATCGTCCCCTCCTTGATTCTGAATTGTGGGTACTCTCTCTTTATCTTTCTGATGGGGTTGTGTACCCCTAATCTGAGCACCCAGTAGGAACACCCCTGGTGTGTGTGTGTGTGAGTGTGTGTGTATGTGTGTGTGTCTGTGTGATAAATATGAAAGAAGATTAAACAGACTTAACTCTGTGTCTGGCATACAAATTCCAATCACATAACTGTGTTTTTTCTCTTGGTGTGTGTCTGTGTGTCTGTGTGTGTGTAGAGGTAGAGGCCTCCTCCCCCATCCACGTAACCCACCAGAGGCTTTAGCTCAAATCCCTGGCTTTCTGCATCACATGACTGATGTTTGCAGCTGGGCATTTGACATACATTTGTTCTGATTATTTTGCTACACATTTGAAGGGCATTCATGTTCCTCCCCTTTTGTTTTATTACATCTGATTATGTGTCATTACTTTTCAATCTCCCTTTTACTCTTATCGTAATTTTTTATTGAATAACACGCGGGTAGAGTTCCAAATATGTATTTTGAATATGGAGCTCAACAGTGTTTTTCATGCAAGTTGTTATCTGTTGTTTTGCAACAGTGACACTTAGCTTATATAGTTCTACATGTCACTGACTTTTCTCTACCCCACCTATTACTAACTATCCTATCTCTCTCCCCATGCAGTACACAGTGAGGATGTGGGCTCTACCAGGCTGTACTTTGTGAACGCATCCCTCCAGAGGCTGACCTACTCCAGCTCGGTGGGGGTGTCTCTGCCCTGCCCGGCGGGCGGCACCCCCACCGCCATCCTGCGCTGGTACCTGGCCACCGGCGATGACATCTACGACGTGCCCCACATCCGCCACGTCCATGCCAACGGCACCCTCCAACTCTACCCCTTCTCACCCTCCGCCTTCAACTCCTACATCCACGACAACGACTACTTCTGCACCGCAGAAAACCAGGCTGGCAAGATCCGAAGCCCCAATATCAGAGTCAAAGCTGGTGAGGAGAGGGGAGAAGGGGGCGTTGGGAGAACATAAAAAGCAGAGGGGAAAAGAGTGAATAGGAGAAGAGAGGACAGAATGAAGGGACAGGTGAAGAAGGGAGGGGAAGAGGAAGTAGAGAGGTGAGATAATAGAGGGTGTTGATGCAGAGTGACAGAAGTAACTAAGAGGGCAGCGATAGAGGTTTGATGGCAGAAGGGAGGGGAATGATGGAGAGAGAAAATGTAAACAAGCAAAAGGCAGGGAGTGATTGACAGCTGCCAAAAGCCTGCTGGCCACAGCACAAGCCACTCAGAGAGGCACCTGTACAAACCCTGGTCCCAAATCCAGACTGACCTAGAACACAGTCTACTCTGCTGGGACAGCAACTGTAACACAACAACTGTAACACTGAACCTTGTTACACATGACACAACCATTTAACCCCATCACCATGGTGAATTGGGGCCACCAACCTGTACCCCTAGTTATACTCCACAACCTTCATCTAATCCCTTATGCTTCAACTGGTTTGAACTGTCTGGCCCACACACATAGGTATGTACATGTGCAGTATGAGTCATATAAGCACCAAAAAACAAATCACTAATGACAGTATCTATGCAGATGTTGCTGATACTGCTGCTGGTTGCTATGCCATTCCTAAAGCATCAGCTGACTTGCGTGATGTTCTCCCTCCATCTTTGTATCTCTATTTCCATCCGTGTCATTCCTTCTCCTCCTCCTCTCTCCTTCCTCCTCTCACATTGTCCTCTGGTACCATGCTAAATATAACCGCAGCAGAACACTTCATTCATTATCTCTCATTATGAAACCTAATTGGTGCACTCCATTGATTAGACTTCATGCCAGTGCTATTTAACAAGGTGGGCCTCTTATAAAACAACACAGGTTATTGCTGATGTGGGATATACTGTAGATAGCTCTGTGCCTGTTCATCCATTTGATCTATTTCATACAGTATCATATACTGGACAAACTAAGTGGAGGTGAGATGGTCAGTTGAATCAGTTTGTCAAGTGGTCACCTTTACAGTTCTCCTGGACTGTAGGTTCTCCACAACCTCTCTTGTTCCGCCTTCCTTCCTACCTCTCCCACTCTCTCTCTCCCTCCCTGTCCATCATTCACATCAGGGCAGACATTCTCTTCCCCGTCCCTCCTGCTGTCAACATCTGTTTTCCTATTCTGCCTCCCAACACCGACCTGCACTAATACATATTCCTACTAATACTAATACTAGCTAGCCAAGCCAGTGGAGGATTATGGAGGGAGAGAGAGAGAGAGAAGCGAGAGAGAAGAGAGAAAGAAGAGAGAGAGAGAGAGAGAAGCGAAAGAGAGAGAGAGAGAGAGACTGATCTGAGCTGCACGGCAGCCGGTCGGTCTCTCCTCGTTGCTGCTGCTGCCATCATTCCCTCATGACCCAAAAGCCCACCCCCAGGAGACAAGGGATTAGTATTTACAAAACCTTAGCAGCCACGTCCCATATCCAGGGAATTATGTATGGTCAGGGAGTTATGTATGGTCAGGGCGTTATGTATGGTCAGGGAGTTATGTATGGTCAGGGCGTTATGTATGGTCAGGGAGTTATGTATGGTCAGGGCGTTATGTATGGTCAGGGAGTTATGTATGGTCAGGGAGTTATGTATGGTCAGGGAGGTATGTATGGTCAGGGCGTTATGTATGGTCAGGGAGTTATGTATGGTCAGGGAGGTATGTATGGTCAGGGAGTTATGTATGGTCAGGGAGTTATGTATGGTCAGGGAGGTATGTATGGTCAGGGCGTTATGTATGGTCAGGGAGTTATGTATGGTCAGGGAGGTATGTATGGTCAGGGAGGTATGTATGGTCAGGGAGTTATGTATGGTCAGGGAGTTATGTATGGTCAGGGAGGTATGTATGGTCAGGGAGGTATGTATGGTCAGGGAGCGGTTATGGTCAGGAGGGACGTGGTTCAGAAGTTACAGTCAGGGGTTTCGGGTCACGGTGCTGTGTTAGAGTTAGGTCAAAGGGTAGTGTAATGGGGTAACTTGGTTTGTAGTTAGAGTATTTGGAGTATAGGTGTCATATGTTTCACTCTCACTCCTGGTGCTGATGCTGTAGCTACAGTAGAGGAAATAAACCAACCCTAGCCTACTTTCTAGATATCCATCATATTATCTACATTTGTCATTTCGGTGAACAATCTCTTTACTGCATAGCTACAGCGGGCAATTATTCAAATGTAGATGATACAATTTCCATCTGAGTATATTTTATATGTCTAATCCCTGTTCCTATATCATATTATTATTTAGACATATTTATATGTCTATGTATGTCTATGTTTCTCTATGTAAAGTGGATGTAGTAATGTGTATTGATGTGTTGTTATACTGCAGTAGGATCCCAACGTTAATGCAACGCTGCCTGTTCGCTACACTATACTGCTGTTACCAGGGAGGGGGCTTCCAAAGCAGTTTCTTAGCAACCTTCAAATATGTCCTAGCTTCTCCTGATTTCACTAATTAGTTAATGCCCATTCAGGAGAGTGTAAAATATTGCATGAACATGCATGAACAGTGCACCACCACGACTACACATCCCAATGGTTTTATTAAGCTGGGTTGTTATCTCTACCGCAGGGGCTTTAACAGAATCCACTTATTCTGTCATATTTTTTATATTGAGTTGTATACATGACAATAGATTAGTTTCTGGTGTTGATTGTAGCTAGCCAATAATGTTTCTGTTAATCCTTCTCAGAAATTGAGTTGAAAACAGATGTACGATTAGTGTTATTGATGTGTTCAAACAATATCCAAAAACCGAATCTGAATTGTTCCCAATATGTTTGCACATTTAATATTATTAGTAGATTATTTTGCAATCCAATTAATGATTCTTACAATATTGACTGCCAGAATACATCTTATGTGTTCCACTACAACTCTAGTATTCGCTTTTTCCTAAACCAAATAAGACTTTTAGATTCTCACACCACCTCCTTAACACTTTGTCTCTCTCTGTATAATAGTGTTCAGGGAGCCGTATACAGTGCGTGTTGCAGACCAACGCTCCATGCGGGGCAACGTGGCCGTGTTCAAGTGCCTCATTCCCACCGCCGTGCAGGAGTACGTCAGCGTGGTGTCCTGGGAGAGAGACACTGTCTCCATCGTGCCAGGTAGGACATCATGGGACAGAGAGGGGTTGGGGGGGGGGGGGGTAAAAGGCTGGGTAAAGGGTAGTGTTATTAGTCCCATCTGTAAGGGTTTTGTGTGAGTTTGTGAATAAATGTGTCCATTTGGCTGCTATTTACAATGCATTCAAAACAAAAGCAAGGGTGAAGCAAGATGCAGTTGTGGTTGTTGTTTTTGAGTGTGTGTGTGTGTGTGTGTGTGTGTGTCCTTCTGGATGTTTTGGAGGCATGATGATGAAGATGATGATAATGATGTGCTGCTGCTTTGCTCTTGGTATCTCCTGACCTAACTCTAACTCCTGTCTGCTGTCTGTCTGCTCACTGTTCTGGATCACTGATTCTTCCTCCTGCAACTCGCTCCATCATTTCTCCCTCTCTTTGACTTTCTCTCTCTTCGTCTTTCTCTCTCCCTTTTCTTTTTTTTTCTCCCCAATTTTGTGCTATCCAATTGGTAGTTACAGTCTTGTCCCATCGCTGCAAGTCCCGTACGGACTCGGGAGAGGCAAATGTCGAGAGCCGTGCGTCCTCTGAAACACAACCCAGCCAAGCCGCACTGCTTCTTTACACAATGCCCTCTTAACCCGGAAGCCAGCCGCACCAGTGTGTCGGAAGAAACACCGTACACCTGGCGACTGTGTCAGCATGCATTGCGCCCGGCCCGCCACTGGAGTCGCTAGTGCGCGATGGGACAAGAACATCTCTGCCGGCCAAACCCTCTCCCCTGCACCACTCGGGAGGCCCCTCTCCCTATTCTCTCTCTCCTCTCTTGCCTCCATCCCTTTCACTCTCGAGCTCCATTGCTCTCTTCCTACATATTCCCCTAACTTTTGACCTTTTGACCTCTCTCTCCACCTTAACCACTCCCTCCCAAACCTTGTCTCTAGCCAACTATCTTCATTTATCTGTCCCCCGGTCTAAACTGATTGACTCCATTGTTTGTTCATTTCTATTTATTCCCTTCTGTATTGTTATCCTAATTTAGATCCATTGCGTCTTTTCCTAACATGCCAACGAGCCTTTGACCTTTTTACAACTTCTACAGTATGTCTCCTGTATTTTCCTCTCTATCGTGTACATTTCTACATTCTCCTTGGATCCCTCCCTGTCCCACATTCATCTTCATTAACCTCATTCGTGTGTGTGTGTGTGTGTGTGTGTGTGTGTGTGTGTGTGTGCACATGTTAGTGTGTTTATTGTTGTTTTTGTGATATGTACAGTACCAGTCAAAGGTTTAGACACACCTACTCAAGGGGTTTTTCTGTATTTGTACTATTTTCTTCATTGTTGAATAATAGTGAAGACATCAAAACTATGAAATAACACATATGGAATCATGTAGTAACCAAAAAAGTGTTAAACAAATCAAAAATATATTTTAGATTTTAGATTCTTCAAAGTAGCCACTCTTTGCCTTGAACTCGGTGAAGCATTTATTTGGGCTGCAATCTGAGGTGCAGTTAACTCTAAGGAACTTATCATCTGCAGCAGAGGTAACTCTGGGTCTTCCTTTCCTGTGGCGGTCCTCATGAGAGACAGTTTTATCATAGCTCTTGATGGTTTTTGCAACTGCACTTGAAGAAGTTCTTGAAATTCTCCGTCTTGACTAACCTTCATGTCTTTAAAGTAATGATGGACTGTCATTTTGTCTTTGCTTATTTGAGCTGTTCTTGCCATAAAATGGACTTGGTATTTTACAAAATAGGGGTATCTTCTGTTTACCATCGCTACCTTGTCACAACACAACGGATCGGCACAAACACATTAGGAAGATAACTTTTAAATTAACTTTTAACAAGGCACACCTGTTAATTGAAATGCATTCCAGGTGACTACCTCATGAAGCTGGTTGAGAGAATGCCAAGAGTGTGCAAAGCTGTTATCGAGGCAAAGGGTAGCTACTTTGAAGAATCTCAAATATATTTTGAACACTTTTTTGGATACTACATTATTCTATTTGTGTTATTTCATAGTTTTGATGTCTTCACTATTATTCTACAATGTAGAAAATAGTACATATAAAGAAAAACCCTGGAATGAGTAGGTGTGTCCAAACATTTGACTGGTGCTGTATATATAGTTGTCTATATTTTTGTGTTTAGGGGAAGTTATTGCATTAATAGTGTACATGTGTTAAATATCCTTAGTTATCATGGATAATGCAACAGATAACAATAAACCTCTCCAATGCTGTGACGTGAAACTCTTTTACAATAACAAAGTGGAAGGTGGAGAGGGAGAGAACAGAGAGGAGAGAAAGAGGCAAAGAAAGAGAAGCAAGGAGGGTAGTGGGGCAAGAACAGCCTCAGGACCTGGCAGATGGCGTTCTATATACATGCATAACACACACGCACACACACACACACACACACACACACACACACACACACACACACACACACACACACACACACACACACACACACACACACACACACAGACTGTGTGAATGAATGTTTGGTGTATGTTTGAGACACATTATGCTTATGTCAGTTACGAGGAGCTTGGACAGACTACCTGGCATTTTATATAATCTTTCACCTTTTATATATTTCTTATCAGCCTGGTTTTACTGTATCCATTTCTATTTCTTGTAATATATTTAAGTGATAATGCCCATGAAGACGGTGTTTGGAGGATATATTGGCACGGGTGTTGTTAGGTCCGAGACAGTCCCACATAAACACCGGCTTTGCATTATCGCTTTTACCAACATCTTCAAAGAATGATTGACATATTTTCATTAAAAACTTTATTTTGATTAATTTATTCATACTATTTAATTCTTCCACAAGATATACAGTAGTCCCGACACAAATATTGGGTTGCTACCGAAGCCGGGATAATTTACAGTCAAGTCAAACAGTGCAACCAGAATAACAACAAAGTACCTGCATTTGCATTTGTTTAAGCTGTTTTCAGTTACATTTATTTGGATACATCCTTAACAATGAGCTAATAATGCACGATTTCGCCTGGCGTAGAAAATGTGCTCACCCGTCAGGACACTGTTGTTCAGTGGAGTTAGCCAACAACACAGCTAACACAATCACTTGTGTGGGGCGGCAGGGTAGCCTAGTGGTTAAAGCGTTGGACTAGTAACCGTAAAGGTTGCAAGTTTAAATCCCCAAGCTGACAAGGTACAAATCTGTCGTTCTGCCCCTGAACAGGCAGTTAACCCACTGTTCCTAGGCCGTCATTGAAAATAAGAATTTGTTCTTAACTGACTTGTCTGGTTAAATAAAGGAAAAATAAAACTTCAAACTGAAGCTGGAAAGACTCTAAACTAGATGCACTTCAGGTAGTTTCACCTGTTTTCTCTTGATAGTTCTTTGTATATATCCATAAAAATGATGCTGATTCATGATTTCGACTGGCTGAGAAAAGCTGCCTGCCTGTCTGTCTCATCCCGACTCCCGAAACGTTCATTACTATGGGACAGCTGGAAATCTAATTTGAATATTGAAACAATGTTGCAAATGTCGGAGAGACAGACAGCAAGGTTTATACAAATATCTGCTGTTGAAAAAACTAAATATTAGTCTAAAAGAAGTGTGAGATAATGTCTAGATGCTTTTTATAATGGACATCAAGTTAATAAATCGCCTGGCTGGGCTGACGAGACAGTGGATTGCGTAGTCAGATGGAATAGAGTAAACAGGCATTTCAATGTCATAGATTTAGCCGGTGGTAACTTGTGAAATAGACTGCGGCTGGAATGTTGTTTTAACTAATCAGAATTCAGGATTAGACCCACCCATTGTATAATGCATATTACACAACATTTGAGTGTGATTCCATGTATAGTTTGTATATTGGTTGTAGAGAGTGTATGTTGTTATGTTTTTATTGCTATACTGTGGCTGTACTGTGGCTGTACTGTACTGTTATGTGGCTGTACTGTGGCTGTACTGTACTGTACTGTGGCTGTACTGTACTGTGGCTGTACTGTGCTGTGGCTGTACTGTACTGTTATGTGGCTGTACAGTGGCTGTACTGTACTGTTGTGTGGTTGTACTGTGGCTGTACTGTACTGTACTGTGGCTGTACTGTGCTGTACTGTACTGTGGCTGTACTGTACTGTACTGTACTGTGCTGTACTGTGGCTGTACTGTGTTGTACTGTACTGTGGTTGTACTGTACTGTTATGTGGCTGTACTGTGGCTGTACTGTACTGTGGCTGTACTGTACTGTTATGTGGCTGTGCTGTACTGTACTGTGGCTGTACTGTACTGTTATGTGGCTGTACTGTGGCTATACTGTGTTGTACTGTACTGTGGCTGTACTGTACTGTTATGTGGCTGTACTGTGCTCTACTGTACTGTGGCTGTACTGTACTGTACTGTTATGTGACTGTTCTGTGGCTGTACTGTACTGTACTGTTATGTGGCTGTACTGTGGCTATGCTGTACTGTTATGAGGCTGTACTGTGGCTGTACTGTGGCTGTACTGTGCTGTACTGTACTGTGGCTGTACTGTGCTGTACTGTGGCTGTACTGTGTTGTACTGTACTGTGGCTGTACTGTACTGTTATGTAGCTGCACTGTGCTCTACTGTACTGTGGCTGTACTGTACTGTACTGTTATGTGGCTGTACTGTGGCTGTACTGTACTGTGGCTGTACTGCACTGTACTGTGGCTGTACTGTACTGTTATGTGGCTGTACTGTGCTGTACTGTACTGTGGCTGTGCTGTACTGTACTGTGGCTGTACTGTACTGTACTGTGGCTGTACTGTACTGTTATGTGGCTGTACTGTGGCTGTAATGTGGCTGTACTGTGCTGTACTGTACTGTACTCTACTGTTATGTGTCTGTACTGTGGCTATACTGTGCTGTGCTCTACTGCACTGTGGCTGTACTGTACTGTACTGTGGCTGTACTGTACTGTACTGTGGCTGTACTGTACTGTTATGTGGCTGTACTGTACTGTACTGTACTGTTATGTGGCTGTACTGTGGCTGTACTGTACTGTATTGTGGCTGTACTGTACTGTACTGTGGCTGTACTGTACTGTTATGTGGCTGTACTGTGCTGTACTGTACTGTGGCTGTGCTGTACTGTACTGTGGCTGTACTGTACTGTACTGTGGCTGTACTGTACTGTTATGTGGCTGTACTGTACTGTACTGTACTGTACTGTGGCTGTACTGTACTGTTATGTGGCTGTACTGTGGCTGTAATGTGGCTGTACTGTGCTGTACTGTACTGTACTCTACTGTTATGTGTCTGTACTGTGGCTATACTGTGCTGTGCTCTACTGCACTGTGGCTGTACTGTACTGTACTGTGGCTGTACTGTACTGTACTGTGGCTGTACTGTACTGTTATGTGGCTGTACTGTGGCTGTACTGTGGCTGTACTGTACTGTACTGTGGCTGTACTGTACTGTTATGTGTCTGTACTGTGGCTGTACTGTAGCTGTACTGTACTGTTATGTGGCTGTACTGTACTGTTATGTGGCTGTAATGTACTGTGGCTGTACTGTACTGTGGCTGTACTGTACTGTACTGTGGCTGTACTGTACTGTTATGTGTCTGTACTGTGGCTGCACTGTAGCTGTACTGTACTGTTATGTGGCTGTACTGTACTGTTATGTGGCTGTACTGTACTGTACTGTACTGTACTGTTATGTGTCTGTACTGTGGCTGTACTGTACTGTTATGTGGCTGTACTGTGGCTGTAATGTGGCTGTACTGTGCTGTACTGTACTGTACTGTTATGTGTCTGTACTGTGGCTGTACTGTACTGTTATGTGGCTGTACTGTGGCTGTAATGTGGCTGTACTGTGCTGTACTGTACTGTACTGTTATGTGTCTGTACTGTGGCTGTACTGTACTGTTATGTGGCTGTACTGTGGCTGTACTGTACTGTACTGTGGCTGTACTATGGCTGTACTGTGGCTGTACTGTACTGTGGCTGTACTGTGGCTATACTGTACTGTTGTGTGGCTGTACTGTACTGTACTGTGGCTATACTGTACCATGTGTAATTAGTGTAATTAGTGTGGATATCAGATGGGGAACACGGTGAGCTGCTCACTGAAATGAGCATTCAACATTCCTCTACACTGAAAAGCACAGTTAAATACACCACAAACCACAGTTAAATAAAACACACATCACAGTTAAATACACCACACACCACAGTTAAATACAACACACACCACAGTTAAATACAACACACACCACAGTTAAATACACCACACACCACAGTTAAATACAACACACACCACAGTTAAATACACCACACACCACAGTTAAATACAACACACACCACAGTTAAATACACCACACACCACAGTTAAATACACCACACACCACAGTTAAATACAACACACACCACAGTTAAATACACCACACACCACAGTTAAATACACCACACACCACAGTTAAATACACCACACACCACAGTTAAATACACCACACACCACAGTTAAATACACCACACACCACAGTTAAATACAACACACACCACAGTTAAATACACCACACACCACAGTTAAATACACCACACACCACAGTTAAATTTAAATACACCACACACCAGGTAAAAACACCACAGTGCAGCAGTCAAATAAACTAAGTAAACACTAAATAGCCCAGTATACAATATACAATATTGTACACAGCAGCACAGTACGCATTATACACAATACAGAGGTCAGTGCAATACAGTTAATAACACTACAAAGCACAGAAAAAACACTATGCAGTTGTTCTTCTAGCCCAGCACTAACACAAATGATTCACGCCTAATTAACTAATCATCAAGCCCCTTATTATCTGAATCAGGTGTGTAAGTGCTGGGCTGGGACAAAAATTTGCACCCTTCTGTGACCACATGCGGGACCAGGATTGAACATAATTGCACTCCAGGACAGCATTGTTTAACCTTGACCCAGGACCAACCCAATCAACAAAGGAGACAATGACCTAATCATAATAACAGCACAGCAATCTAGTAATCTCTCTCTGTGCAATGTGGCATCGCTCTGAAACACACCACATCTGCCATACCAATCTATAATCTGCCCATAGCGCTATACAATCTGAGCAACGCAATCTCTCCCACTCACACACACACGCAAACACATACACACATACATACTTCCAGCCACACAAACATACATGTATATCTAGCACACATAAACACATACACACTTTGAATGATGGGGGAATACTGAGAAACATGCATTATATAAAGGCTCAGGTGGGTCAGTGAACTCTGATGTCCTATTGAATGACAGCCCTGCTCCTGTTCAGCTAATAAGCTGTCCCCTCATTCAGCCAATCAGCTATCTGCTCACCTCTCTATTTCAGACCCTCTTACCTGCTTGCTCTGTCCATTCCATGACCTGCTCACTTTCTCCATCTCTTTCTCACTATCCATCCTCTCTCTTTCTCTACCATAGACAGATAAGAGAGGAGACAATGAGAGAGAGAGAATCCAGGTCTAAAGACTGCTCAGATAGGCCTAATGAAGACAGGGAGATTGAAATTGATTTTGTGTGTGTAAGCTCTCTGGCTATCTGGCTATCTGAGCACAGCCCAGTAATTGGATGGTCATTGTAAACAATGGCAGGCATCTTTCTCAGGAGAGTGTGGGTGTGGTAGTGTGTGTTAGTGTGTGTTAGTGTGTGGTAGTGTGTGTTAGTGTGTGTGGTAGTGTGTGGTAGTGTGTGTGATGGAGCTAAAGAAGATGTATCTTGGTCTATTTGCAGCTGTGTGTTTGAGCTGGTTGTAACTGAAGGACAGTCAGGATCAACCCTGTGTTAGAATTGAGTTATCATTATGAAAATGGGTTGCATTTTCTATCTGTATTTAATATGTAAACTGTTTCAGATGACAAAATCAATTTCCCTGAATATATTTCAGACTGACTTAGTTCATAAAATGGTTGAATATGGTTTATGGTCATGGTGTGTGGATGGAGACAGTTACTGTAAGGTGTGTGCTAGGAGATATTTCCAAAGAGGTAGTCCTTAATTCTTTCATTTGGCATAAATAATTCCACTTCCAAACAAAACACCCCTCTCTCTTTCTTTCCCTATTTCTCTTTCCCTCTCTTTCTCCTCCTCTCTCTTCATATCAGTTAATTTAACATAGGGCTGCCTGATTGCTTTTAGCATTAATATTCTAATAAGGTTTGTGTATAAATTAGTAATGCAATCCGGCAACCAGCCTACCTCTCCCCTCTCTTTTCCCCCTTCTCTTTTTCTTTCTCTCTCTCTCTCTCTCTCTCTCACACACACACACACACACACACACACACACACTCTCTCTCTCTCTCTCTCTCACACACACACACACACACACACACACACACACACACACACTCTCGCTCTCTCTCTCTCTCTCTCTCTCTCTCTCTCTCTCTCTCTCTCTCACACCACACACACACACACTCTCTCTCTCTCTCTCTCTCTCACACACACTCTCTCTCTCTCTCTCTCTCACACACACACTCTCTCTCTCTCTCTCTCTCTCTCTCTCTCTCTCTCTCTCTCTCTCTCTCTCTCTCTCTCTCTCTCTCTCTCTCTCTCTCTCTCTCTCTCTCTCTCTCTCTCTCTCTCTCTCTCTCTCTCTCTCTCTCTCTCTCTCTCTCTCTCTCTCTCTCTCTCTCTCTGTAGCTCTCAGATGAAAATATAAAGTGATGGTGGCATTTGATGCATTGGGAATTACAACTGATTAGATGAGGGAGATCATGGAAAGGAGGGAAGGTGGAAGAACAGGTGAGATAGAAGGTGAGAAACCACACAGGAGAGTAGGTTAGGAAAAGTCAGGAAGGAACAGATGCTGTAGGGGAAGGAGGGATAGAGAGGAGAAAGAAGAATGAAGAAGGATAATGAGTGTGTGTGTGTTGCCTGGCCCACTTTACTGTCCGGCCAGGACAGCGGGGGGTTAGAGGGGGAGGGGGTGGGGCAGTCTGACCTATTTCCCCCCCCACAGCACCACCACCACCACCACACATCTCATGCCATCCCATCCCTTGTCGCCAACTCCATCGGACACATGAGAGCCTGTGATACGCTAATCACTTAGTTAGATGAGTGAGACGATGGAGAGGGAGCATGGATATAGGAGGGAAGAGAAGGGAGCTAGATAGAGAGAGAGGGGAGTGGGGTTGAGAATAAAGAGAGACACAGAGAGATCTTTGCATGCAGATTGAGCCGGTCTCTCTTTCTCCACAGAAAGCTAATGAGTGTGTCTGATGAATAGAGGCAGCGGCAACAGATGGCTACGGCCACATGGTGGCCCAGGGAAGATGCCCAGCGCCTCCATCTAGCCCACCTGGCTCACACATTACCCCCTCTCCTCCTCTCTCACCCCCTCTACTGCATTGTACCATCATACCTCACTGCAGCACAACCTTACAGCCGACAGTGGATATCATCTAGGTTGTTGTCATACACAAATACCTGTAATTATGATACCGGGATATTAGCTGGTCCTGTAGCTGAACCTGTTGACTGTAGTGGGACCTGGGCCTAGCTGGCCCTGTTGACGGTAGTGGGACCTGGGCCTAGCTGGCCCTGTTGACGGTAGTGGGACCTGGGCCTAGCTGGCCCTGCTGACTGTAGTGTGACCTGGGCCTAACTGGCCCTGCTGACTGTAGTGGAACCTGGGCCTAGCTGGCCCTGCTGACGGTAGTGGGACCTGGGCCTAGCTGGCCCTGCTGACTGTAGTGGGACCTGGGACTAGCTGGCCCTGTTGACGGTAGTGGGACCTGGGCCTAGCTGGTCCTGCTGACTGTAATGGGACCTGGGCCTAGCTGGCCCTGTTGGCGGTAGTGGGACCTGGGCCTAGCTGGCCCTGTTGACGGTAGTGGGACCTGGGCCTAGCTGGCCCTGCTGACTGTAATGGGACCTGGGCCTAGCTGGCCCTGCTGACTGTAATGGGACCTGGGCCTAGCTGGTCCTGCTGACTGTAATGGGACCTGGGCCTAGCTGGCCCTGTTGGCGGTAGTGGGACCTGGGCCTAGCTGGCCCTGTTGACTGTAGTGGCATTGAAGTGTGTCCTGCGCATGGCTCTGGCCTGGCTGTCCTGTTATTTTGATGTGCACTTCTTCTCAGTGCTCCCCGTCATCCCCTGGCCTAATGGATTTAAGCAGGCCCTGGGTCATTTACAGGCTACATTACAGATCGATCCCCAGCCCGTCCCACCCCTGGGACCCTGCTGGGAGCAGCCTGGTCACTCCCCCTCACATACACCTTCTTGTTCCCCCCTGGTCCAACTGGTACTATTGTGGCTCGCCGTGCTGCCCTCTCACAATCATATCTCACTATGCTGCCCTCTCACAATCATATCTCCCAAATATGTCATCATACCTGCTGCCCTCTCACAATCATATCTCCTCACTATGTCATCAACACTGCTGCCCTCTCACAATCATATCTTCTCACTATGTCATCAACCCTGCTGCCCTCTCACAATCATATCTCCTCACTATGTCATCAACCCTGCTGCCCTCTCACAATCATATCTCCTCACTATGTCATCATACCTGCTGCCCTCTCACAATCATATCTCCTCACTATGTCATTCACACTGCTGCCCTCTCACAATCATATCTCCTCACTATGTCATCAACACTGCTGCCCTCTCACAATCATATCTCCTCACTATGTCATCATACCTGCTGCCCTCTCACAATCATATCTTCTCACTATGTCATCAACCCTGCTGCCCTCTCACAATCATATCTCCTCACTATGTAATCATACCTGCTGCCCTCTCACAATCATATCTCCTCACTATGTCATTCACACTGCTGCCCTCTCACAATCATATCTCCTCACTATGTCATCATACCTGCTGCCCTCTCACAATCATATCTCCTCACTATGTCATTCACACTGCTGCCCTCTCACAATCATATCTCCTCACTATGTCATCAACACTGCTGCCCTCTCACAATCATATCTACTCACTATGTCATCAACCCTGCTGCCCTTTCACAATCATATCTCCTCACTATGTCATCATACCTGCTGCCCTCTCACAATCATATCTCCTCACTATGTCATCATACCTGCTGCCCTCTCACAATCATATCTCCTCACTATGTCATCAACCCTGCTGCCCTCTCACAATCATATCTCCTCACTATGTCATCAACCCTGCTGCCCTCTCACAATCATATCTCCTCACTATGTCATTCACACTGCTGCCCTCTCACAATCATATCTCCTCACTATGTCATCAACACTGCTGCCCTCTCACAATCATATCTCCTCACTATGTCATTCACACTGCTGCCCTCTCACAATCATATCTCCTCACTATGTCATCAACCCTGCTGCCCTTTCACAATCATATCTCCTCACTATGTCATCATACCTGCTGCCCTCTCACAATCATATCTCCTCACTATGTCATCAACCCTGCTGCCCTCTCACAATCATATCTCCTCACTATGTCATCAACACTGCTGCCCTCTCACAATCATATCTCACTATGCTGCCCTCTCACAATCATATCTTCTCACTATGTCATCAACCCTGCTGCCCTCTCACAATCATATCTCCTCACTATGTCATCATACCTGCTGTCCTCTCACAATCATATCTCCCAAATATGTCATCATACCTGCTGTTCTCTCACAATCATATCTCCTCACTATGTTATCAACCCTGCTGCCCTCTCACAATCATATCTCCTCACTATGTCATCAACCCTGCTGCCCTCTCACAATCATATCTCCTCACTATGTCATCATACCTGCTGCCCTCTCACAATCATATCTCCTCACTATGTCATTCACACTGCTGCCCTCTCACAATCATATCTCCTCACTATGTCATCAACACTGCTGCCCTCTCACAATCATATCTCCTCACTATGTCATCATACCTGCTGCCCTCTCACAATCATATCTTCTCACTATGTCATCAACCCTGCTGCCCTCTCACAATCATATCTCCTCACTATGTAATCATACCTGCTGCCCTCTCACAATCATATCTCCTCACTATGTCATTCACACTGCTGCCCTCTCACAATCATATCTCCTCACTATGTCATCATACCTGCTGCCCTCTCACAATCATATCTCCTCACTATGTCATTCACACTGCTGCCCTCTCACAATCATATCTCCTCACTATGTCATCAACACTGCTGCCCTCTCACAATCATATCTACTCACTATGTCATCAACCCTGCTGCCCTTTCACAATCATATCTCCTCACTATGTCATCATACCTGCTGCCCTCTCACAATCATATCTCCTCACTATGTCATCATACCTGCTGCCCTCTCACAATCATATCTCCTCACTATGTCATCAACCCTGCTGCCCTCTCACAATCATATCTCCTCACTATGTCATCAACCCTGCTGCCCTCTCACAATCATATCTCCTCACTATGTCATTCACACTGCTGCCCTCTCACAATCATATCTCCTCACTATGTCATCAACACTGCTGCCCTCTCACAATCATATCTCCTCACTATGTCATTCACACTGCTGCCCTCTCACAATCATATCTCCTCACTATGTCATCAACCCTGCTGCCCTTTCACAATCATATCTCCTCACTATGTCATCATACCTGCTGCCCTCTCACAATCATATCTCCTCACTATGTCATCAACCCTGCTGCCCTCTCACAATCATATCTCCTCACTATGTCATCAACACTGCTGCCCTCTCACAATCATATCTCACTATGCTGCCCTCTCACAATCATATCTTCTCACTATGTCATCAACCCTGCTGCCCTCTCACAATCATATCTCCTCACTATGTCATCATACCTGCTGTCCTCTCACAATCATATCTCCCAAATATGTCATCATACCTGCTGTCCTCTCACAATCATATCTCCTCACTATGTTATCAACACTGCTGCCCTCTCACAATCATATCTCCTCACTATGTCATCAACCCTGCTGCCCTCTCACAATCATATCTTCTCACTATGTCATCAACCCTGCTGCCCTCTCACAATCATATCTCCTCACTATGTCATCATACCTGCTGCCCTCTCACAATCATATCTTCTCACTATGTCATCAACCCTGCTGCCCTCTCACAATCATATCTCCCAAATATGTCATCATACCTGCTGTCCTCTCACAATCATATCTCCTCACTATGTTATCAACACTGCTGCCCTCTCACAATCATATCTCCTCACTATGTTATCAACCCTGCTGCCCTCTCACAATCATATCTCCTCACTATGTCATCAACCCTGCTGCCCTCTCACAATCATATCTCCTCACTATGTCATCAAACCTGCTGCCCTCTCACAATCATATCTCCTCACTATGTCATCAACACTGCTGCCCTCTCACAATCATATCTCCTCACTATGTCATCAACCTTGCTGCCCTCTCACAATCATATCTCCTCACTGTCATCAACCCTGTGTCCTCTCACAATCATATCTCCTCACTATGTCATCAACCCCACTGCCCTCTCACAATCATATCTCCTCACTATGTCATCAACCCTGCTGCCCTCTCACAATCATATCTCCTCACTATGTCATCAACACTCCTGCCCTCTCACAATCATATCTCCTCACTATGTCATCAACCCTGCTGCCCTCTCACAATCATATCTCCTCACTATGTCATCATACCTGCTGCCCTCTCACAATCATATCTCCTCACTATGTCATCATACCTGCTGCCCTCTCACAATCATATCTCCTCACTATGTCATCAACACTGCTGCCCTCTCACAATCATATCTCCTCACTATGTCATCAATCCTGCTGCCCTCTCACAATCATATCTCCTCACTATGTCATCAACTCTGTGTCCTCTCACAATCATATCTCCTGACTATGTCATCAACCCTGCTGCCCTCTCACAATCATATCTCCTCACTATGTCATCATACCTGCTGCCCTCTCACAATCATATCTCCTCACTATGTCATCAACACTGCTGCCCTCTCACAATCATATCTCCTCACTATGTCATCAACACTGCTGCCCTCTCACAATCATATCTCCTCACTATGTCATCAACCCTGCTGCCCTCTCACAATCATATCTCCTCACTATGTCATCATACCTGCTGCCCTCTCACAATCATATCTCCTCACTATGTCATCAACACTGCTGCCCTCTCACAATCATATCTCCTCACTATGTCATCAACACTGCTGCCCTCTCACAATCATATCTCCTCACTATGTCATCATACCTGCTGCCCTCTCACAATCATATCTCCTCACTATGTCATCAACACTGCTGCCATCTCACAATCATATCTCCTCACTATGTCATCAACCCTGCTGCCCTCTCACAATCATATCTCCTCACTATGTTATCAACACTCATGCCCTCTCACAATCATATCTCCTCACTATGTCATCAACACTGCTGCCCTCTCACAATCATATCTCCTCACTATGTCATCCACACTGCTGCCCTCTCACAATTATATCTCCTCACTATGTCATCAACCCTGCTGCCCTCTCACAATCATATCTCCTCACTATGTCATCATACCTGCTGCCCTCTCACAATCATATCTCCTCACTATGTCATCAACACTGCTGCCCTCTCACAATCATATCTCCTCACTATGTCATCAACCCTGCTGCCCTCTCACAATCATATCTCCTCACTATGTCATCAACACTGCTGCCCTGCCTCTAGCCCTCTGTCCCAGACACACAGCAACGACTGTCAAAGTCTGTAGCTAGTGGTGCGCTAGAGCAGCTGTTCTCCCTATCTACCCCAGAGACAGAGGAGTACTGGAGTAGAATGCAGGAGATCCTAGGAGAGAAGAAAGGAGGAAGCAGATATACATAGTAAAGGAAATGAGCGAGGGAGGGACATAGAGAGTTTGTCAATCTGTGTATGTGCACTCAAAGCAGGAATACATGAATTGCTACATTTGTCTGTGACTGCGCTGGATCTTGTAAACACTGTTCTGACACACACACCATCGCTATCACAATGTAGCAAGCCACTTAACCCCATCTTCTTCTCACACACACACACACACACACACACACACACACACACACACACACACACACACACACACACACACACACACACACACACACACACACACACACACACACACACACACCCAACACAATAAACCCATTTTCTGATTTTCTGAGAGTATCTGAACATGGGGAGCTCATTAAACATTAATACAGTGTGCATTAACGCTGTGTTCAGTGCTGTGTTGTGTGGTGGCTCTATTGTCATGCTCAGGCAAGGTGGGACAGGGACAGAAGAGTGGAGGGGGACACACACACGTGAGACCCCTGAGGGCCTGTGGAACTAAACCCCATCGACTGTCACAGACAGGCGACATTTCACCCCCCTTCTTTCTCTCTCTCTCTCCATCCCTGCTTCCATTTCTCCATCCCTCCACCCTCACCCCTCTCTCTCCATCCCTCCCTCCACTGCAGCCCCGTTCCATGCGGCACATGGCAAAGCCATGGGGGGGTAACATCAATGACAATGACCAAATCAGCCAGCCAACCATACCAACAACACACACATATACACACACTCACTACTATCACATGCAGCCTTTGTTATGTCACACACTACATTACTGAAACATGAAAACATCCACCCTTTAGAACAGCTGTTTGGATTAACAACCAGAGTTACTGGCTACAGTAGCTAAATAACCCCAGAGCCTTATCCTACTGCAGAGTATTGTTTGGTACATTTTGTACATTGGTACAAAATGTTTCCACAACAGATCAGATCATTACAGTCCGTTGCCTCTAAAAGTCTGGAGGATATTGTAGAGACATCTCTTACTTTCTATTTTCCTCTGTCTGTCTGTCTCCCTGTTTTACCCCTTTCATGTTCGCCCCTGCGTGGTGGGAGGGTAGAGGTGGGTAGAGGAGGGTAAGGGGGGTAGAGAAAGAAGAGGGGGCAGAAACAGATGGGGCGCTGGCAGCCATGTTTGACTCTATCAGACTGACTATATGCACATGGGCGGGTGTGTTATTTGGCATGAATAAGCTTGTGTGTGTGTGTGTTTGTGTGTGAGGGGCACAATAAGGGTAATTATCTCTGCTTGAGAGGCCCAGGGAGGGGGAGAGCAGAGAGACTGAGTCATACAATACCCTGACCACAGGCCTTTGTGTGTATAAAGCACAGGGCTGACAAGTGTCAGCTATTATTGACTATTTACCCACTGCACTCACACACACACACACACACATGCACATCTTTCTCTCCCAATCTCTCTCTCTCTCTCTCTCTCTCTCTCTCTCTCTCTCTCTCTCTCTCTCTCTCTCCCTCCCAAGCACACACACACACACACACACGCACACACACACACACACACACACACACACACACACACACACACACACAGTATTTGTCTCCCTCTACTACTGTATAAGTGTTAGTAGTGTGTATGCTACAGCAGTGTATCAGTGTCAATCAGTGTAACAGGGAGAGATGGGACAGGCCCTCTGAGCACATCACTCTGACAGATAGCTGGCCCACTGTCTTACCCTCCAACCCTGGCCCGGCTCACTGTAAGAGAGAGGAAAGACTGTGTGTGTGTGTTACATCAGAGACATCCTAAACTGCACCCAGAGGCTGTATACCACCAGTCTCCCCCTTCCCACCTCTATTTCATTCACAACACTAAAGTAGTGTCTTCTGGCCTGGTACAGCACATACTGTAGGAACGTGAGAGAGGTCTGCATTAGTCTATAGGTCAAGGATCATCGAGGAAAGATCAAGAGCCCTGCTACGGTCTATAGGGGGTTAGGGTTTAGAAGGGTAAGGATACTTTGGGCAACAAGGGATTTCTCCTTTCTCCCCCTCTCCTCTCTTCTTTTGTTTAGGCTAGCTAAAGAGGGATTAGCCCAGGGAGATTACAGCAGACTCTGCTAAGAAATCGTGTTTGAGGAAACAGTTATTCACTTACTAACCAGCTAGCCGCACTGGAGATAGACTTACCCCCATTCTCCTCCCCACTCTCTCCTTCTCTCCGTCTTAGCCCCCCCCCCCCCCCCCTGTCTGATTTTTGACCTTGTGTCCTAAGCAGGGCTAGACAGATATTCCACATAAACTGTATCCCGCAATACATATACTACAGTATACAATACATATACTACAGTATACAATACATATACTACAGTATATGCACAATAGCAACACTTTGATGTACCTACCGTACAGTACATTTAATTCTGAGAATTTACATTTTACAATGAGGTCAGGATAGGAACCCAGTTAAGTCTAGAAAATAACATTTATGGAAGTAAATGTGGTGTGCTTGCCAGTCTTGAAGTATTTATGGTTGTGAAATCGTAGTAGTAATGGTAGTAATAGTGTTTTCATATGCTATGCGTTGGCTATATAGATCTATTTTGAGGTGTTTTGTAGGTGTGTTGTTATTATAGTGGATTAGTGTAGTAGACTAGAGTGAGTACTATATCGTCAGACGCCATATTGTGTGTTTTTAAGCTCTGAAGATGTTTTAGTTTGAACATTCAGAAAGATTTGTGGCAGTGTTTTCAATTTAGAATGCCATTGAAATGAATGGGGATAAGACAAGCTTTATAGTTGAAGTAGGAATGCTGGCAAAAATCTGTATTGGAGCCATCTAAGTTGAGTCAGTCTGCACATGTTAACGCTGGTGTGGTGTTTGTAGTTTAAACGGATCAAGAATCCACATTTTGCCTTTGAAGTCTATGGAGCTTTTATGCAAATCTAAAACGGTTATAGTTCAAATAGCATCAACAATCTTTTGACAACTGATCTAAGTTGAGTCAATCTGTATATGTGAATGTCGGTTTGGTGTTTGTAGCTTCAAGGGTTCAAGAGCAGTGGTACATCCCAATACTTCCCATTCAAGCCTATGGAGCTTTTCTGCACATTTAAAATGGTTCAAGTTCAAAAAGCATAAATGGTATCAAAAAGCTGTATACAAGCACACTGTTCCAGACTGATCTGCACGTTTTCTAGCGTAAACGGTTGAAGACTAGTTACAGTGGCCATTTATACTGTTCAGGTCTTTGGCAATTGAAATGCATTGTGATTTATGAAACGTGTAAGTAGTATCAAGAAGTATTTTTCTAGCGGACTGTTGACCAGGGAAGACCAAAAACATATTTGGGGATCTATCAAGATCACTGGTGGTCAGCCAAGTGCCATGTTCCTACAAGACCACTCAATCAGGTGTATTGATTTCCCTGCCCAGGCAGTCTATTAGCTGTTCAACCCTACATAGAGGCCATGACAACATGGCAGCTAGCTGATTGATGTGTGTGGGAGAGCACTGGGAAGTGAGGACAGAGGACAAGTGCATGAGAGATCACACAGGAGGAGGGAATGCAAGGGAAAGTGAGATTGAGTGTGTGTGTGTAGTTAGTTATGGATTAGTGTGTACATTGGGTTTGATTTGTGGTTTGTGTGTGGTTTTGTTAGTTTGTGTGTGGTTTTTAAATGGCGTGTGTATGCGTGTGTGTCCGTGTGTGAGTGTTCATGCGCACGTGCGTGTGTGTAAGCGGGTGAATAATTGAAGGTATCTGAGGTGTGTTTGTGTTCTCTTTAACCCCAAACCACAGACAAGACAGCTCTCAATAATTCAGGGTAAGAAGAGATGATACAGAGCAGCTGGTTAGGCAGGCCTTTAGTGACTCTAGAACAGTGAACACTCCCAGTCTCTAACCTCACATGCAGTCCGTGTTTGTGTGTCCTGTTGTTTACACCTACTGCAGACAGTAGCACTTTCTCTGGACGTCCTACTTGAGTTGTTGTCTATGTTTTGCTCCACTTATTCTATGTCCTAGTTGTGGCCTGTGTGTGTGTGTGTGTGTGTGTGTGCTCAGACGGTTGTGTTGTCTGTGGGGGATTTGAGGTCTGTCTCTGGTCGATGAGTGCCTCGCACCGATGTCCATGCAATCTCAATTGACCTACTGTGTTTTTGCGTTTGTGTGTGTGAGAGAGGGAGAGCGAGAGAGAGGTAGAAAGAAAGAGATAAAGAGAGAGAGAGGGCGAGAGAGAGGGGGTAAGAAAGAGAGAGAGGGCGAGAGGGGGTAAGAAAGAGAGAGAGGGCGAGAGGGGGGGTAGGGGGGAGCGAGAGAGGGGAGGGGGAGAGAGAGGGAGAGAGAGAGAGGGAGAGAGAGAGAGAGGGAGAGAGAGAGGGGGTAAGAAAGAGAGAGAGTGCGAGAGGGGGGGGTAGGGGGGGAGAGAAAGGGGGGACCGAGAGAGAGGGGAGGGGGGAGAGGGAGAGAGAGGGAGAGAGGGAGAGAGAGGGGGAGAGAGGGGGGTTGAGAGCGGGGGTGAGAGAGGGGTGTTGAGAGGGGGGGGGGGGGGCGAGAGGGGGGGAAGGGGTTATAGAAAGGGGGGGAAAGAGAGAGGGGGGAGAGGGGGGGGGCTGTCCCTCCTGGCTTGGTTGAAACACTCCTCTGCCACCAGTGCTCTAATAGGGAGGGACCAGTCAGCTCACTCAGTGCAGCTATTGCAGCCAACTGCCCCAGTCCATGGGCTACGCCAGAGCACAGTGCAACACACACACACACAGACACACTGACACACACACACACTGACACATACCATGTGGCCATCTCTCTCTGTTTCTCTTCATTTACAACAAGGAGGAGAAAGGGGCAAAGGCCAGTGACTGTGGGATGATTTTAATTACTGAGATTTGTGTGTGTGTGTGTGTGTGTGTGTGTGTGTGTGTCTGTGTGTGTGTGTGTGTGTGTGTGTGTGTGTGTGTGTGTGTGTGTGTGTGTGTGTGTGTGTGTGCGTGCCATTCACAGGGTGATTGGGCAAGACAAAAATGTAAGTGCCTTTGAACGGGGTATGGTAGTAGGTGCCAGGCGTACCGGTTTGTGTGAAGAACTGCAGCGCTGCTGGGTTTTTCACGCTCAACAGTTTCCCGTGTGTATCATCAAAGGTCCACCACCCAAAGGACATCCAGCCAACTTGACACAACTGTTGTACACATTGGAGTCATCATGGGCCAGCATACCTGTGCTTTCGACACCTTGCAGAGTCCATGACCCGACCAATTCAGGCTGTTCCGAGGGCAAAAGGGCAGGGGGTGCATATGTCATTTTAGGAAGATGTTCCTAATGTTCAATGTACTCAGTGTATGTCCCTGGCCTATAGTTTCTACAGCATAGAAAACTAAATTTGAGTGCATCTATAGTATAGTGGTTTACAGGGACGGTGTGTACATGTCATGCTTTCCTGTACGTTGGCCTGTTAGTCTATGTTTGGAGTCTCTGTCTCCTCCCTAGTGTTTACTGTTTAAAGTCACACTGGGCAAACTGGGGACAGAGCGGCAAGTGGAGCAGAAGAGACACGCTCCCAATGTAGTGGAAACAACTGGACTGTACCCTGTCCCTCTGTCTGTCCCCGTCTATCTATCTCCCTCCGTCTCTCCTCCTGTCCCTCCCTCTGTCTGTCCCCGTCTACCTATCTCCCTCCGTCTCTACTCCTCTCCCTCCCTCTGTCTGTCTGTCCCCGTCTATCTATCTCCCTCCGTCTCTCCTCCTGTCCTTCCCTCTGTCTGTCCCCGTTTACCTATCTCCCTCCGTCTCTCCTCCTGTCCCTCCCTCTGTCTGTCCCCGTCTACCTATCTCCCTCCGTCTCTCCTCCTCTCCCTCCCTCTGTCTGTCCTCGTCTACCTATCTCCCTCCGTCTCTCCTCCTCTCCCTCCCTCTGTCTGTCCCCGTCTATCTATCTCCCTCCGTCTCTCCTCCTCTCCCTCCCTCTGTCTGTCTGTCCCCGTCTATCTATCTCCCTCCGTCTCTCCTCCTCTCCCTCCCTCTCTCCTCCTCTCCCTCCCTCTGTCTGTCCCCGTCTACCTATCTCCCTCCATCTCTCCTCCTCTCCCTCCCTTTGTCTGTCCCCGTCTATCTATCTCCCTCCGTCTCTCCTCCTCTCCCTCCCTCTGTCTGTCCCCGTCTATCTATCTCCCTCCGTCTCTCCTCATGTCTCTCCCTCTGTCTGTCCCCGTCTATCTATCTCCCTCCGTCTCTCCTCCTCTCCCTCCCTCTGTCTGTCCCCGTCTATCTATCTCCCTCCGTCTCTCCTCCTCTCCCTCCCTCTGTCTGTCCCCGTCTACCTATCTCCCTCCGTCTCTCCTCCTCTCCCTCCCTCTGTCTGTCCCCGTCTATCTATCTCCCTCCGTCTCTCCTCCTCTCCCTCTGTCTGTCCCCGTCTATCTATCTCCCTCCGTCTCTCCTCCTCTCCCTCCCTCTGTCTGTCCCCGTCTATCTATCTCCCTCCGTCTCTCCTCCTCTCCCTCCCTCTGTCTGTCCCCGTCTATCTATCTCCCTCCGTCTCTCCTCCTCTCCCTCCCTCCCTCTGTCTGTTCTCGTCTATCTATCTCCCTCCGTCTCTCCTCCTCTCCCTCCCTCTGTCTGTCCCCGTCTATCTATCTCCCTCCGTCTCTCCTCCTGTCCCTCCCTCTGTCTGTCCCCATCTATCTATCTCCCTCCGTCTCTCCTCCTCTCCCTCCCTCCCTCTGTCTGTCCCCGTCTATCTATCTCCCTCCGTCTCTCCTCCTCTCCCTCTCTCTGTCTCCGACTCCACTTATACACTGTTACCCCCTCTATCCCCCCATCCTCCTCCTCTTCATTGCTCATTGTAAATGTCAGTAGTGTTAGAGAAGGGAGACTGGGGGGTTTGTATGGAGGTCACAGTCTCATCAACAAACAGAACAGAACAGAGGAGAGAGGGAGGGAGGGAGGAAAGAAGAAAGGATTGAGCAATGATTAGTTAGGGGAGAGGACAGCGGTTATAGGACAAGACGGTGAAGCATGGCTTTTTAATGAAAATATGACAAACCTTGTGTCTCTGTCTCTCTTTCCAACCCCCAGAGGGAGACAGAGGGGAGACAGAGGGGAGACAGAGGGGAGACAGAGGGGAGACAGAGGGGAGACAGAGGGAGTCAGAGATTCGGATATCCCTCATTCATTCTGTAGATTTGACTGATAGTGGTTCTGCGTTACTTCCGACATTACTGAACTGTGTGGTCATGCTAACAAAGCACCTTTTGTGAGCTAGATGGAAAGGGGCGGGGCTAACACTGCACGATTAGTTGTAACACATCAGTGGTGCCAATAAAGCTGCTTTGAATGTGAATTGAGCGGAGTGAAGAGGGCACCATTGATAAATGGTGGGGGGGAGAATAGAAGCCAGGGAAGTGTAGATATTTAATTGTCTGACACCTGCAACTACTTCAGCCTTTTAATGTATGCAGGAGAAAGAAGAGAGGGAGGGAAGAGAGAGAGAAAGAGAGAGTGTTGTGGGGTCTCGTTTTGAATTCAGGCACAGCACACCTATTCTATTCCATTCATGGGTTAGTATAGCCTTGTGGATATGTTAACAATAAGAGTGGAGCATAGTAAAATGTGGATGAGCTGTTATCTACTCCAGCCTTGGCTCAGCTCTCTTCTCCTATTCACTTTCCATTCACCTCTAGCTGACTAGGTGTGGCAGTCAGAGTAGAGGCCAGAGGAGTGGGCTTGAAATCACTGGATCCTCATTTTAGTGGTAGTGACTGGCTCTGATTCAGTTGCTTGATTCACTTTCTATTGAAGTGATTCTCTGTCAGTGGTGCTGATTCACTAGGTTGATTCACTCTCTTTTGGAGGGATTCTCTGTCCATGGAGCTGATTCAGTCAGTTGATTCACTCTATGGAAGTCACTCTGTGATTCTCTGTCCATGGAGCTGATTCAGTCAGTTGATTCACTCTATGGAAGTCACTCTGTGATTCTCTGTCCATGGAGCTGATTCAGTCAGTTGATTCACTCTATGAAAGTCACTCTGTGATTCTCTTTCCATGTTGTTGATTTATTTGATCCTGTTGTTTAATAGCTGCACTCTAAAAGGGAGGGGTTCAACAAGAGTTCTTCTAAGATCCTCAAAGTTCTTCAAATAACCTTAGGGTTCTTGGCTCTGAAAATGTCCCCTAAAAGTTATTCTAAGAACCAAATAGGAGGTGGGGTTCATCGAGAAACCTCCTTAGTTGGCGGGGGTTCTTGCAGGAACCTAACTGCCCAACTGAAACATTTGGATTTGAAAGGGCAGCAGGTGCAGGCACTTAAATTGAGGAGATCTTTAAATTTTTCAGTTAAGTTAAGGGTTGTCCCTTGTATGATCTACATTGATATTGTTTTATGATGATACCGTTTATCTTTTCATATTGGTGCAAATCTTTCTGAAACAGAAAATGGACACAATTCAATGGATATGAATCAACAAAGAGGTAAGAATGTGTAGGCTATAAGATATGTTGAAGGCTAGCTGTGTTGGGTGCAGATGACTGAACTGCTCACTTTTGTGTCTGTGTCTGCAGGTATACAGACAAGGAGGCGTACAAAGTTATGTCAATATGCATTGGTATGTTATGCAGATCACATGTACCATCCTCCCCCCTTACCTCTTCAATTAATATTCCATAGGCCTCTATATTATGGACAAGGTACTGTATGTGTATGAAAACCATTATCAAAACAGTTTATTTCTTTCACATTTACCATAGAAACTAAAGTACAAGTACTGTTTTGTTAATAAATATGTATAATTATATTTTGGGGGGATTCCCAGACTTCACCCTCCCTACACCTCTGATGAATATAACAGGAAACCTGTTTGATCACCATGCACTGCAAAATCATTGTGGCTATGGATACGGAGAACATCATCACATTAACATCAACAGGCCAGAGGATATATCCATTGGACTTGGGGCTCTGCTGGGAGTTGACATCATATTTAGATTTTTTCAATTCTGCTTTGCCACTAAAATCATAATAAACACTGACAACTAAAATATTGTTGTTATTGTTGTTATTGTTGTTATTGTTCTGCATATTATTATTAATAATAGCCCACCCAATTTACCTGCTTCATCCCCATACTGTTTTTATTTATTTACTTTTCTGCTCTTTTGCACACCAGTATCTCTACCTGCACATGACCATCTGATCATTTATCACTCCAGTGTTAATCTGCTAATTTGTAATTATTCGCCTACCTCCTCATGCCTTTTGCACACAATGTGTATATATTTTTTTTACTGTGTTATTGACTTGTTAATTGTTTACTCCATGTGTAACTCTGTGTTGTTGTCTGTTCACACTGCTATGCTCTATCTTGGCCAGGTCGCAGTTGTAAATGAGAACTTGTTCTCAACTAGCTTACCTGGTTAAATAAAGGTGAAAACATAATAATAATAATAATAATAATAATAAGAGGGGAGGGGTAGTTCAGAAATGTGCCCCAAAAGTTTCTTCAAAAGGTTCTTAGAGGATCCATTACAGTTTTTTTCGATTGCTAAACGACAGTGGACACAACTGGAGTCACATGTGCAAAACTCTAACTACAGTCTGCACAGCAGCAGTTCATGTGGACCAAACTCTAGTTCGTTTTTCATTGCTTGAACACAGTTTTCAAAACTCTACACACTTATCCCATGACTTTAACCACAACCTGCACAACACTGTGGATTTACAGCACTTTGTTCAAATGCTAACACACTGCTGTCAAAACTGTGAACCACACATTCAAAACGGAATAGATTTCAGGCTTGTGCCTTTCAAACACTGCTGATTGCAATTTCAGCTGAAAGGTTAAGCAGGTGTCTTGTTTTAGACTTGTTAGTGAACACACACACATATATTACAGTATATATAGGTAGAGCTCAGAAAGACTCATTTTGGAAATGGAACAAGGAAGATGGGTTCGTGGAGGGAGAAGGGTGGCAGGGAGAGGGCGGATGCGTGGAGGAAGACAAAGAAGACAAAGAGCTGTTATTTCAGATGAAATAAGGGCTACACTTATAGACCATGTCGTGAACCATGGTCTCTCATTGAGAGAGGCAGGGTTGAGGGTGAAACCCAATCTGCAAAGATCCACAGTGGCATCTGTAATGCGAATTTTCCATCATGCAAACAGGTGAGAGTTACATCCTTACAGTAAATGAAAACATTACAGGAATCTATTTTGTATTGCAATTATATAATATTTACACAGATATATATTACAGTAAGTTTGACTGTAAAATATATTTTTACAACAGGACCCAAAGGCTGCCCCCAACAGGGGGAAGAGGAAAAATATTTTCAGATGCGCAGGAAAATGCTATTGTTGACATGATTGTTGTCAACAATGCAATAAAACTGCGGGAGATTCAAGATAGAGTGCTGGCTGATAATGATATATTTGAAAATGTTAATTCTGTCAGCACAACAACTATTGCTCGAGTCCTAAAGAAACACCAAGTTACAATGAAACAGTTATACACTGTATCGTTCGAGAGAAACAGTGAATGGGTAAAAGAGCAAAGATACCAATATGTCCAGGTAAGACGTCTGTACACAGCTATACAAAATATTTACAGTAAAAAAAAACACTAGCATTTCTACAGTAAAACTGTGCACTTACTGTTTTTCAGAGAGTAATGGAGGTGGAAGACTGGAAAGACCACATTCATTTGTATTTATCGATGAAGCTGGATTTAACCTTGCCAAAACACGGCGCAGAGGAAGGAATGTTATAGGTCAAAGGGCCACTGTGGAGGTTCCAGGCCAAAGGGGGGGAAATATCACCATGTGTGCTGCAATGGCCAATGATGGTTTGCTTCTCAACACACCACTCATTGGCCCATACAACACAGAAAGGCTTATATCTTTCCTAGAACAGCTCTATGCTCAGCTAGTGCCAGCAGAACAGGGGGAGCCAGTAAGAAACCCCCAAGTTTTTGTCATAGTTTGCGATAACGTTGCTTTTCACCACTCTGCAGCTGTCACAGATTGGTTTGAAGCACATCACAGATTTATGGTTTTGTACCTGCCTGCATATTCACCTTTCCTCAACCCAATAGAGGAGTTTTTCTCTGCCTGGAGGTGGAAAGTGTTTGGTCACCACCCACATGACCAAATGTCTCTTTTGGAAGCCATGCTTCCAGGATGTGAGGACACGAGTCCAGAGGACTGCCAAAGATGGATAAGGCACTCCAGAAGGTTCTTCCCCAGGTGCATGGCAAGAGAAAACATTAGATGTGATGTTGAAGAAAACCTGTGGCCTGATGCTAGAGAGAGGCAGGATTAGCCCCTCAATTATTTGTTCGAATTACAGTATGTACTTTTAGTTTCCACCCTTTTTTTCTCATTACTGTAATTCCGTAAATTACTACAGACTATTGAAGCAAACTGCTAATTTTCATTTACCTTAAAGAATTGTTATGTTCTAAAAATGTTAATAAATCATGTGAAAGAATGTCACTCTTTTCTTTGAAGAAAAGATTACTTTGTATGAAGTCACTGAAATTGTTCAAACTGTAAAGATGAAAAGTTTGTATTTTCTGTATTGGTGTTTGATGCTAGTGTTTTTACTCTCAGTGTGTTCTGAGTGACAGTGTGTGTTATCTCAGTGAGGGTTGTGCATAGTGTTTGGCTGCACTTAGCGTGTTTTGAGCCATGTGTTAAGAGTTGTGTTGCTTGGAATGAGTTTTGCAGGTGATGTGAACTGTTTAGCTCAGGTGACTGTTGGTAGTGCAGACTGTAGTTAGAGTTTTGCACATGTGACTCCAGTTGTGCCCACTGTCGTTTAGCAATCGAAAAAAACTGTAAAAGGGTTTCTTTGAAGAACCTATAGGGGTTCCCCCACAGTTTACATTTGAAGAACCTATAGGGGTTCCCCCACAGTTTACATTTGAAGAACCCATAAAGGATACTCCAAGAACCTTTTATTTTTAGTCTGTAGGGCTAGTGTTTTCCTATGCTATTGTAAACCTGCCAAGGTGTGTGTGTGTGTGTGTGTGTGTGTGTGTGTGTGAGTGTGTGTGAGTGTGTGTGTGTGTGTGTGTGTGTGTGTGTGTGTGTGTGTGTGTGTGTGTGTGTGTGTGTGTGTGTGTGTGTGTGTGTGTGTGTGTGTGTGTGTGTGTGTGTGTGTGTGTGTGTGAGTGTGTGTGTGTGTGTATTTGCAGGTATTTTTGTATGCATATTCCAGTACTGCAGAGTGAATGTCTTCTGAATCTGCTCAGTTTCTTCTTTCTTTCTTCTCTCAGTGACAGTCCCTCCTCTATGATCCCTTGTTCATCCCCCTCTCTCTTCTCACCTTCTCTCACCCTCTTCCCTTCCCTCCAACTCTCTCTCTGTTGATGAAGAGAGGCAGGGGAAGTCAGATAGACAGTGATATATAATGACAAACTGTGACACTCCTACGTCCATGAAAAAATCATCCCATTCTTTTTTAAATTTAAAGGACCCAGCTCACTCCAATTATTTACCCAATGCCAAGCTGCCTGGCTGAACTTTCACCCTCTAGTGTGCGTGCGTGCGCGTGTGCATGTGTGTGCGTGCACGCGTGTGTCAGTGCCTCTGTCTGTTTGCTTACACTGAAAGGGGGAGGGGCGGTCGAGTGACTGCACCCCAAACATCGTCACAGAAGCACCCGCAGGATGGCAAGCAGCCCCTAGCAACAGGGAGAGAGGGAAGAAAGCGCGAGAGTGGGAGGGAGGGGGAAAGACGCAGAACATCAATAAATAATGGCCCCAGTGAGGAGGTGGAAATATGGGCCTCGTTAGCTGTGTGCCTCTGCCTTCATTTGCATGTGAGGAAACGAGGCTGCTACTGACTCAAAGACTCTTACACACACTCACACACATACACACTGGCTCAGACCCACACCCTACGCAACCGGCGCTATGCAAATCACACACTGTTTCTATGTCTCTCTCTCTCTCTCTCTCTTCTCTCTCTCTCTCTCTCTCTCTCTCTCTCTCTCTCTCTCTCTCTCACAGTTGCTTTTCCTATCCTATATCTCTGTCCCTATTTTTGTCTAAAAATCTTTCTCCCGCTCCCCTCACCCCTCATATAGCCCTCCCAGGTTCTGCCTGCTACCAAACTGCAGGTCTATAGGTTTGTAGTGGAATCCAGGCTCACTTGAAAGCAGTGTGATTTTGACAGTGTAGCCCACCAGTGTAGGCCTTCCTGTGCAGTGTTTGACAACAAGGCCTGAGCTCAGCAGTCTAACCCAGATAATTACAGTGTCCACTGAAACACATACACATGGAACATGCCCACACTTTAAAATGTTCCCCTCACACATATAGATACACATACAGTATGCATGAATATACACCCATGTGAACAAGCACACACACACACACACACACACTTCTCCTACTCTTTCTTCTTTTGCTCCACCCTTATTCCCTTTAATCTTTTACACCCTGCTTGTTCTCTGCTAACCTAGTATATCATTGACTGACAAGCCCAACCGAGAACAACAGGCCTGCGGGTGGGTAGCAGAGTGAATGTGGTTCTTCATCTAGTGCATCATTTTAGCTACATTCTCAGTTTATCCAGTCAAGTCAGCATGAATTAAAGCTTGGGGAGTACAGTGATTTAGCGATTCATATTTTACTCTGTCTGCCACTCTGCTTAACAACAGAGAGAGAGAGAAAGTGATTGTGTGAAAGAGGGAAAATGTTAAGGAGGATATATCACGAGAGATGGTTCAAGATAGAGGGATTGAATAAACAAGAGAAACAATTAAGATGGGTGGATAGTGGAGGAGATCATGTGATTAAAATGGCTCCTGTTCTGGAGGTGTCTCCATGGCACAGCACTTCTTAGATCTTTTGTTGATGGATATCTCTCTCTCTAGCTCAATCCCTCTTGCTATCTCTCCCATTACCTCTCTCTCTCTTCTCTCTCCTTCTCTCTCTGTCTCACTATATTTACAATCTATACATGTATTTCCATTTCTCTCTCTCTCCCCTCTATCTCTCGCTCCCTCTAGTTCTCTCTTTCTTACTCTCTCTCTCTCTCTCTCTCGCTCTCTCTCTCTCTCTCTCTCTCTCTCTCCCCCCTCTATCTCTCGCTCCCTCTAGTTTTCTCTTTCTCTCTCTCTCTCTTTCTCTTGTATTCTCTCTCTCCCTCTCTCTCTTTATCTCTATCTCTCTTTATCTCTCTCCCTCTCTGTTTGTCTGTCAGTGTGTTGTGACAGTGTGGCGTGTCAGTGTTATGGGAGTTGAAATCTTAAAGTGCACATTATCCTGTAAGGATTAATTCAGGGGTGCAAACAAAGGCTGACTGTAAAATTACAGCCTACGCTGCGACTGAGCCACTACCCTCCACACACACATTGTCTGTTAGCCTGCTGCTAGCCCCCCCCCCCTCCCCACACACACACACACAACAGAGAGAGAGAGAGAGAGAGTAATACACCCTCTCTCTACCTGTGCTGTCTGTCAGACAACTACCGTGCAGATGTACACACTACCCTCTATACACACACACACACCCTCTACCCTCCACACACACACCCTCTACCCTCCACACACACACGTACTCTCCACACACACACCCTCTACCCTCCACACACACCCTCTACCCTCCACACACACACCCTCTACCCTCCACACACACACACTCTACCCTCCACACACACACCCTCTACCCTCCACACACACACCCTCTACCCTCCTCACACACACACCCTCTACCCTCCACACACACACCCTCTACCCTCCACATACACACCCTCTACCCTCCACATACACACCCTCTACCCTCCACATACACACATAACCTGACAGGCTTAGAACCCATCAAACAGCTTTGGTGATAAACACACAGTTGCACATGAATGCTCTAGTTGTGCTCAAGCTGTTGGACTATAGCCCGGGAGCCTCTGCAGTGAACCCAGGTGAGAGAGAACGAGTAGAGGAAGAACAGCGTGTGTATGTGTGTATGCACACGTGTGTGAGTATGTGTTCATACATAGGACAGTGTTAACATTTCCCAAATTGGCAAATGCTCATTAAAATGGTGCCATCCCTCTCCTCTACCCCTCCAATAATTGGGCAGGGTCTGCCAGATGGGTACAGGCTGAAAATAGGGCACAGCCTGGCAGGGTACATCACACACTGACACACGTACCAGACCTGGGCTCATCTGGCTGTGTTCTATAACAACCACAACAATACTGGAGTAGAGATGTTGATAACGTCTTTACTGTAAGTGATGGTGAGGGTTTGACCATTTTCAAGTGTTTCTCAATGTGATTGTATTGCATGTTTAGTAGTGAGCTCAGCGTGTGTCCTCTAGGGTATGACAGGTTGCCACATGTTTAGATAGCAGTCACCCTTGCCCTGACTAGGTTGTTTGTTGGGGGTATTTGAGTTATTTTGAGGCTTTGTTCAATCACGTTCTCTCTGTAACAGGTAACAGGTTCTTCCTGACGTCCTTTGGTGCTCTGTACATCTCAGATGTCCAGAAGGAGGATGCCCTCTCCACCTACCGCTGCATCACCAAGCACAAATACAGCGGAGAGACACGGCAGAGCAATGGAGCCAGGCTGTCTGTCATGGGTGAGTGGGACTGTAAAGTATGTCATTGCTCTGATTACCGCTACACAGTGTTTTGTGTGTAATAAATGTCTATGAATATGAATGAATATACACTACATGACCAAAAGGATGTGGACAACTGCTCGTCGATCGTCTCATTCCAAGATCATGGGCATTAATATGGAGTTGGTTCCCCCTTTGCTGCTGTAACAGCCTCCACTCTTCTGGGAAGGCTTTCCATTAGATATTGGAACATTGCTTCCATTCAGCCACAAGAGCATTAGCGAGCTTGGGCACTGATGTTGGGTGATTAGGCCTGGCTCACAGTTTGTGTTCCAATTCATCCCAAAGGTGTTCGATGGGGTTGAGATCAGGGCTCTGTGCAGACCAGTCAAGTTCTTCCACACCGGTCTCAACAAACCGTTTCTGTATGGACCTCGCTTTGTGCACGGGGGCATTGTCATGCTGTAACAGAGAATCGTCTAAAATGTCATTGTATTCTGTAGCGTTACAATTTACCTTCATGGGAACTAAGGGGCCTAGCCCGAACCATGAAAAACAGCCCCAGACCATTATTCCTTCTCCACCAAACTTTACAGTTGGCACTATGCATTGGCAAGTAGCCCAGATTTGTCCGTATGACTGCCAGACTGTGAGGCCTAATTCATTAATCCAGAGAACGCATTTCCACTGCTCCAGAATTCAATGGTGGCGAGCTTTACACCACTCCAGCCGACACATGGCATTGCGCATGATGATCTTAGGCCTACCACTTCGCAGCTGAGCCGTTGTTGCTCCTAGACGTTTCCACTTCACAATAACAGCACTTACAGTTGACTGAGGCAGCTCTAGCAGGGCAGAAATTAGACAAACTGATTTGTTTGAAAGGTCCTATGACGATGCCACGTTGGAGATAGCATGGCTGTGTTCTCGATTTTATACACTTGTCAGCAACGGGTATGGCTGAAATAGTCGAATCCACTAATTTGAAGGGGTGTCCACATACTTCTGTATATACAGTATAAGCAACAAGTTTGGACACACCTACTCATTCAAGGCTTTTTCTTTAGTTTTACTATTTTCTTCATTGTAGAATAATAGTGAAGAAATTAACACTATTAAATAACACATATGGAATCATGTAGTAACCAAAAAAGTGTTTTAGATTTGAGATTCTTCAAAGTAGCCAACCTTTGCCTTGATGACAGCTTTGCAGACTCTTGGCATTCTCTCAAACAGCTTCTCCTGGAATGCTTTTCCAACACTCTTGAAGGAATTCCCACATATACTGAGCACTTGTTGGCTGCTTTTCCTTCACTCTGCGGTCCAACTCATCCCAAACTATCTCAATTGGGTTGAGGTCGGGTGATTGTGGAGGCCAGGTCATCAAAGGACAGATTTCCACCAGTCTGAAGTTCATTGCTCGTGTTTCTTGGCCCAAGAAAGTCTCTTCTTATTATTGGTGTCCTTTACAGCTATTCGACCATAAAGGCCTAATTCACGCAGTCTCCTCTGAACAGTTGATGTTGAAATGTGTCTGTTACTTGAACTCTGTGAAGCATTTATTTGGGCTACAATCTGAGGTGCAGTTAACTCTAATGAACTTATCCTCTGCAGCTGAGGTAACTCTGGGTCTTTCTTTCCTGTGGCGGTCCTCATGAGAGCCAGTTTCCTCATAGCAGAGGTAACTCTGGGTCTTTCTTTCCTGTGGCGGTCCTCATGAGAGCCAGTTTCCTCATAGCAGAGGTAACTCTGGGTCTTTCTTTCCTGTGGCGGTCCTCATGAGAGCCAGTTTCCTCATAGCAGAGGTAACTCTGGGTCTTTCTTTCCTGTGGCGGTCCTCATGAGAGCCAGTTTCCTCATAGTGCTTGATGGTTTTTGCTTGATGGTATTGACTGACCTTCATGTCTTAAAGTAATGATGGACTGTCGTTTTTTCTTTGCTTATTATTACCTCATGAAGCTGGTTGAGAGAATGCCAAGTGTGTGCAAAGCTGTCATCAAGGCGAAGGATGGGTACTTTGAAGAATCTCAAATATGTCATTTTTTCTTTGCTTATTTGAGCTGTTCTTGCCATAATATGGACTTGGTATTCTACCAAATAGGGCTATCTTCTGTATACCACCCCTATCTTGTCACAACACAACTGATAGGCACAAACGCATTAAGAAGGAAAGAAATTCCACAAATTAACTTTTAACAAGGCACACCTGTTAATTGAAATGCATTCCAGGTGACTACCTCATGAAGCTGGTTGAGAGAATGCCAAGAGTGTGTAAAGCTGTCATCAAGGCAAAGGATGGCTACTTTGAAGAATCTGAAATATGAAATATATTTTGATTTGTTAACACTTTGTTGGTTACTACATGATTCCATATGTGTTATTTCATAGTTTGATGTCTTCACTATTATTCTACAATGTAGAAAGTAGTACGAATAAAGAAAAACCCTTGAATGAGTAGGTGTGTCCAAGCTTTTTACTGGTACTGTATAGTGTATGTTGTAAACATCCCATCCCCTACCCCAGTCCAAAGTCTAACCTGTTACCAACCCCCCCCCCCCCCCCCCCCCCCCCCCCCCCCCCCCAGACCCCACCGAATCGTCTCCCTCTATCCTGGACAGTTTCCAGGCGGGGGAAGTCCCGGCTGGTCAGAGTGTGGAGCTCCCCTGCATGGCAGCAGGGTACCCCAGCCCCACGGTGCGTTGGCTAAAGGACGGGCGCCCGCTGCCCTCCGATGCACGCTGGACGCGGCGCCTCACGGGTCTGACCATCAGTGACCTCAGGCAGGAGGACAGCGGTAGCTACGCCTGTGAGGTCACCAACAGCTTCGGCTCGAAGGAGGTGTCCGGAGCACTCTATGTCATAGGTGAGGAGAGGGGGGGGGGGTTGGCAAAGGGGAAATAAGTTTGGCACAAACCCGCAAAACAAATTTTATTAGCAGATGTTATTGCAGGTGTAGCAAAATGCTTGTGTTCCTAGCTCCAACAGTGCTGTAATATCTAACAATTCACAACAATACACACAAATCTAAAAGTAAAAGAATGCAATTAAGAAATATATAAATATTAGGACGAATAATGTCGGAGTGGCATTGACTAAAATTCAGTAGAATAGAATGCAGTATATACAGTTGAAATCGGAAGTTTACATATACCTTAGCCAAATACATTTAAACTCAGTTGTTCATAATTCCTGACATTTAATCCTAGTAAAGATTCCCTGTTTTAGGTCAGTTAGGATTACCACTTTATTTTCAGAATGTGAAATGTCAGAATAATAGTAGAGAGAATGCTTTATTTCAGCTTTTATTTCTTTCATCACATTCCCAGTGGGTCAGAAGTTTACATACACTCAATTAGTATTTGGTAGCATTGTCTTTAAATTGATGAACTTGGATCAAACGTTTTGGGTAGCCTTCCAGAAGCTTCCCACAATAAGTTGGGTGAATTTTGGCCCATTCCTCCTGACAGAGCTGGTGTAACTGAGTCAGGTTTGTAGGCCTCCTTGCTCGCACACACTTTTTCAGTTCTGCCCACACATTTTCTATAGGACTGAGGTCAGGGCTTTGTGATGGCCACTCCAATACCTTGACTTTGTTGTCCTTAAGCCATTTTGCCATAACTTTGGAAGTATGCTTGGGGTCATTATCCATTTGTAAGACCCATTTGCGACCAAGCTTTAACTTGCTGACTGACTGATGTATTGAGATGTTGCTTCAATATATCCACATAATTATCCTGCCTCATGATGCCATCTATTTTGTGAAATGCACCAGTCCCTCCTGCAGCAAAGCACCCCCACAACATGATGCTGCCACCCCCGTGCTTCACGGTTGGGATGGTGATCTTCGGCTTGCAAGCCTCCCCCTTTTTCCTCCAAACATAACGATGGTCATTATGGCCAAGCAGTTCTATTTTTGTTTCATCAGACCAGAGGACATTTTTCCAAAAAGTAGGATCTTTGTCCCCGTGTGCAGTTGCAATCCATAGTCTGGCTTTTTTACGGTGGTTTTGGAGCAGGGGTTTCTTCCTTGCTGAGCGGCCTTTCGGGCTATGTCAATATGGGACTCGTTTTACTGTGGATGTATATACTTTTGTACCTGTTTCCTCCAGCATCTTCACAAGGTCCTTTGCTGTTGTTCTGGGATTGATTTGCACTTTTCACACCAAAGTACTTTCATCTCTAGGAGACAGAATGCGTCTCCTTCCTGAGAGGTATGACAGCTGCGTGGTCCCATGGTGTTTATACGTGCGTACTATTGTTGGAAAATTACTTGAGTCATGCACAAAGTAGATGTCCTAACCGACTTGCCAAAACTAAGAGTATGTAAACTTCCGACTTCAACTGTACATATGAGATTAGTAAAGCAGTATGTAAACATTATTAAAGTGGCCAGTGAATCCAAGTCTATGTATATAGGGTAGCAGCCTAAGGTGCAGGGTTGCGTAACCGGGTGGAAGCCGGCTAGTGGTGGTTATTTAACAGTCTGATGGCCTTGAGATAGAAGCTGTTTTTCAGTCTCTCGGTCCCAGCCTTGATGCACCTGTACTGACCTCGCCTTCTGGATGATAGCGGGGTGAACAGGCCGTGGCTTGGGTGGTTGATGTCGTTGATCTTTTTGGCCTTCCCGTGACATCAGATTCTGTAGGTGTCCTGGAGGGCCCCCCGGTGATGCGTTGGGCAGACCGCACAACCCTCTGGAGAGCCCTGCGGTTGCGGGCAGTGCAGTTGCCCTACCAGGCGGTGATACAGCTCGACAGGATGCTCTCAATTGTGCATCTGTAAAAGTTTGTGAGGGTTTTAGGGGCCAAGCCAAATTTCCTCAGCCTCCTGAGGTTGAAGAGGTGCTGTTGCGCCTTCTTCACCACACTGTCTGTGTGGGTAGACTATTTCAGATCTCCAGTGATATGTACGCAGAGGAACTTGAAGCTTACCATTTTCACCACTGCGGTTTCCGTCGATGTGGATAGAGGCATGTTCCCTGTGCTGTTTCCTGAAGTCCACAATCAGCTCCTTTGTTTTGTGAACAGCATTATTACATAGGTATTCCTCTTGTCCAGAAGGGATAGGGCAGTATGTAGTGCGATGGCTATTGCATCGTCTGTGGATCTATTGGGGCGTTAAGTAAATTGAAGTGGGTCTAGGGTGTCAGGTAAGGTAGAGGTGATATGATCCTTAACTAGCCTCTCAAAGTACTTCATGATAACAGAAGTTAATGCTTCTGTCATTTAGTTCAGTAACCTTTGCTTTCTTGGGTATAAGAACAATGCTGGACATCTTGAAGCAAAAGGGGACAGCAGACTGGGATAGGGAGACATTGAATATGTCCGTTAACACTCCAGCATGATCTGAGGATGTTCTGAGGATGTGGCTAGGGATGCCATCACGGCCGGCAGCCTTGCGAGGGTTAACACGCTTAAATGTCTTACTCACGTCGGCCACGGTGAAGGAGAGTCCACAGTCCTTGGTAGTCGGTGGCACTGTGTTATCCTCAAAGCGTGCGAAGAGCGTTTAGCTTGTCCAGAAGCAAGACGGTGTCCTCAATGTGGCTGGTTTTCCCTTTGTAGTCCGTGGTTGTCTGTAGACCCTGCCACATACGTCTCGTGTCTGAACCGTTGAATTGCAACTCCACTTTGTCTCTGTACTGACGTTTTGCCTGTTTGATTGCCTTATGGAGGGAATAACTACACTGTTTGTATTCGGCCATATTCCCAGTCACCTTGCCATGGTTAAATGCAGTGTGCACTTACTGTTAATGTCAGACTGACATACAGACAGATACACTCACACCGTTTTCTGAATCGGCGGCAGACAGGCTCATATTCTGTACTCACACACACACACACACGTTCACACGTATAATGTGAGAAATGGATCCGTATGAATGGGTGTGTAGTGTATGATGCCATGTCATATCATATCTAGACCGAGGACAGGACAGTAATGCACTGAGAATGAGCACTTCACACCACCGCCAACACCAGTCACTGTTAGAGAGATACAGAGAGCAGAGGGCGTGGGGGGTGGACTAAAAGATGACAGAGAAGGAACAATGAAACATGTAAATTGAAGTATATCTTTCATAGAGAAAGGAAGAATGAGAGAGAGAAACAGATTTATAAAAACACAGAGAAGAGAGAGAGAGAGAGAGACATAGTGCAGGAGAGATAAAAAAAAAGGAGAGAGCAGAACAGAGGCAGGTTTTGCCAGTGGGCACATCATGGCAGCACACAGTGTGACTCTGACAGGGTGAGGGGGGCTTGGGTTGCACAGCCATACCCCCAGCACACACCACCAGCTGCCTTATTGCTCACTGACATTTACACACACACACACACACACACACACACACACACACACACACACACACACACACACACACGCACACACGCACACACGCACACACGCACACACACACACATACATATACATATATATATATAGATATAGATAAATATATATACACATATGTGTGTGTGTGTGTGTGTGTGTGTGTGTATATGGACAGAGATGTGAAGTGAAGTGAAGTAATGTCTCCAGCTGCTTTTTTAATGACTGCCCGAAACGGACTGAGTCTCCTCAACTGATTGCGCTGTTTTGTTTTTCTGTCATGTGTGTGTTCTCTCTCCTCCCACAGACCCCCTGCGAGTGACCCTCTCCCCTAAGAGTCTGAAGACGGGCATCAGCAGTACCCTGTTCTTTACCTGTGCTGTGGAGGGTTCGCCAGAGTACACAGTGGCTTGGTACAGGAACACAGAACCTATAGTCCCAGACCAGCACATCTCTATACAGGGCTCCCACAACGACACCCTGCAGATCACAGCCGCTCAGAAGAGCCACTCTGGGGCCTACCAGTGCTTTGCCTCCCGCAAGGGCCACACCGCCCAGGACTTCTCTATCATACTGCTGGAGGGTAAGAGGATGAGAGAGGGAAGGTGGGAGGGAAGGTTGGATGGGAGGGTGGGAAGCAAGCAACGTCATTCTTACAGACAGGGCCGGTTCCAGGCATAAGCGACATAAGAGATTGATTATGTTTTTTTGTTTGGAACTCAGTCGGGGTCTCAATTTTTTACTGAGAGTATGAATAGTAAAATAACCTGGTTGCAATTTTGAAATTTGGTTGAGCATCAGCAATCTTTCTGTTGTTATGCCAGTCACTACATTTTTGATTGGTAGTTAGTTCTAGCCAGCTATCTAAACTTGTAGTAGTCATGACCGAATACTGACTGGGCACGTGCCCCTGACCTGCAGTGGGCACACATTGATTTTGTTAGCCATTCTCACTCAGATGTCATATTAACATGGCATAAGTCATTAATTGTTTTTTGAGTTGTAGGAATTTAGCTTTAGAGGCCCACACCAGAGGACAATGCAATCCCTATTTTGACGTAATTCCTGACCTATAGCGGAATTTCTCATTTAAGTTCCACCTCCAAAGAATGATGCAGGCTGCTAATACATATTCACATATTGGGGAATGGAATGTTGTGGAGATTTCCATGTGGAGGGGAGAAATAACAACAAGTCTGTCAGCGTAGCTAGTTAGCATGCTAACCTTATCTAGCTAGCTAATGTTATATGTTGTTGCAACACTAATCAAAAGATTAGCTAGCTGGCTGGCCTACTCTATGGCTGGTTCTGGAGCTGAATTTGGGGCAGCAGGTAGCCTAGTGTTTAGAGTGCTGGGCCAGTAACCAAAAAGTTGCTAGATCGAATCCTTGAGCTGACAAGGTAAACAATCTGTTGTTCTGCCCCTGAACAAGGGGGTTAACCCACTGTTCCTAGGCCATGACTGTAAATAAGAATTTGTTCTTAAATGACTTGCCTAGTTAAATAAAGGTTAAATAATAAAAAATACAAATATATATTTGTCATAAGTATTTAGGGAAATCTTTGCCACAGATGGATATGGAAAACCAGTATATTTTACTATTGTTATCTCCAAAGTTTTGGCATGTTCCATAAATTGCGGCCTTAAATCCACCATAGAAATAGAAAGAATAAAAGGAAGCTCTGGTAATATGGATAGCTTAACTATTGAACGGTTTGGACTAGATTCTACATTGTAATGGACACAGTGCAACCTTTGGTAGGCTTCTGTCAGGCTGCCCTACAGCAATGCCACGTCAGCCCATGCTCAAGAAGCTTGTGGAATTTTCTTTTGCGGGTGCCTTTTCATTATAGGATGGACACTTGTGATTTCTAGCTGCACCAGTCAAAGCAGTGGATCGTAGTCAAAACCATTCATCTTGGGGCAATAAGGGGAATGGGGTTCCAAAATGCAATCATATTACACACAATTTTACCATTTACACTGAACAAAAATATAAACGCAACATGTAAAGTGTTGGTCCCATGTTTCATGAGCTGAAATAAAATATCTTATAAATGTTCCATATGAACAAAAATATTATTTCTCTCAAATGTTGTGCACTCATTTGTTTACATCCCTGTTAGTGAGCATTTCTCCTTTGCCAAGATAATCCACCACCTGACAGGTGTGGCATATCAAGAAGCTGATTGAACAGGATGATCATTACACAGGTTCACATTGTGCTGGGAACAATAAAAGGCCACTCTAAAAGGTGTAGTTTTTTACACAACACAATGCCACAGATGTCTAAAATGTTGAGGGAGTGTGCAATTGGCATGAATTGAATTTTAATTCCTCTAACATAAGCCGCCTCCAACGTTGTTTTAGAGAATTTGACAGTACGTCCAACCGGCCTCACAACCGCAGACCACGTGTACTGCGTTGTGTGGGTGAGCGGTTTGCTGATGTCAAAGTTGTGAACAGAGTGCCATATGGTGGTGGTGGGGTTATGGTGTAGTTAGGCATAAGCTATGGACAATGAACACAATTGCATTTTATCAATGCCAATTTAAATGCACAGAGATACCGTGACGAGATCCTGAAGCCCATTGTCGTGCCATTCACCCGCCGCCATCACCTCATGTTTCAGCAAGATAATGACGGCTCCATGTCGCCAGGATCTGTACACAATTCCTGGAAGCTGAAAATGTCCCAGTTCTTCGATGGCCTGTATACTGACCAGAGATGTCACCCATTGAGCATGTTTGGGATGCTCTGGATTGATGTGTACGACAGCGTGTTCCAGTTCCCGCCAATATCCAGGACTTCGCACAGCCATTGAATAGGAGTGGGACAACATTCCACGGGCCACAATCCACAGCCTGATAAACTCTATGCAAAGGAGATGTGTTGCGATGCATGAGGCAAATGGTGGTCACACCAGATACTGACTGGTTTTCTGATCCACGCCCCAAATTTTTTATTTTTATTTTTTTAAATCTGTGACCAACTGATGCATATCTGTATTCCCAGTCATGTGAAATCCATAGATTAGGGCCTAATGAATGTATTTCAATTGACTGATTTCCTTATATGAACTGTAACTATTTTTATTCAGTATATAAAATGTCATATATATTTTTGTTAGACAGACTAGCTCAAACATTTGTGAAACTTTACAATTATAATTTGTTAATAAAGAAAACAAACAAAAAAACAACAAGTTTGCACCCCCTATTTTAATTTGTTCCATGACTCAGGTGACCAAGTGTACGTTACGACAAAAAGCTGTTTGGCTCAGCCGAAGATGATCTGTTATATTGCTCAGCTCAGTCGAGACTCGCGAAGAGGAACAACTTTGCAGCTGTTTCTGATTAATAAACAATGCCATGCTGGTGGGTGGTAACATTCAAATGAAACTGTCCTGAAAAGAAACGTAGACTGAAAAGTATTAGCATGTCATAGCATAGGTGAAACACACGGCATTGGCATGGATAATATCCAAAGTTACCACTTCAATCCCAAAAATGTCATACTTTGACTAAAATGATGACTTATTGAATTTTTGCACTTGTGGGTGTTTAAAACGGCTAAACTTTCTCTCCACCCCATGACAAAATTGATAGAATTTCAGGAAATAAGCTGTAAAACTGCAAATTATTTCTCTCTGCCCCATGGCAAAGGTAGTATTGCATTACATTCGTTATAAAATTGCAAAATGTTTCTCTCTGCTCCATGGCGAAATGTGTAGAATTGCAGGAAGTTCACTTTTAAAATATAAATGTTTCTCTCCACTCTCAAGAGAGGGGCCACTAAAATGTTTTGCCGCGGGGTGGGGTCCCCCCCGGGTGGGGTCCCCCCCAACCAAATCTCGCTTACAGATGTAGGATCTTCATTTTAGCCAGTTTGCAACAGCATAAAAAGAATCCTGCAGCAACAGGAAATGTTAATTATTATGTGGATTATGATTAATATACATTTTTGTAGGGGTTGATATGTTTTTCGGAAGGGAAAATCAAGTCTGAAATTTCAAAGTGGAAATTACAAACTTCAGAAGCCTTTTTAAACCTCAAATAACCTACACGTTTAAAATGTCCTGGATTCTCCTGCAACAGAGTGATCAAATTAAGATCCTACATTATCTCACATTTCCTGTAACATCCTGTAACATTATCTCACATTTCCCCTCTCTCTTTCTCTCTCTCTCTCTCTCTCTCTCTCTCTCTCTCTCTCTCTCTCTCTCCATATATCTCTCCTGTAGACGGCACTCCTCGTATCGTGTCTTCCTTCAGTGAGCGCGTGGTCGCCCCCGGTGAGCCCTTCTCCCTGATGTGTGCCTCCAAGGGAGCCCCACCCCCCTCCATCACCTGGACGCTGGACGACGAGCCTGTGGTGCGAGACTCCGCCTACAAGACCAGCCAGTACACCCTATCAGACGGCCTGACCGTGTCACATGTCAATGTCAGCAGCCCGGCCATCCGTGACGGGGGAGTGTATCGCTGCGCCGCACGCAACTCGGCCGGTAGCGCCGAGTACCAAGCGCGCATAAACGTAAGAGGTGCCTGTCTACTTTTCAATATACACGCACCCCACACCTGCACCTATACACGCACTGACAATAAGTATACAGTACAGAGACAGGTGGAGATGTGTGAGGAGTTAGACAAACGTGCAACACGTACACACATCCAAGACACATGCATACATGCACTAACACATACAGCGAGGTTTAGAGTCCATCATTTCACACACCCAACCCCAACCCTCCAACCGTCATCCCTCTTTCTTACTCTCTGTCTTTTTCTCTGTATGTGTGTCTCTCTCCCGCTCTCGCGTCCCTGTTTCTGTCTGTCTGTGTCTTGCCCAGTGTGTGTTTCTCTCTCTTTTGCTGTGTGTCTGTCTACCTGGATGTCTCTCTGACTCCTGTCTCTATCTATCTGTTCTCATCAAGACCACAGCAAAGACCATGTCTGTTCTCATCAAGACCATAGGACAGTGTTACTGAGGGTAATGTAGTCAAACATGTGCATACACACCCATGCACACAATCACTTAGAAAACACATTAATAGATATTACAAATATTACCAGTATGATTGGGTTAAGGGGACATCACTAACCTCTTTCTCTACCCCTCAATCTGCCCCAATCACTCTCTACCCAACCTTTATCTTCTCCCTCCCCAACCTTTATCTTCTCCCTCCCCAATCTTTATCTTCTCTGCTCCCCTTTTCTCCCATGTTCTCCTCCCCTCTCTCTCCTCTTCCACCCCTGTCTCCTCCTCCCTTTTCCCCCTTCTTCTTCCTCCTTTTTCCCTCCTCTCCTCCTCTCCCCTCGTCCTCCCTCTCTTTTCTGTGTCTCCAGGTTCTCCTAGGATCAGGGAGATGCGTGACATCACGGCTGTGGCAGGAAGGAACACCTTTATAACCTGTCGTGTGATTGGTTACCCCTACTACTCTATCAAGTGGTTTAAGGACGGCATGCTGCTGCCTGACAACCATCGCCAGGTGGTGTATGAGAATGGAACCCTGAGGCTGAGTGATGTGCAGAAGGGCATGGACGAGGGTACCTACCTGTGTAGTGTGCTCATCCAGCCACAGACCTCCATCGACCAGACTGTCCATGTCACTGTCAAAGGTAGGGGACTAGACAGGGTTAGAGGACAGGGGGTGGGGGCAAAGGTGGCATAGGTAAGGCAAAGGGGGAAGGGATGATGTGTTACACTAAATCTACCAATGACAGGATGTTACCGCTCACTCCAGTGCAATGGATTTGTTGAAAGTCACCCATGTTTGAGCAAGGTTTCTTCCTAGTCGTAAAGAGGCAATCAGCTTAACAGGGTGGTCACACCATGGTGTTAAAAGCATCTAGCTTTATGTAAATGTGTAAGTGTGTTTGTTGGGTGGTAAGCATGTGTGCTTTAGGTGTGTTTGTGTGTGGGTGTTGGGGGGTCTATAGAAGTCTGTGTGTGCGTGTGCATGTGTGTTTGTGTGTGTCTCTGATTTAATTAGATGAATCATAATGAGGCCCAGATTAAATCCCCCAGACGTCTTAGCTGTAGCACCACTCCACCCCCTTCCGCGACCATGGCAACGGCATGACTTCCTCCGCCAGTTGGCTTGTAATCAGAGCACCTATTATGGGCTGGTGGAGATGGAAGGGGGTCAGGGGTGGGACCTCTAACCTCTGACCTCTGTAACCTCTGCCCCCTAGTGCCACCCCTGATCCAGCCCTTTGATATCCCCTCCACGTCGGTGGGAAAGCTGATGTACATTGCCTGCGTGGTGTCGTCAGGTGACATGCCCATCCGCATCACCTGGCACAAAGACGGGCAACTCATCGTGCCTGGTTCCGCCTCTGGTGTTGGCATAGAGACCAAGGAATTCATGAGCTCCTTGCAGATCTCCAAGGTGACGCTGAAGCACAACGGCAACTACACCTGCATCGCTAGCAACGCCGCGGCAACCGTCAGCTGGGAAAGACAGCTGGTCGTCACCGGTGAGAGAGGGAGGAGGGGAGGAGAGGATGGAGGGAGGGAGGGTGAGAAGGAGAGGAAGGATTGGAAGATAAGTGGTGTTGAAGAATTTTAGAAAGATAAAGAATGAATGCATGGACAGACTGGTTATAGAAGCTGGAAGATATTAAGAAAACACAGAAGGATTGGATAATAATTGAAGAATATCCACCATTTTAGAGATGCTGTTGTCAATTATAATGACTGTACTAACTATAACCTCTCCTCCCTCAGTTCCCCCTCGCTTCGTGGTCCAGCCCAACAACCAGGATGGGATCTATGGGAAGGCAGGAGTACTAAACTGTTCTGTGGAGGGATACCCCCCTCCCAAAGTCATGTGGAAACACGCCAAAGGTAAAGACCAACACCCTGCAGCACTAACAACATCAGCTATCGAACTGTCTACTATTCTATGTATCATAGTGAAAGAACTTGTACAATAAAGTTTAATTGATGATGGAAGATAAAATTAGCAAATGTTTTTATTTTTATTCTCTACTGTAACATCATAACTAATGTACATCCAAGCGTAAGATTAGAGACCATTATAACCATGTGTAAGTTTGACTTGACACGACCGTGCCGTTCCTCCCTGTAGGTATAGGGAACCCCCAGCAGTACCACCCTGTGCCTCTGACTGGTCGGATCCAGATCATGTTCAACGGCTCCCTGCTGATTCGGCACGTCCTAGAGGATGACCGGGGATACTACCTCTGTCAGGCCTCCAATGGAGTGGGCTCTGACATCAGCAAGAGCATGGTCCTCACCGTCAAGAGTGAGTTCATCTGTCTCTCACTAGGTCTCTCTCTCTCCCTCTCTCTCTCGTTCTCTCTTTCTTTCTTCCTTTCTCTCATTCTCTCTCAATTCAATTCAAGGGGCTTTATTGGCATGGAAACATATGTTTACATTCCCAAAGCAAGTGAAATTGATAAACAAAAGTGAAATAAACAATAAAAAGTCAACAGTAAATATTACTGTTCCAAAATAACATTTCAAATGTCATATTATGTTACAGTGTTTTAACGATGTGCAAATAGTCCAAGTTTAAAAAAGGGAAGATAAATCAAGATAAATATGGGTTGTATTTACAATGGTGTTTGTTCTTCACTGGTTGACCTTTTCATGTGGCAACAGGTCACACATCTTGCTGCTGTGATTGCACACGCTGGTATTTCACCCAATAGATATGTTGGATTTGTTTTCAAATAATTATTTGTGCGTCTGTATAATCTGAGGGAAATATGTGTCTCTAATATGGTCAAACATTTGTCAGGAGGTTAGGAAGTGCAGCTCAGTTTCCACCTCATTTTGTGATCAGTGTGCACATAGCCTGTCTTCTCTTGAGAGCCAGGTCTGCCTACGGCGACCTTTCTCAATAGCAAGGCTATGCTCATAGTCAGCTTTCCTTAATTTTGTGTCACAATGGTCAGGTATTCTGCCACTGTGTAGTCTCTCTTTAGGGCCAAATAGCATTCTATTTTGCTCCATTTTTTGGTTAATTCTTTGCAATGTGTCAAGTAATTATCTCTTTGTTTTCTCATGATTTGGTTGGGTCTAATTGTGTTGCTGTCCTGGGGCTCTGTGGGGCGTGATGTGTTTGTGAACAGAGCACCAGGACCAGCTTTCTTAGAGGACTCTTCTCCAGGTTCATCTCTCTGTCGGTGATGGCTTTGTTATGGAAGGTTTGGGAATCGCTTCCTTTAAGGTGCTTGTAGAATTTAACGTCTCTTTTCTGGATTTTGATAATTGCGGGTATCAGCCTAATTCTGCTCTGCATGCATTATTTGGTGTTTTACATTGTATGAGGAGGATATTCTTTTCAGAATTCTGCGTGCAGAGTCTCAATTTGGTGTTTCTTGGTTGGTGAGTGGTCCTCAGACATCACAACCAAAAAAAAGGCAATGGGTTCTATAACCGATTCAAGTATTTTTAGCCAGATCTTAATTGGTATGTGAAATTTTATGTTCCTTTTGATGGCATAGAAGGCTCTTCTTGCCTTGTCTCTCAGATTGTTCACAGCTTTGTGGAAGTTACCTGTGACACTGATGTTTAGGCTGAGGCATGCATAGTTTTTTGTGTGTTCTAGGGCAACAGTGTCTAGATGGAATTTGTATTTATGGTCCAGGCAACTGTACCTTTTTTGGAACACCATTATTTTGGTCTTTCCTGAGATTTACTGCCGAGGCCCAGGTCTGTCAGGGCCCAGGTCTGTCAGGGCCCAGGTCTGTCAGGGCCCAGGTCTGTCAGGGCCCAGGTCTGTCAGGGCCCAGGTCTGACAGAATATGTGCAGAAGATCTAGGTGCTGCTGTAGGCCCTCCTTGGTTAGGGACATAAGCACCAGATCATCAGTAAACAGTAGACATTTGACTTCGGATTCTAGTAGGGTGAGGCCAGGTGCTGCAGGCTGTTCTAGTACCCTCACCAATTAGTTGATATGTATGTTGAAGAGGGTGGGGCTTAAGCTGCATCCCTGTCTCACCCCACGTCCCTGTGGAAAGAAATGTGTGTTTTTTGCCCATTTTAACCGCACACTTGTTGTTTGGGTACATAGATTTTATAATGTTTGATGTTTTTCCCCCAACACCACTTTCCATCAATTTGTATAGCAGACCCTCATGCCAAATTGAGACAAAGGCTTTTTTGAATTCAACAAAGCATAAGAAGACTTTGCCTTTGTTTTGCTTTGTTTGTTTTTGAATTAGTGTGTGCAGGGTGAATTTGTGGTCTGTCGTATCGTAATTTGTTAATAAGCCAAATTTACGTTAGCCCAGTTCATTGTTTTTACTGAGTTTGCTGTTAATGATAATGCAGAGTATTTTCCCAAGGTTGCTGTTGACCAATATCCCACGATAGTTATTGGGGTAAAATTTGTCTCCACTTTTGTGGATTGGGGTTATCAGTCCTTGGTTACAAATATTGGGGAATATGCCAGAGCTGAGGATGATGTTAAAACGTTTGGAATTTGTGGTCTGTATATTTGATAATTTCATGTACTGTAGTATGCCATCAACACCACAGGCCTTTTTGGGTTGGAGGGTTTGTATTTTGTCCTGTAGTTCATTCAATGTAATTGGAGAATTCAGTGTGTTCTGGTAGTGTTTAATAGCTGATTCTAAGATTTGTAATTGATCATGTATATGTTTTTGCTGTTTGTTCTTTGCTATAGATCCAAATGATTGGAGACTGGGTTTATTCACATCCCCATTCTGGATAGATAACTCTTCATTTTGTTGTTTGTTTTGTGTGTTCCAATTTTACCAGAAGTGGTTTGATTCTATGGATTCTTCGATTACATTGAGCTGATTTCTGACGTGCTTTCTGACGTGCTGATCCTTCTTTTTCCGTAGTGTATTTCTTTATTGTTTTAGTGATTTAGCACAGTGAAGACACAGACTCAGGTTGTCTGGATCTCTATGTTTTTGTTTGGATAGGTTTCTCAATGTCTTTCTTAGGTTTTTTAATTCTTCATCAAACTATTTGTCATTGTTGTTAATTTTCTTAGGTTGTCTGCTTGAAATTGTTTGATTTGATAAGGGAAGCTGAAAGGTCAAATATACTGTTTAGGCTTTTTACTGCCAAGTTTACACCTTCACTATTACAGTGACATTTTTTGCCAAGGAAGTTGTCTAAAAGGGATTGAATTTCTTAATATTATACAGTTCCTTTGGCTGTTATGCCTCATGATTGAGTATTGCTCTGTTCAGGTAGACTGATTTTGCTGGGATCTAATAGGGGTGTTAGTGGGCTGACTGTGAAAGCTCTGAGAGACTCTGGGTTGAGGTCAGTGATGAAGTAATCTACAGTACTACTGCCAAGGGATGAGGTGTATCTACCATAGGAGTCTCCTCGAAGCCTACCATTGACTATGTACAGACATAGTGTGACAGAGCTGCAGGAGTTGTGACCCCTTTTTGTTGGTTGTTTTGTCATAGTTGTGTCTAGGGGGGCATATTTGGGAGGGAATACTGTTTGCTGAGAGTGTCAGGTTCTTGTCCAGTTTTGGCATTTAGGTCGTCACAGACTAGTACATGTCCCTGGGCCTGGAAATGGTTGATCTCACCCTCTAGGATGGAGAAGTTGTCATTGTTAAAGTATGAGGATTCTATTGGAGGGATATAGGTAGCACACATGAGGACATTTTTCTCTGTGGCGATAATTTCTAGCCAGATGTAAAAGGTTCCTGTTTTGACTAATTTAATAGAGTGTGTTAGGTCTGCTCTATACCAAATTAGCACACCCCCTGAGTCTCTTCCCTGTTTCATACCTGGTAGTTTAGTGGAATGGACTACCAGTTCTCTGTAACCTAGAGGGCAACCAGTGGGTCCGTCTCCTCTATACCATGTTTCTTGTAGGATGACAATGTCTGTATTTCCAATTTATTTTATGAAGTCTGGATTCCTGCTCTTTAGGCCAAAGTCAGATGACCTCAGACATTGTATATTCCAGAATGAGATAGTAAAATATATGTGTTCCATAGTGTCTAGTGTTTCGTGTGGTTTAGGCCCAGACCATTACAGTAGGTGTGAGCAGAGCATGCTGTCTCACTCTGTCTCTCTCTTTCTCTCTTTCATTTTCTCTCATTCTCTTCCTCACACTTGTCATTCATCCCCCCCTCCTGTTTGACCCCAGCCCTGGGCTACACTTCATTAACCCTCTTCAGGAGGAGGGTTGGCTCTAAACTTAAATACCACTCTCTACAAGTCTCCCAGACTGGTGTGTGTGTCTGCATGTTGATTGATTTGTTCCTCCAGTCTGTGTGTCTTTTTGTCTGTCTATGGCTGTGGTGGGGAAGGAAAGGTTCTGATGAATTAGTGATGAAAACAAAACAGCAGGAACCCTTCAGATCAATAACCCATGTTGGCAAAGAGGAGGGAAGGAGGGAGAAGGAGAGGAGGGAAGGAGGTAGACGGGGAAGAGAGGGGGGGGTGTGAGAGGGCCACGAGGGCTCGGAGCGTGAAATGAAAATAGAGAGTGATGGAGGGAATAAATTGAGATTTCTATTTTCAACACACCTGTACAGTACCTTGATTTGTCTAATACCCATCCCTCTTTCCTTCTCTCATTCCCCCATATCTATTCATCACATTCATTAATATTTCTCTCTGTGTGTGTCTCCAGTTCCAGCCATGATCACGTCGCACCCCAACACCACCATGGCCATCAAGGGCCAGATGAAGGAGCTGAACTGCACAGCTCGGGGCGAGCAGCCCATCATCATCCGCTGGGAGAGGGGCGACACTGTCATCGATGCCGAGAGGAACCCCCGCTACTCCATCACCATCAACAAGAAGGGGGACGAGGTTATCTCCACACTCAAGGTCAGACACTGTGGAAAGAGGGTAAAATGTTGAGAGAGAATTGACATTGGAGGGAGCATTTAGAATTTCAGCCCAATTGAGTTGAGATCAGAGCACAAAAAGGGTTATTTTGTGTGTTGCTGTCCCCCATGTAGCTGAAGCCAGCGGAGCGCGGGGACTCAGTCTTCTTCTCCTGCCATGCCATCAACTCATACGGAGAGGGGCGAGGACTCATCCAACTTACCGTGCAAGGTGCCTATCTCTCTCACTCTGCTATTACTGCACATAGGCTCACTGTTGACGACCAGTGATTGAGGTTAAATGTATACCCAACCTCCTCCTTTAACACACACAGAGCCTCCTGACCCTCCTGAGTTGGAGGTGAGAGAGGTGAAGGACCGCAGTATGAACCTGCGCTGGATCCAGAGGTTCGATGGCAATAGCATCATCACCAGCTACGACATCGAGTATAAGAACAAGTCTGGTACGAGTCCAACCAGTCCAACCCTGTAAACCCTCACATCCCTATTGTCCTCGATCTAACTCCCTTTTCTCTGGTCCTCTAATGTCCTCTCTATCTGCTTCTATTTGTTACAGATACTTGGGATCACAAGTACACCACCAGGAACATCTCCCCCACTAACAACCAGGCTAACATCGTGGAGCTGCACCCTGCCTGTGTCTACAGCATCCGCATGTACTCCTTCAACAAGATCGGACGCAGCCAGCCTAGCAAGGAGCTCACCATCAGCACTGAGGAAGCACGTAAGTCTAACCGCAAACGCGCACGCAAACACACACACATGCACAAGCACGCACACAAGCACACACACAAACATACACACACACAGAGACACACACTTATTTAAAATGATGTCTTGTTTGGTGCTATTGAAACCCTTATTTCAACCTCTCACCTCAACAGAACCTGATGGGCCCCCTATGGAAGTGATCCTCCAACCAATGACGTCTCAGAGCATACGGGTCACATGGAGGGTAAACTTCATTAACCATCATGCCTCTCTTCCTTTATGCTGTAATACCATAATAAGTGAGACATTCAAACTAACTGTCATTAATCTCCAGTCAGGATCCTAACAGAGCTGTCCCTTGCCTCTCCCTCTCAGGCCCCCAGAAAGGAGCTTCAGAACGGGTTGATCCGGGGGTACCAGATCGGTTACCGTGAGAACGGGCCGGGCAGTAACGGCCAATACAGCATTGTGGAGATGAAGGTCACAGGGGACAGTGAGGTGTACACCCTGGACAACCTGAAGAAGTTTGCCCAGTATGGAGTGGTGGTCCAGGCCTTCAACAGGGCTGGCACTGGTCCCTCTAGCACTGAGATCAATGCTACCACACTGGAGGATGGTAAGACCGGAGGGAGGGAGGTTAGGGAAAGAGGGGGATAGATGATGGTAGAGGGAGGGAGCTAGAGAGAGAGAGAGATCTAGAGAGAGATCTAGAGAGAGATCTAGAGAGAGATCTAGAGAGAGATATAGAGAGAGATAGCGAGAGAGAGAGATTCATACTTTGCTAGTACAACGGGTAGATTTCTTTAAGTTGTCAACAGGAATAGAAAATAGAGTCCAATCATGTAAGAATAGAGTGGAAAAGCAGGAAATAAAGATGCACCCACACATTGATTCAGTTGTGCAAACACTCTCACACACAGTCTCTGAGACAAAATGGAGGAAATGAACATGCAGCACATCCCCCATCATTCTCCTGTTTTAATTAGCTCCCTCAGTAGACTGAGAGAGCGAGAGACCCCATTACTCTCTGAATATGCCTGCCCACTCTACCTCTCTCTATCTCCCTCTCTCTCTCTCTCGTCCTCTCCCTCTCTCCCCTTCATTGGTTATCTCTATATCTCCCTCTCTCTCTCTCTCGTCCTCTCCCTCTCTCCCCTTCATTGGTCATCTCTCTATTCCCTCTCTCGTTTACACCATTTTTTTGTTGATTCATTCCATTTTTTTCTCTCCTGAATCTATTTCTCCCTTTGCTTTCATTGGGTGATCCCCCTTCTCCTTCTTTCGCTACTCTCTGTTTTATCTTTACATCAAACAGACAGCATCTTAGTCCCTCAGTCTCCCCCCGTGTGTACAGCCTTAATGATAGAGATAGATGTAGATCCTGATTATGATAATTAGTTAGTAGTGATGGTAACTACAACACACACTCTGTCTTTCTCTGTCTCTGTCTGCTTGCTGCTGTTTCTACAGCTGCAATTATCACACAGCTGGACACATTGTCCTCCGTCCGCACACTTCTGCTTTTTATCCGCCGTCTGCCTCTCATCACCATCCCCCTTCCTCCAAGTTAACCCTTAACAGTCAAGACTCGCCTGGTAAATGATACAGTGTATTCCTCTTTCCCTTTTCCCTTATACCTGCCTCTCTCTCTGCCATCCCTCACTTTATACTTCTCTCTTTCTCTCTTCATTGCAGTGATTGAAAATTGAAGATTGGAATAAATAGTATTTTGGGAATGTTATGCAGTTTCTTACTATTACTGTATCTCCGTCCTATTAGTCGCAGACAGCTGTGTTCAATAAGGTACACTATGGTCCTCTGTGATGTTAACCTTTGACCTCTCTCCTACCCCCAGTGCCCAGCCAGCCGCCCCAGAACGTGCGGGCTATCTCGGTGACCTCAGACGAGGCGGTGATCACGTGGGCGGAGCCCCCGCGTCTGACGCTGCATGGCGTGTTGAAGGGCTACCGTGTGGTGTTCTGGTCCCTCTTCCCTGACGGAGGTGGGTGCTGTGGGGGCCAGGCACAGGGGCCGATGCAGAGTAATTATCACTACTATCATTCTAACTCCACCCCAAACCCATGGCCTCACCTGCCTGTCTATCTGTCTGTGTGTCTGAACACATAACACACTCCCAAACTCTGCCCTAGCCTGCCCCACACCCCTTCTCCTCATCTGTCTCCTAACCCTTCACACACTCCCAAACTCTTCCCTAGCCTGCCCCACACCCCTTCTCCTCATCTGTCTCCTAACCCTTCACACACTCCCAAACTCTGCCCTAGCCTGCCCCACACCCCTTCTCCTCATCTGTCTCCTAACCCTTCACACACTCCCAAACTCTGCCCTAGCCTGCCCCACACCCCTTCTCCTCATCTGTCTCCTAACCCTTCACACACTCCCAAACTCTGCCCTAGCCTGCCCCACACCCCTTCTCCTCATCTGTCTCCTAACCCTTCACACACTCCCAAACTCTGCCCTAGCCTGCCCCACACCCCTTCTCCTCATCTGTCTCCTAACCCTTCACACACTCCCAAACTCTGCCCTAGCCTGCCCCACACCCCTTCTCCTCATCTGTCTCCTAACCCTTCACACACTCCCAAACTCTGCCCTAGCCTGCCCCACACCCCTTCTCCTCATCTGTCTCCTAACCCTTCACACACTCCCAAACTCTGCCCTAGCCTGCCCCACACCCCTTCTCCTCATCTGTCTCCTAACCCTTCACACACTCCCAAACTCTGCCCTAGCCTGCCCCACACCCCTTCTCCTCAACTGTCTCCTAACCCTTCACACACTCCCAAACTCTGCCCTTCTCCTCATCTGTCTCCTAACCCTTCACACACTCCCAAACTCTGCCCTAGCCTGCCCCACACCCCTTCTCCTCATCTGTCTCCTAACCCTTCACACACCCCATTCCCTATCTGTCTCCTAACCCTTCACACACCCCATTCCCTATCTGTCTCCTAACCCTTCACACACCCCATTCCCTATCTGTCTCCTAACCCTTCACACACCCCATTCCCTATCTGTCTCCTAAACCCTTCACACACCCCATTCCCTATCTGTCTTCTAACCCTTCACACACCCCATTCCCTATCTGTCTCCTAACCCTTCACACACCCCTTCTCCTCATCTGTCTCCTAACCCTTCACACACCCCATTCCCTATCTGTCTCCTAACCCTTCACACACCCCTTCTCCTCATCTGTCTCCTAACCCTTCACACACCCCATTCCCTATCTGTCTCCTAACCCTTCACACACCCCTTCTCCTCATCTGTCTCCTAACCCTTCACACACCCCATTCCCTATCTCTCTCCTAACCCTTCACACACCCCTTCTCCTCATCTGTCTCCTAACCTTTCACACACCCCTTCTCCTCATCTGTCTCCTAACCCTTCACACACGCCTTCTCCTCATCTGTCTCCTAACCCTTCACACACCCCTTCTCCTCATCTGTCTCCTAACCCTTCACACACCCCTTCTCCTCATCTGTCTCCTAACCCTTCACACACCCCTTCTCCTCATCTGTCTCCTAACCCTTCACACACCCCTTCTCCTCATCTGTCTCCTAACCCTTCACACACCCCTTCTCCTCATCTGTCTCCTAACCCTTCACACACCCCATTCCCTATCTGTCTCCTAACCCTTCACACACCCAATTCCCTATCTGTCTCCTAACCCTTCACGCACCCCTTCTCCTCATCTGTCTCCTAACCCTTCACACACCCCATCCCCTATCTGTCTCCTAACCCTTCACACACCCCTTCTCCTCATCTGTCTCCTAACCCTTCACACACCCCTTCTCCTCATCTGTCTCCTAACCCTTCACACACCCCATTCCCTATCTGTCTCCTAACCCTTCACACACCCCTTCTCCTCATCTGTCTCCTAACCCTTCACACACCCCTTCTCCTCATCTGTCTCCTAACCCTTCACACACCCCATTCCCTATCTGTCTCCTAACCCTTCACACACCCCATTCCCTATCTGTCTCCTAACCCTTCACACACCCCTTCTCCTCATCTGTCTCCTAACCCTTCACACACCCCATTCCCTATCTGTCTCCTAACCCTTCACACACCCAATTCCCTATCTGTCTCCTAACCCTTCACACACCCCATTCCCTATCTGTCTCCTAACCCTTCACGCACCCCTTCTCCTCATCTGTCTCCTAACCCTTCACACACCCCATCCCCTATCTGTCTCCTAACCCTTCACACACCCCTTCTCCTCATCTGTCTCCTAACCCTTCACACACCCCTTCTCCTCATCTGTCTCCTAACCCTTCACACACCCCATTCCCTATCTGTCTCCTAACCCTTCACACACCCCTTCTCCTCATCTGTCTCCTAACCCTTCACACACCCCTTCTCCTCATCTGTCTCCTAACCCTTCACACACCCCATTCCCTATCTGTCTCCTAACCCTTCACACACCCAATTCCCTATCTGTCTCCTAACCCTTCACACACCCCATTCCCTATCTGTCTCCTAACCCTTCACACACCCAATTCCCTATCTGTCTCCTAACCCTTCACACACCCCTTCTCCTCATCTGTCTCTCTATGGGATTTACCTGGAATATATTATTTGTATGTTTACCTTGCCCCCTTGAGCCGAACCTGTATTTTCCTCCCAATTTGTGCATTGTGATATATGAACAAACAAGGCTTAATCTCTCTCTCACTCTCTCTCTCTCGCTCTCTCTCTCAGAATGGGGAGAGATGCAAAACATCACTACAACTCGTGAGCAGGTGGAGCTGAGAGGGCTGGAGAAGTTTACTAACTACAGTGTCCAGGTGCTGGCCTACACACAGGCTGGGGATGGGGTCAGGAGCAATGTCCTGTACATCCAAACCCGCGAGGACCGTGAGTACACGCACACATGTGCATTTGCGCAGACACACGCACGCGCTAACACTCTCTGTCAACACACACATATACATTATCCTCCCACTGATATCGACTTTAACCCATATACAGTATACTCTACCGTTCCAAAATCTGGGGTCACGTAAAAATATCCTTGTTTTTGAAAGAAAAGCACAATTTTTGTCCATTAAAATAACATCAAATTGATCAGAAATACAGTGTAGACATTGCTAATGTTGTAAATTACTATTGTAGCTGGAAACAAAATATTTTTTTATGGAATATCTACATAGGCGTACAGATGCCCATTATCAGCAACCATCACTCCTGTGTTCCAATGGCACGTTGTGTTAGCTTATCCAAGTTTATCATTTTAAAAGGCGAATTGATCATTAGAAAACCCTTTTGCAATTATGTTAGCACAGCTGAAAACTGTTGTCCTGATTAAAGAAGCAATAAAACTGGCATTCTTTAGACTAGTTGAGTATCTGGAGCATCAGCATTTGTGGGTTCAATTACAGGATCAAAATGGCCAGAAACAAAGACTTGGATTAGTTAAAACAATGTGCCATTGGAACACAGGAGTGATGGTTGCTGATAATGGGCCTCTGTATGCCTATGTATATATTCCATTAAAAATGTGTCATTTCCAGCTACGATAGTCATTTACAACATTAACAATGTCTACACTGTATTTCTGATCAATTTGCAGTTATTTTAATGGACAAAAAATGAGCTTTTCTTTCAAAAACAAGGACATTTCTAAGTGACCCCAAACTTTTGACCGGTAGTGTATATTTATACAATAACGCCCAAGGAGGTATGGTATATGGCCAATATACCACGGCTAAGGGCTGTTCATACGCACAACGCAAGGCGGTGTGCCTGGATACAGCCCTTAGCCATGATATATTGGCCATATACCACAAACCCCCAATGTGCCTCATTGCTATAATACACTTTTTAACAATGTAATTAGAGCAGTAAAAATATGTGTTTTGTCATACCCGTGGTATTCTGTCTGATATACCACGGCTGTCAGCCAATCAGCATTCAGGGCTCGAACCCCCCAGTCTATAAATATATATATACCACAGAAAGATAGAACCACAGTCACACTGAGATGCACACTGCTTGGAAGAGAGGAGAAGCTCAGAGGAAGGCTGTATGTGTGTTCATGGGGGGATAGGGAAGAGTGTCAGGGTGTATCTCAAGCCCATGACTAAAGCTCATTTGTGTAGTGAGGCCCCATTACCAGTGATAATGAGAATTAAGAGGCTTTGGGCCCATGGCTGAGGGCTCGAGACTAGAGATAGGGGATAGAAGAGGAGGGGTAGAGGCAGAATGAGGGAGAGGAAGGGGACTGATCCACAGCACCCAGTCCTGCAGCCCACAGCCCCCCTGGACACAAGTAGCCAACCAGCCAGGTAGCCAGGCAGTCAGGCAGCCAGGCAGTCAGGCAGTCAGGCAGCCAGGCAGTCAGGCAGTCAGGCAGCCAGGCAGCCAGGCAGCCAGGCAGTCAGGCAGCCAGGCAGTCAGGCAGCCAGGCAGCCAGGCAGTCAGGCAGCCAGGCAGCCAGGCCCAGGAATTAACTCCTCCTGGATTAGAGATAATTAATTTTGTGCTTACACCATTGAAGGTGGGATTACAGGCCGATCCCTGTCTCCTTCACTCCCCTAAACAGGAGGAGGAGGGGGATGGAGAGAGAGAGAGGAGAATGGGAGGGAGAGAGGGAGAGGTGGCACAGCTGGGCCTGCCCGGGCAAAGGAGCGAGACACAAAAGATGAAAAGAAAGAAAAAATGGGTTGATTGATGGAGGACAAGAGACATGTTCGCCCTTCTCAGTTTGCCCTGCTTTACTAGATTCTTTGTTAACTCTTTGTAGTACTTCCTATATATACTGTTTTAGCCTTGGTGGTGCCTTAGACTTTATCTATGTTATCCTTCCTGTGCCACATGCTCTTCTCTGCTGGTCCATGGTATTTGAGAGGGAGGCTGAGGTTGTCTCTTTCTCTCTGAAGGCTTTTGGTAGCTGTGGTTTGGGATGCATAGTCATGGTGATGGTTAAGACCATGGTTAGAAGTAGCTAGTTGTTCAGCAGTAGTGTACTGTAGGTGACTGTATATGACTCCTCATCACTGGGTTGTCTGACAGTGGATCAAACAGTCTGGACAGGGAACGTGCAGATTTTGGGCAGCAGATGGAGCTTAACCCGCCCCCCCCTCCCATTCTGACATGAAGGCCCAGTTATGATAATTATGCATTTCTCCTATAACCCCCCCCCCCCCCCCCCCATCCCCCCTCTCATCTCCCCTTGGGGCTGCCCCTAACCCTCTCCTCGCTCACTCCCTCCCCTCCCCTCTCATGTCCCTGGTGTTATTCCTGCCATAATGTGGTTGAGATGGAGCCCCAGGAGATGGAGGGGGCCCAGAGAGACAGAGCAGGATTACTGGGGGGAGCAGGCTGCCCTGGGTGGGATAGAGAGGGAGGAGATAGGGGGTCCTGGATCTCTCTAACAGTCCTCCCTCTTCACTATAATCCGTAAAAGGATCCAGCAGGGTCAAGTGCATCAGGTCACATAATGCTACTGATCTCTATCTAGGGTTGGATAGGTCCTTAATCTTTGTGCTTTAGGTCTTGCTGTACAGTACAATACATGGAGGAAGGTCTAATGTAGTGTAGCCTCACAGTATTAATTTGAACCCTGTCCCTTGTAACCCAGGGAGACCCATGCATTTCTATCTGATGAACGGGTTGTATTCTTAGAATAAGGTCCAGTGTTCTGTATGTGTGGACAGTGGGAGAGTATTGAGGCTTTATGTTGTTGATGACTGATAGAGTTATAAGGCTCTTTGGGCATCTCAGTCAAGTGGCCATGCAGTGAGCATGAGGAGCAGCCTGGTGTGTGTTAATCTGTTTAGGGGTTAGAGAGTTAGACTGTAGGGTGTCAGAGCAGAGCGAGGAGAGCAGAACCGCTGACCACGGTGTCTGAATGAACATATGTCACCGCTGACCCTGTTCTGGCCCGGGCCTGGCCTCTCCCCAGGGGACCTCCTCCAAGTCCTCCCAGAGCGGCTTACAGCACAGGATGAGACTGGCAATCTGCAAACTACCCTGCTCACTTTAACACGGCTTTAACACCCACGCGCACGGAAATAGCCACGGCCCTGCACACAGCCGTGTTTACTTGAACATGGCTTTAGTACCCAGTCACACACGCGCGCACACACACACACACACACACACACACACACACACACACACACACACACACACACACACACACACACACACACACACACACACACACACACACACACACACAGCTCTGTCTGACCTGTCTATGTGTTGTGTATCCTCTCCAGTCCCAGGTCCTCCAGCTGGTATCAAAGCCGTGCCCTCATCTCCCAACAGTGTGGTCGTGTCCTGGCTACCCCCCCTTAAACCCAATGGTGTCATCCGCAAGTACACCATCTACTGCTCCAGCCCAGGCTCCGGACAGCCGGTAAGTACCACTGAGAGGGCAGAGTATGGGATGGGGGAGGCGCAGTTACAGGTATTGGAGAGGCAAAGAATTAAGGCCCTAATGACAGGACATGATGTGAATGCATGATATAGCACTTGATAGATAATTCACTAGTAACCAACACTCAGTGTGTGTGTGTGTGTGTGTGTGTGTGTGTGTGTGTGTGTGTGTGTGTGTGTGTGTGTGTGTGTGTGTGTGTTTGGGTGTGTGTGTGTGTTTGGGTGTGTCTCTATCTCACTGTGTTTGCACCGTCGCTTTATTTCCTGCCCTCCCAGATGAACAGATGAGGTTGTCTTGGCAACGTGATGAGACGTAGATATGCAAATGAAGCAGAGAACAAGCTCACACATGCCCACTGCAGCATCAGGAGCTCTCACACACACAGGTCTGCACTAGCTATGCAGTTTTCACACATCTACATTATTCTCTCTCTCTCACACACACATACACACACACACACACACACATTTTCTGGTGGCACACATTCAGACCACACACACACAATCCAATAAAATCCTGCTATCATGGAAGAATTCCACTTTCTTATCATTCACAAATCCTCACCCTATGTGGATGAGTACCATGTAAATGAGCATGGAGAAGAGGAGGGAGATGGGGGAGGGAGACGAGGGAGGGAGGAGCAGAGCAGGGTATCAGTCACACAGAGATGAGAGTGCTTTTGTTCCTCTTTTCATTATCTCTCTGTATCACTCCCTGGATCACCACGACACTGCTGCCTCCACGCTGGAGGAATGTTCTAATGTTCCTGTTACTCACCCCCCCAGAGCCCCACATTCACCCCTTCTCCCTCCTCCCCTCCCTTCTTGTCTCTATCCCTCTGTCATACCCACCCTGCTCTCCAGCAAGCCTGGGTAGAGGCTGAGATAGGGAGGGAGAGAGAAAGAGAGAGAAAGGTAAATGAGGCAAATGGAAAAAGAGGTGAAGATGGGTATTGAGTGGTGAACAGATGAGGGAGGTGGTGCATGTGTGTGTGTGTGTGTGTGTGTGTGTGTGTGTGTGTGTGTGTGTGTGTGTGTGTGTGTGTGTGTGTGTGTGTGTGTGTGTGTGTGTGTGTGTGTGTGTGTGTGTGTGTGTGTGTGTGTGTGTGTGTGTGTGTGTGTGTGTGTGTGTGTGTGTGTGTGTGTTTGTGTGTGTGAGAGACTGGGTAAAAAAGCCATGTTCAAGTAAACACGGCTGTGTGTGTGTGTGTTGCGTGCTTGCATACATGCATGAGTTATACTCCTTAGTTCTAACCTCCTTAGTTCTCTTTCAAGTCATCTGGGCTTCCCTCATGCCATTAGACCATAGATGCCAAGCAGCCCCTCCAAAGTGCTACTGTACCATTATACCATGGTATTACACAGTGTTAATAATCGGACCTGTATCTCTCTCCCCCAGGCTCCCAGTGAGTATGAGGCCAACCCAGAGATGTTGTTCTACAGGATCACCCATCTGACCCGCGGTAAACAGTACCTCATCTGGGCCTCCGCCGTGACAACTGCTGGCCGCGGCAACATCAGCGAAAAGGTCACCGTGGAGCCTGCTGGGAAAGGTAAGGGAGGAGGGGACGAGGGGTAATTGAGGAGGGATGGAGGGATTTGTGTAAAGGTTATTTAAAAAGAGAAGAAGAAAATATAGGAAGAAGAATTTCAGAAATAGTCTGTCTTACACAGAGGGCTTTCATCTGTCTCTCTGTACCTTTCTCCTCTCTCTTGTCTTTCTTTCTCTCTTCTCTCTCCCTCTCTCCCTCTCTATCCCAAGTTCTTCCTTCCTTCCTTCCTCCCTCTCTCTCTCTCTCTCTCTCTCTCTCTCTCTCTCTCTCTCTCTCTCTCTCGCTCTATTGACTGACAGCTGTAGTATTGATTGAGGGCTGGCGGTGTAGCAGGAAACACTGTTGTTAATTATGTGGTGATGAACAGGGCCTACCCAGTAAACTGGCCCTTAGGGAGGGGGGTGGACAGGGATCAATACTGGGGAGAATCTATGGAGCATGGATGGACTGAGCGAGACGGAGGGATAGGAGGGGTGGGGGGGGGGCACTCCAACGCTCTGCTCTCATAACAGCGGGTAAAAGGAAACCCTCCAGGCTAACCTACACAATACCAGGATCACTCAGCAAACACTAGAGAAAGATGTTTACACATCAAGAAAGTGAAAACAGAACAGGGAGGTTAGAGTGTTTGTCTGGCTGTAAATGTGCCTGGGTGCTTAAGTGTGTGAATGTGCATGTGTACGTGAGCACATTCAGTGTGTGTGTGTGTGTGTGTGTGTATATATGTGACATCCCAGTTTAACCTGTGTCACCTGCCCTCTATCTGCAGCCCCAGCTAAGATCCTGTCGTTCGGGGGCACAGTGACTACTCCCTGGGTGAAGGAGGTCCGTCTGCCCTGCAGCTCAGTGGGAGAACCCACCCCCACCATCAAATGGACCAAAGACAGGTCAGAACTCTCCTAACTCATCCTCAATGGAAGTAAAGGGGGGAACTCACAATCAATGCTAGGAGAAACTTTAGACTTGGTGCCAATGCTGGGTTTTGGAAGATAAGGTTCAGGTCAGGGTTAAGTCTACCATAGAGGTGTGAGGTTGCTGTATTATGATCTAACTGGGATCCTCTGTGTGTGTGTCTCAGTGAGGACTCGACTATCCCTGTGACTGTGGACGGGCAGCGTCAGATCCTGTCCAACGGTACTCTGGTGTTACGTTCCGTCAAAGCTGAGGATTCTGGGTACTACACGTGCACGGCCACCAACACCCTGGGCTTTGACACCATCATAGTAAACCTACTGGTGCAAGGTGAGCTGGGATACGCTGGGCTGGTTGAGTGTATGGGTGGGGCGAGGTCTGAGGACCTTCTGGGGTTGTCTCAGCTGGTTTCTCTGTGTTCCTCTGACTTTGTGTGTATCGTATCTCTCTATCTGGTCCCTCAATCTGCTCACTGTAACTGTGTGCTGTTTGTGCCTGGTCTCTGTGGTGCTGATTGACTCTAACTGTGTCTGACTGTGTTCTCTCTCTGGATGCTCAGTTCCTCCAGACCAGCCCCGTCTGACCGTCTCCACCACCTCCACCTCTTCCATCACCCTGGCCTGGATCCCTGGGGACAACGGAGGCAGCTCCATCAGAGGTACACCACTCCCTCCCCCTGGGCCTTAGTGCATTAGGATCAGTCTGAGGAGAGTTCTTTACCTGCTGTATCTCACTGAGAGATAATTCCTCTAAAAATATAAATAATATTGATATAGCCTTTTACCTTTTTGTGTAATTTTCTCGGTTCCCGTCAATATGTTAACTTTTAACTTCTAATGTCTGATATACTAGCAAAAGAAGGTATTGTATCACTGAGGGCATTCTAAATCCTTTATCTCCCCCTGGTGTTCAAAGGGTGTAACAGCCGTTAGAGCTGACCTGATTTTGCCTCAGTGGAGTATGTGCAGGTTGTGTAATATGGCTTTAATAATTGAACTGGGACGATATTATAATTGATAGACATTTACAGTATTTCATTGTTTTTTAAATGGTTTATTTGTATATTCGGCAGATTATAAAGAAATGCTTAAATGATTCTGTAGTGTATCCCTGTGTGTCCTCAGGTTTCGTCCTGCAGTACTCAGTGGACAACACAGAGGAGTGGAGGGATGTGTTCATTAGTTCCAGTGAGCGTTCCTTCAGGCTGGACAACCTGCGCTGTGGGACCTGGTACAAGGTCAAACTGGCAGCCAAGAACAGTGTGGGCTCAGGACGCATCTCTGAGATCATCGAGGCTAAGACCCACGGACGAGGTGAGGGAAAAGGAAAGATCAAGGGGAAGGGGGGAAGGTGAGAGAGGGTGTAGCGGAGGAAGGAGCAGAAATAGTTTAATTTTAAAACAGCATGATTTTATATTTTACCTCACATCGTGTGTTTTACCTCACATAAACTACATCCCCACTCTAACACACTAACTTCAGTTACCGCCAGTCTAACAATCTCCCTGTCTCTCCTCTTCTCCTGCAGAGCCCGTGTTCAACAAGGAGCAGCCCCTGCTCACCCACATCAACTCCACCCACGCGGGGCTCAACCTGCAGGGCTGGACCAGCGGCGGCTGCCCCATCACCGCTCTGCTGCTGGACTTCCGGCCCAAGGGCACGTGGGCCTGGCAGAGCCTGAAGGCCAATGCCACGGCCCAGCTATTCCTCAGCGAGCTGCGGGAGGCCACCTGGTACGAGCTGAAGATGAAGGCCTGTAATAGCGCCGGCTGTGGGAACCAAAGCTCCCAGTTTGCCACCACAGACTATGACGGCAGTGAGTCACTTCCTGTTTCTACCAGATAACTGCTCTCACTTGCTGCTTTGACATTTACATGTACATTTTAGCAGACTCTCTTATTCAGAGCTACTTACAGTCATCAAAGAGAAGGGGATAAGGAGGGAGACCAAAAAAGGGAGAGAAGGAGGAGTAGAATGTGAGTGGGCTTGAAAGTGGTGGTAAAAGCAGTCCTTTAATCTACCTCTGACCCCCTTTCCCTCCCTCTCTCTTTCCCTCTCATCCCTTCTCTCCCTCCCAGGTACCATCCCTCCTATAAACTCGGCCCATGAGGACAGAGATGATGTGAAGAAGCTGTTCTCCATCGGTTCTCCTGTTATCCTGGTCACCCTGGGCGTCGCCCTGCTCTTCATCATCCGCAAGAAACGCAAGGAGAAGAGACTCAAACGACTCAGAGGTGAGAAACATAGGCAAGGAGAAGAGACTCAAACGACTCAGAGGTGAGAAACATAGGCAAGGAGAAGAGACTCAAACGACTCAGAGGTGAGAAACATAGGCAAGGAGAAGAGACTCAAACGACTCAGAGGTGAGAAACATAGGCAAGGAGAAGAGACTCAAACGACTCAGAGGTGAGAAACATAGGCAAGGAGAAGAGACTCAAACGACTCAGAGGTGAGAAACATAGGCAAGGAGAAGAGACTCAAACGACTCAGAGGTGAGAAACATAGGCAAGGAGAAGAGACTCAAACGACTCAGAGGTGAGAAACATAGGCAAGGAGAAGAGACCCAAACGACTCAAAGTTGAGAAACATAGGCAAGGAGAAGAGACTCAAACGACTCAGAGGTGAGAAACATAGGCAAGGAGAAGAGACCCAAACGACTCAAAGTTGAGAAACATAGGCAAGGAGAAGAGACTCAAACGACTCAGAGGTGAGAAACATAGGCAAGGAGAAGAGACCCAAACGACTCAAAGTTGAGAAACATAGGCAAGGAGAAGAGACTCAAACGACTCAGAGGTGAGAAACATAGGCAAGGAGAAGAGACCCAAACGACTCAAAGTTGAGAAACATAGGCAAGGAGAAGAGACTCAAACGACTCAGAGGTGAGAAACATAGGCAAGGAGAAGAGACTCAAACGACTCAGAGGTGAGAGACAAAGGGAAGGAGGGAGAAAGAGAGGGAAGAGGGGGAGGGGAGAACAGAGAGGAAGAGCCATAAGTAAATGAGTAAATAACTGAGAAGCACTAAAGGTAACACGTCAAAATAATTTGCCTAATCCACATGATGATCCATTATAATCTAATAAAGATATTTGTGTTTGCTTTCACAGATGCAAAGAGCCTTGCAGAGATGCTTATCAGGTAAGGATAATACTCTAGATTGATTGGTGCCTGTGGTTATGGATGTGTCATTTTCCAGGTGATCTTGATGAATCTTTGAATATACCTGCAAGTCCCAGTAAAGTATCACCAATATACTCCTGTTATATATGTATACATGTACACTATGTAAGTACTGCTGATGTGACAGTGGATCCAGTCTAAGTGTGTGTCTTGTTTTGTGTGTTGAGCAGTAAGAACAACCGCAGCATGGACACCCCAGTGAAGGGTCCTCCCCAGGGCCCTCGGCTCCACATTGACATCCCTCGTGTCCAGCTGCTCATCGAGGACAAGGAGGGCATCAAGCAGATAGGTCAGTATGGACACACTGCAGCTAATCAGATCGATCAGACTGAATATCGTCCAATTAAATAGCCTTCAGTTACAGTACACTAACTAACCAATCAAATTATTTCTCTCAACTTACTAAATACGTGTTGGTAGAGTGTGAGTTACAATCAGCCCATGAGGAGAACATCTGACAAGGGAGATTAATTGTTTATCACAGATATTTTTTAACAACTGTCATAATATGTTTTCCTCATCTCTTACATCCAATAGGTGAGGACAAGGCAGTGGCCCCAGTGACGGACACAGAGTTCAGCCAATCAGTGAATCCACAGAGCTTCTGCACGGGTGTGTCTCTGCACCATCCTGCCCTCATCCAGAACACAGGGCCCTTGATTGACATGTCAGACATCCGCCCTGGAACCAGTGAGTACTTCACATACACTAAGATGTGCATAGTATGGAAATATGTCTTATTACAGTGTAATGTGTAGGAGTTAACTTGAGCTGACATCCAAAATGTTTGTACATGCTTACACCCAAAACTATTATAAGTGTTATGAATAGTACCCCGTGAGTGAGTTCTATCCTCTCACCGTCCTCCTCCTATTCTCTCTTTGTCTCAGATCCAGTGTCGAGGAAGTGTGTGAAGTCAGCCCACAGCTCCAGAAACCGCTACTCCAGCCAGTGGACCCTGAGCAGGCCGGGCCAGAGCCAATCAACAGCCTCCGCAAGGACTTTGACCTCTGACTGGCGCACCATGGGCTCCCACGGCATCACCGCTACCGAGAGTGACAGCTACAGCGCCAGCCTGTCCCAGGATACTGGTGGGTACCGCCCCGCCCTGGCAACAACACCACTAAAGACCCATCATTAACACATCTATCTTTTACATCCCCAAACCAGACCTGTAGGATACCTTGAAAGGCCTACTGGCACAGCTGTACTGTATGCAAACTTCATATTGCATTGTTCTAATATGATATGGCATTTATTGTTTTTCCAGACAAGGGTCGTAACAGCATGGTGTCCACAGAGAGTGCGTCGTCTACGTATGAGGAGCTGGCGCGGGCCTACGAACACGCCAAACTGGAGGAGCACCTGCAGCATGCCAAGTTCACCATCACAGAGTGCTTCATCTCCGACAGCTCCTCTGACCAGATGACCACAGGCACCAACGACCCGGCCGACAGCATGACATCACTCAGCACCCCATCCGAGACAGGCCTGTGTCGCTTCACCGCCTCGCCACCCAAACCCCAGGACTACGACCGCGGCAGACCTACCAACGTGGCCGTGCCCATCCCCCACCGTGCCAACAAGAGTGAGTACAGAGAGCCACCCTGTCTGGCACAGTGCCACACATTATACTCTGCCACAGGCTGTTTTATGTACATCTCAACAGGTCTCTAAGCCCCTCCCTCTCTCTGTTCTGTCCTCATTGCTAGGTGAATTCTGCAACCTCCCGCTCTACATGAAGACGGATCCTTTCTTCCGGAAGCAGGCAGAACTGCATGACCCATGCCCTGCAGTCCCGCCCAGGGAGGCCTCCATCCGCAGCCTGGCACAGCGGGCGTACCACACCCAAGGACGTCACATGACTCTGGACCCGTCCAAGCAACAGGCCCTGACGCTAGGCCACTCTGGGTTGGGCAGTCTGGGCGTGAGCTCAGGCACTGCCACCCTGCCCCAGAGGACTCTCACCATGCCCTGCTCCAACCCTGCAGCCACAGCCTCCACGTCCAGCACCAGCAGCAACCCCACTGGCTCCAGCACAAAGATGGGGGGCTCCAGAGACTCACTGCTAGAGAATAGCTCCTCAGCGCTGGGCAGACTGCAGAAGCAAGGGGTTGGGGCCTACTCTAAGTCTTACACACTGGTGTAGCTACTAGCCCCCCTTCTCTCTCTCAAAGACTAAACACTCCTGTCTGGCCCGGCCCCGGCCCACACCCAGCCCCACACCAGTGTTCTACACATCAGGTCAGCGAGGGCATGCAGTGCAGTGCAGCAGGTGTCCCCAGCTAACTGCTAGCTAACATCTAATTACCCAGTAGCGTGATTAGTCTTTATTCAGACTTTAGATTCTGCCTCCCAGGAATGACCAGAGACCATTGTAACCTGCCTGATTCATGCTCACCTGGACCTGTATAAAACAAACTACTATCTCCTACTAACTATCACTTCTAGCCTGATGCCACGCTGCTCAATATGTGTGTCTGGTGATGTACACACACACACACACACACACACACACACACACACACACACACACACACACACACACACACACACACACACACACACACACACACACACACACACACACACACACACACACACAGACACACAGGAAGACCTAGAGCTGTTCTCCAAGGTCAAACCATTGAGTATTACTGAGGACCATTGAGTATTACTGAGGAGCTGAACGGTGAAAGCTCACTGCTCGTGCTGATGAAGTCAATGATAGCAGAGGCTGGGCTAAAAATCAGTGTTCATCATACCCTCACACACATTATGCTGCCCTCCAAGGTTTGAGCAGAAGCTCCTGCAGGACTACCAGTTTTATCCCCTATAGTCTTGTCTTACTCTATGTCTCAATGTCCAGTCTCACTCTCCATTTGCAGTTACTCTCTCTGTCTGGATTCCATAAGGAAGGATTTCAGGTTCACCTCACTCAGAACATTGAGTTTGTATTTTAGCACATTTATTGTTGATATTTCCTCAAACTCCCCTCCTCCTTCCAACTCAACAGTATCCGATAGCTTTTGACCGAAACATGACAACCCAAATGACCCAGCAATGAATTAAAAACATCAGGGCTCTCGCAATACTAACAAATGTAGAATATTTGGTATTTTAAAGATTTCGCATATATATTTCTATATAAGTATATCCTGTCATTTAAGTGAAAATTATGGCAAAGAATAAAAATATACAACAATTTAAATGTTTAAAAAAATATAAGGAGACAATCGCTCAATCATGTGAAGGGCAGTGAAAATGAAAGAGGGGTAAAGAATAGAAGAGTATTATGAAGAGGGAGGAGCACGTGTATATAGAGGGTTTTCTGTATGTTACTGTATGTAGACTGGCTGAGAGGAAGGAAGTGACTTCCATACAGGAAGTGTCCATCTCGAAGCCCCCTATTAGTTGGTATCTCATGAGGTTGTCAGTGATTGGTTGGTATACTTACTTTTCAGAAGCCAAATCATTTCCTTTAAAGATGGGTGTAACCAAGGCGACCTACACTGTTGTCTATAAATTCTCTGCTTTCGTTCACCTGTTACTTGAGTAAAGAAGGGCCGTGACCTCTCAGGGCCTCAGGTATGGGCCTTTGACCTGTGGTACCAGTGGGGTTATAGGGTCACTGTGAGTGGAGCAGAAGTCAGGTATCAGAGCACGGCTACTGTATCACACAGTTAGCTACTACACAGAGTACACACCAGTAGCCCTGTAACCTTTATAAACCTCTCAGCCCACGTATTACTGCCTCCCTCCCTCCAATACAAAATGTCAGCCAAGGCACCAAGGAGGATAATCATGTGAAGTAAGTGAACTGTCTAGTTTATCAGAGAGACGTTGCCAGCCAATCGGGGTGTTCAGTTTGAATATGAAAGGATGATGTGGTCAGTGGTCTATTGGCATCTCTGATGCTGCCCTGTCTTAAGTACTGTATATTTCCCACTTCTTTCTCCATCCCCAATAGCCATGTCCATCCTCATCCCCAGCTACATTTTGTGCTACTACGTGTAGGCTACATCAACACCGGAACCTGTTGGAATGTCTTTTGAAGCATCGCCATTCTAGTGTTTTGTCATTTCTTTGGTTTTTGGATTACGTCCATATGTTCATTTTGATTGAATATGTTCCTTTTTACTTGTTTCTGTTTTTTATTGTTTGTTTTTTTTAAATGTGATTCCAGAGGCCAAACAGTGCTGAAGTATGACACACCTACATCTTTGGCCAGTTTTAGCCAAGTGAAATCAGGGACTCCTAGCTCTTTAGGTCACACACACAGAAATTGTGTATATACTGGACTGGGTCAGGAAAACCTGCCACTCCCAACTGGCTCTCCCTATTCAACTCCCTCCCACCTTGGGCATACAGTACTGGACCCACCGCCAATACCTTTGTCGGTGTTGTTTATAGGTTAACTCTTGTACATAAAACAGTTTTGTATGAAGAGCTATTTTCGTCAGAATAAAACAGGGCACAGATCAGGGTTGAATCATGCCCCAACTCCAAATTTAAAACAACATATTGATTTGATAAACATTGATTTCCACAACGGGCAACAAATGTAGTCATTCTTCTCTATTCCCTTTATGTTTTTGATACTAAGTTGTTGCATTTTTATCATTTGTTAAAGATCTTTTGGTGTTCCAAATTCACATTTTTTTATTATTGTTTTTTTGTACTTTGTTCATCTCAAAAATGACATTGCATGCTTGGTAAAAGGGAAAAGGTGAGGGAAAGAAATGTACTAAAATTTTAAATTTGAAGAAAAAAAATGTTGAGGTGATTGCAAACATTCGTTTGAGTTGCTTCTAATAGCAATTGCTTGTGTTTAAAATAAAAATTTCTATTAAATTAAATGAAAAACAAACAAAAATAGTATTCTAACACCTTGTGCAATAAAGCTATCTTTCTATACACCATGGTTTCTGTCATTCTTAATTAAACGTTGCTTGATACACTGCCACATACTGTTACTGTAGGGAACTGAAATCAGAACTGGAACCAAAGAATGATCAAGATGGATAATAATTATACCAGAATGAAAATAAAAAAGCATCAATAGCAATAATACATTCGAATGGAAAAGTCATTTAGCGTGTTATTGTTTTTACTTGTTGAATTCATACCATAAACTTCTACAGCTGCAGTCACATATTGGCTACCTAGCAACATGACATAATTTGTCATTTCTAGTGGCAATGGAAACGGGGTTTATTGAGGGTAGCCTAGTCCCCGATTTAGGTCACCAAGATAACTAACTTTTATGTGATTTCAGTGCCAATAGAAATAGTTTGCATGTTAGTTTGTAAACTTGATACACAGACAATGAATGCAATATTTACCATATTGAAACTGAATATATAAATAATGAATTTGAATATTAATTACATTTAAATTGCATTTTTAAACTGAATGCAACATTCATTTAATTATCTTTCAAATCATGAAATACAAGTGACATTTGTGAATTAAACTATTACATTTGCGTCATTGGGGCTTCCGGGGCTTGAACCCCAGATGTTTTTGGTCCAGCCCCGATCCTTTTGACGGTATAGTATATACAGTACCAGTCAAAAGTTTGGACTCACCTTCTCATTCAAGGGTTTTGCTTTATTTTGACTATTTTCCACATTGTACAATAATGGGGAAGACATCAAAACCATAAAATAAAACATGGAATTATGTAGTAACAAAAAATCCAAATATATTTTATATTTGAGATTCTTCAAAGTAGCCACCCTTTGCCTTGATGACAGCTTTGCACACTCTTGGCATTCTCTCAACCGGATTCACCTGGAATGCTTTTCCAACTGTCTTGAAGGAGTTCTTACATATGCTGAGCACTTGTTGGCTGCTTTTCTTTCATTTTGCGGTCCAAATCATCCCAAACCATCTCAATTGGCTTGAGGTCAGGTGGTTGTGGAGGCAAGGTCATCTGATGTTGCACTCCATCACTCTCTTTCTTGATCAAATAGTCCTTACACAGCCTGGGTCATTGTCACTGTTATGCTACAATGTAGAAAATAGTAAAAAATAAAGAAAAACCCTGGAATGAGTAGGTGTGTGCAAACGTTTGACTGGTGCTGTGTATAGATATATATTACAGTGGGGCAAAAAAGTATTTAGTCAGCCACCAATTGTGCAAGTTCTCCCACTTAAAAAGATGAGAGAGGCCTGTAATTTTCATCATAGGTACACTTCAACTATGACAGACAAAATGAGAATTTTTCCAGAAAATCATATTGTAAGATTTTTAATGAATTTATTTGCAAATTATGGTGGAAAATAAGTATTTGGTCAATAACAAAAGTTTATCTCAATACTTTGTTACAGTGCCTTGCGAAAGTATTCGGCCCCCTTGAACTTTGCGACCTTTTGCCACATTTCAGGCTTCAAACATAAAGATATAAAACTGTATTTTTTTGTGAAGAATCAACAACAAGTGGGACACAATCATGAAGTGGAACGACATTTATTGGATATTTCAAACTTTTTTAACAAATCAAAAACTGAAAAATTGGGCGTGCAAAATTTGAAATTTTACTCTTGATACTTTAGTATATTTTAGCATGTACTTTTGGTACTTAAGTAGATTTAAAACGAAATACTTGTAGACTTTTACTCAAGTAGTATTTTACTGGATGACATTCACTTGAGTCATTTTCTATTAAGTTATCTTTACTTTTACTCAAGTATGACAATTGGGTACTTTTCCACCACTGTAACATATTATTGATAATGTAAAAAAGTGGAGGGCGCAATCAAAAAATAATATAATTGAAAAGGAAAATGCGTGCACAGGCTACCATGGTGAGTGAGTTTTTTGCGTCATTTCATTTTCAGTAAATATTGATTACACATGCATTTGTCTCCACCTGTAAATTGCCCTCCTAAAAGGTAGGCTATATCTTATATGCACTATGTACAGTGGGGAGAACAAGTATTTGACACACTGCCAATTTTGCAGGTTTTCCTACTTACAAAGCATGTAGAGGTCTGTAATTTTTATCATAAGTACACTTCAACTGTGAGAGACGGAATCTAAAACAAATATCCAGAAAATCACATTGTATAAGTAATAAGTATAAGTATAAGTAAGTAATTCATTTGCATTTTATAGAATGCTAGCACAAATTAGGGTTTAAAGTAAACTCACGTAAACTCGTACATCGCCTTGGTCCGTACAATTGCCCTTATTTTTGTGCCCCAAAAACATAATACTTCCAGATCGACTGTAATGTCAATACCATTGTAAAGCACAATTTCTCCCCTTTCCAACGGAATCAATTACATGACTTAAACGCTGCCCGTTTCAGCATAATTCAAGCAGGCAATGAGCCCGTAGGGTCTTTTTAAAAATGGCGGGTGGGGAAGCGAAACTAATGCGTGATAGTGAGAAGGAGAATGTTGTGTGAGAAAATTGTTTTTTTTCACTCGATCTGTCCAACTTATCACCTTATCGCCTCTAAAATGTAAATAAAACACTGTAATGAGTTTATAGAATGTGTCATTACATACCTATTTGAAAGTTTGTGTCAAATTTGAATTGGGTTTTTAGGGCGGTGCTAAAGTGATCTTAGAAGTAAACAGCAGCTTTGAGAATGATGATCACATGCAGTGATGACGAAACAAATGACTAGTTATTCCCCCTTACCCCCGTCACTGTCCATTTCTTGTTTTTAAAGGATGATGGAAGTGCTACACCTGGTGGAGAGAGATTGTAAGACAGAAATAGTTGCTTTATGCCTCCCGGGTGGCGCAGTGGTTAAGGGCGCTGTACTGCAGCGCCAGCTGTGCCAGCAGAGACTCTGGGTTTGAGCCCAGGCTCTGTCCTAACCGGCCGCGACCGGGAGGTCTGTGGGGCGAAGCACAATTGGCCTAGCGTTGTCCGGGTTAGGGAGGGTTTGACCGGTAGGGATATACTTGTCTCATCGCGCACCAGCGACTCCTGTGGCGGGCCTCCGACACATTGGTGCGGCTGGCTTCCGGGTTGGATGCGCGCTGTATCGGAGGACTCGGAGGACTCGTGATTTGTACGGGAGTTGTAGCGATGAGACAAGATAGTAGCTACTAAACAATTGGATACCACGAAATTGGGGAGAAAAAGATTGCTGTATGACATGACACGTCAAGACGTAACGGAGGGTCATTTTTTCTCCAATACTTTTTCTCCATGTCGATCAACGCTTGAATAGAAACCTAGTTTCACACCCCCGATTTTGACGTCAACACAGTCGCTACAGTCCCATTCGTTTTCTTTGTAGCCTCGTTTGAATGTTGCGGTTGCGCACATTTGTACGGAATGGGGTGAGTTTACGTTAGTTAGGAATAGCCATCGACCAAAAGAGAAAAGCAAACTTTTTGGAAGACGAAATCACGGCGAGAGATTGAAGACCGGCAACACATTATTTGGTGGACTAAATAGCGAGTTGACAAACAAAGCCAAACAGGTAGCTTGGGAGTGTGTCGCCGCTGCAGTGAGCGAGGTGGGGCAGCAAGACAGAACTGTGGCTGATGTGAAAAATAAATTGTCAGACCTTAAACTGCAAAGGAAAAACAGTAGCCATACATAACTACAGCATTAAGGCAACGGGAGGAGGGCCTGGCACGCCGGAGCTCTCCCAAATGGACCGGGCGCATCGGGGCAATCATTTGAAAGCGCATACACTGGCATATGCTCCGGCGGTGACAGTGAACGTTTCAAAAAAAGCTCTTTTTTTTTTAAACTACTCCACAAAACTATAGTTTTGGCAAGTCGGTTAGGACATCTACTTTGTGCCTGACAAGTCATTTTTCCAACAATCGTTTACAGATTATTTTACTTATAATTCACTGTATCACAATTCCAGTGGGTTTACATACACTAAATTGACTGTGCCTTTAAACAGCTTGGAAAATTCCAGAAAATTATGTCATGGCTTTAGAAGCTTCTGATAGGCTAATTAACATAATTTGAGTCAATTGGAGGTGTACCTGTGGATGTGTTTCAAGGCCTGCCTTTAAACTCAGCGCCTCTTTGCATGACATCATGGGAAAATCAAAAGAAATCAGCCAAGACCTCAGAAAAAAATTTGTAGACCTCCTCAAGTCTGGTTTATCCTTGGGAGCAATTTCCAAACACCTGAAGGTACCATGTTCATCTGTACAAACAATAGTACGCAAGTATAAACACCATGGGACCACGCAGCCGTCATACCGCTCAGGAAGGAGACGCGTTCTGTCTCCTAGAGATGGAATGTACTTTGGTGCGAAAGGTGCAAATCAATCCCAGAACAACAGCAAAGGACCTTGTGAAGATGCTGGAGGAAACAGGTACAAAAATATCTATATCCACAGTAAAACAAGTCCTATATCAACATAACCCAAAAGGCCGCTCAGCAAGGGAGAAACCACTGTCCTGAAACTGCCATAAAAGAGCCAGACAACGTTTTGCAACTGCATATGGGGACAAAGATTGTACTTTTTGTAGAAATGTCCTCTGGTCTGATGAAACAAAAATAGAACTGTTTGGCCATAATGACCATCGTTATGTTTGGAGAAAAAGGGGGAGGCTTGCGAGCCGAAGAACACCATCCCAACCGTGAAGCACGGGGGTGGCAGCATCATGTTGTGGGGGTGCTTTGCTGCAGGAGGGACTGGTGCACTTCACAAAATAGATGGCATCATGAGGCAGGAAAATTATGTGGATATATTGAAGCAACATCTCAAGACATCAGTCAGGAAGTTAAGGCTTGGTCGCAAATGGGTCTTCCAAATGGAAAATGACCCCAAGCATACTTCCAAAGTTGTGGCAGAATGGCTTAAGGACAACAAAGTCAAGGTATTGGAGTGACAATGCTACCAAATACTAATTGAGTGTATGTAAACTTCTGACCCATTGGGAATGTGATGAAAGAATTAAAAGTTGAAATAAAGCATTCTCTCTACTATTATTCTGACATTTCACATTCTTAAAATAAAGTGGGGATCCTGACTGACCTAAGACAGGGAATTTTTACTAGGATTAAATGTCAGGAATTCTGAAAACGGAGTTTAAATGTATTTGGCTAAGGTGTATGTAAACTTCCGACTTCAACTGTACATGTTCATCTACAGACAGAGCGCGTAAGGCAATATGCTTACAGTCAAGTCATAGATACACTATGACCCCATGGAAATTAAATGAGCGGACAAACTCTGCTTTGACGCGTGCCTGTTCGTCGGCTGTAAATGGGGAACTAATGTTTCTCGTGGACAATACTTTTAGAATCGCCTCGATCACTTGTGGCAGGATGCAGCTGAATGATGGCTGTGTTATAGCCGACCTGTCATTAATTTCCCTCTGGCGTGTCCCAGTAGTGAGGAATCCTAGAGTGGACAGTACTTGGACAGATATGGGTATGGCACGATTACAGCGTGTCTTCCTTTCCAGATTAGGGGCTAATTCCGTGCACAAATCGAACAGAACATTTATTGGGAGACGATAGCGATTTATAAGCCATGGATCATCATGTGCAAAAAAGTCATTCTGGTCTCTGAAAACTCTCTCCCTTCTAAATGCACAGTTTTCAATGTCTTTCAATAACGCAAGAACAGCCATGGTTACTTTTTTATAATTTGAAACACTATTTATAGAACATCGCATCCTGTTTTTGCTCTGACATGCACTGTCAACTGTGGGTCCTTATATAGACATTTGTGTGACTTTCCAAATCATGTCCAATCAATTTAATTTACCACAGATGGACTCCAATGAAGTTATAGAAACATCTCAAGGATGATCAATGGAAAACGGATGCACCCGAGCTCAATTTCGAATGTCATAGCAATGGGTCTGAATACTTAGTTACATTTTTTGTTTTTTAATTTGCAGACATTTCTAAGAACATATTTTCGCTTACAGTGCCGAAGGCACTGTACCTCACCTCATCTTTACAACCATTGCATCTTTGTGTTTTGACCATGACAGTTTACAGTCTACAGTCATTTAGTCTCCTCACCTTGTTCAACAGCCACACTATTCATTACCAGATTCAGATGAGGTCTAAAGCTTAGGGAATAATTTGTCCCAAACACAATGCTCATAGTTTTAGAGATGTTCAGGACAAGTTCCTTAGTGGCCATTCAGACCCTTTACTCAGTGCTTTGTTGAAGCACCTTTGGCAGAAATTACAGCCTTCAGTCTTCTTGGGTATGACGATACATGCTTGGCACACCTGTGTTTGGGGAGTTTCTCCCATTCTTCTCTGCATATCCTCTCAAGCTCTGTCAGGTTGGATAGAGAGTGTTGCTGGACAGGTATTTTCAGGTCTGTCCAGAGATGTTCGATTGGGTTCTGGCTGGGCCGCTCAAGGACATTCAGAGACTTGTCCCAAAGCCATTCCTGCGTTGTCTTGGCTGTGTGCTTAGGGTCATTGTCCTGTCGGAAGGTTTTTCGAGTCTCATTGCAAAGGGTCTGAATACTTATGTGAACAAGGTATTTTTTAGTTTTTTAAATACATTTGCAAAAATGTATAAAACCTGTTTTTGCTTATCACTATGGAGTATTGTGTGTAGATTGATGAGGGAATGTTTTTTATTTAATCAATTTTAGAGTACGGCTGTAAAGTAATAAAATGTAGAAAAAGTCAAGGGGTCTGAATACTTTCCAAATGCACTATCTGTGTTAAAGAGTAATTTAATCAAATCAAATTGTATTTGTCACATGCGCTGAATACAACTGGTGTAGACTTTATCATGAAATGTTTGTTTACGAACCGTTCCCAATGACGCAGAGTTTAAAAAAAATAGTAACACAATATAATGCAATAAAATACAGAAGAACGGAGCTATATACAGGGAGTAGCAGTACCAGATCAATGTGCAGAGGTAGATATGTACATGAAGGCAGTGTAAAGTGACTAGGCATCAGGATAGATAATAAGTCAAGAGCAGTGCATTTGCCATACCAAGCGGTGATGCAGCCAGTCAAGATGCTCTCAATGTTGCAGCTGTAGAATGTTTTGAGGATCAGAGGGCCCATGCCAAATATTTTCAGCCTCCTGAGGGGAAGAGGTGCTACCGTGCCCTCTTCCTGACTTTATGGGTGTGTGTGGATCATATTAAATCATTAGTGATGTGAACGCCAAGGAACTTGAAGCTCTCGACCCGCTCCACAACAGCCATGTGGATGGGGTGTGCCCCTCTTTCTCCTATAGTCCACAATCAGGTCCTTGGTCTTACTTATGGAGAGTTGTTGTGCTGACACCACACTGCGAAGTCTCTGACCTCCTCCATGTAGACTGACTCATCAGTAGAGAGTAGAGAGTGTTCCAGAGTAGAGAAACTCACAGTAGCTACTCTAATGGAGTACTGGCAGTGTCTGCTGTGGCAGGTGGGAAGGTGCAAATTACCAGAAAAAGATCTAATCTCTTAATGTTAATCTCAAAGTGCACAAAATTCATGCATTATACTGTTAAAATTCCTTTTTTTTTTTGGAAGGGTAGGATGCCCCTGGACCCCCCTACTGGCTTTGGGCTATGCCACAAACGTCTTCAAATTCTAGAAATGCCCTGATTTGTGCATTACAATTTAAAAAATATTTAATTCAACTGAAATATCTTAATACAAATTCAAAATGATGTTATTCAAATAAAATTTCTGTTGGCTCTGAAATCATTCCATAGTCTCTCTTCTGACTTCTTAGGCTACAGTATATTTGAATGGGGAAGTCAGGTTTGTTTATAGTTCATGGGATTGTCATTTTGTTTTGCTGAAAACACTCCAAAAACGACTTTATGTTAGTACCTTGTGTTCCCACCCTAATACTACTCCTACTGAATACTGCTATGAGTCTGGCTGTGTCTGTCTTCAGGCTTGACTGCTGGAGTCTGTGAGAAAAAATAGAAAGTCCAGAGCCGCATTTTGCTTCTACATGTATGGTGACTTAGCACTCTCTCTCAGCTGAAGATTTACTGTGGTGTGTAGGTCTGTAGGATTAGCCCTGGTCTTTGGCTCTGATTGCCTCTCCCTAATATCTCTACAAGGAAACGCAACAGAGATGGACAACAGTGGGGAGCTGTGTGGATTTTCACATATTTTGTGTGTGTGTGTGTTTGTGTGTGTGTGTGTGTGTGTGTGTGTGTGTGAACTGTACATAAAGCATACCAGAAAGACAGAAACCTACCATAAACAAGACACAGAAAGAAACATAGAAAATGGATATAGACATTTGCAGGTAATCAAATCAAATCAAATTTATTTGTCACATACACATGGTTAGCAGATGTTAATGCGAGTATAGCGAAATGCTTGTGCTTCTAGTTCCGACAATGCAGTAATAACCATGAGGTGTGTGTCGATAGCACACTGATGAGGTTAGACAGAGAGAGCAGTAAGGGGAGAGCACACAGTTCACACACACACACAGACACCCAATCACTCACACAGACACCCACTCTCACACACAGACACCCACTCAGAGTGGAGGGAGGCAGCTGCTCCAGGTTTGAGAACGCTGTGCAGATCAAAGCCAAGTAGAAGAGAGTGAAGGACTGACAGGTTGAATGGATGGACAGACTGACGGACGGACAGACAGACGAACAGACATACAGGCAGACATACAGGCAGACATACAGGCAGGCAGGCAGGCAGACAAACAGACAGACAGAGAGGAGCCATCAGGGAGAGAGCTGAGAGAGGAGAACACAGAACACTCATCTCTACACTACAGGATCGCAAACCTCTGCACAGGTACTGTACACTCTCCTTTACTGCAAATACTCTAAACTTCTTATTGTCTCTACAAAAATGTGTTTTGTTTTATAGAGATAATGATAGATGGAACAGAATAGAACAGAATTCCAGTCACTGGAATAGAAAACAGCATAGATTGGCAATGTATTTAAAGTATATTTATCAGTTAAAATAATAATGATCAGAAATAGCCAGTGGACAGTTCCACCAGCTATATAATCCCAGATTATTAAACTAAAATACCAGCAGGTCTGTTGTATGTTTGATTGGACACAGCTGTTGCTCTACCTGGGATAATCAACAGGAATTCAAATTACTATGTTAAAGAGATTGGCGTTTGCCCATATTGCACTTGAGTAATGGAACTGTGTACTGCTGTTTTTATCCAATATTGTTGTATCACTTTCCTAGGAAATTATTTTATGCTGAATAGTAGGATTTCCATAAAAATCATCAAACAGTTACTGTAGTCTCGTTGAGGAAAATACATGTTCTTTACATGCATATTTCTGTGTTTTAATTTCAGAAAGCTTCAACCCACCTTTAGTTTTTTATTATTGTACTGCAACAAAAACTCTCAAATTGTAAATCAGTGATTGGCTGAAAACACTCACACACAGCTGTGTGTATCTCCATTCTATTGACCAGTTCTGGTTAGAGATGGAGCCAGTGTTGGAGAGGTCTGTGGGGGAATCCTCCAATGCCAGCCTGGCAGTACCTCCTCTGAACCGCAGTGACCCAGTAGAGTTGTTCTCAGGTCTGCAGTTACTGCTGAGCTACCGCCCTCTGTTCATCCCGCTCTACTGCCTCCTGGTGGCTGTGGCCTGCGTGGGCAACTCCCTCCTACTAGCATGCATCCTGGCTGACAAGAAACTCCACAACGCCACCAACTTCTTCATAGGGAACCTGGCTGCAGGCGACCTGCTCATGTGTCTGAGCTGTGTCCCTCTGACCGCCTCCTACGCCTTCGAGTCCGAGGGCTGGCTGTTTGGCCGGCCGCTCTGCCACCTGGTCCCCCTGCTGCAGACCTCCACCGTCTTTGTCTCTGTGCTGTCCCTCACAGCCATTGCTGTGGACCGCTATGTGGTGGTGGTTCACCCTGTGAGGAGGAGGATCTCCCTGAGGGGGTGCGGGGCGCTGGCGGTGGGGATGTGGCTTCTGTCCCTGCTTCTGGCAACTCCTCCTTCCCTCCACACCCGCTACTTGGACCTGCGTCCCAGTGGGTTGGAGCTGGTGGTGTGTGAGGAGTTCTGGCCAGACTCAGACCACCTGCGGCTGCTCTACTCCTGCTTCATCCTGCTCACCTCCTACCTGCTTCCCCTGCTGTCGGTCAGTGTGGCCTACTGCGGCATTACAGCCCGGCTCCGTCAGCGCTGTCTCCCTGGGGCGCCTTCCCACAGTCTGCATCACTGGAACAGGACGAAGAGGAAGACCTTCTCTTTGCTGGTACTGTCTGTGCTCTCCTTCGCCTTCTGCTGGCTGCCCTTGCAGGTACTCAACCTGCTACTGGACCTGGACCAGGACTTCCTTCTGGTGGGCAAACGCCACGTCAACCTGCTGCAGGTGTGCTGCCACCTGCTGGCCATGAGCTCTGCCTGCTACAACCCCTTCATCTACGCCTCGCTGCACAGCAAGGTGCGCTTGCGCCTCCGCGACTACCTGAGACCCCTGACAGGGCGGGGCCGCCAGAGCAGTCTGCTCTCCCAGCATGCATTACAGCACAACACTAACACCTGTCTCAGCATGGTGTCTGAGCAGCCAATCAGAGAGGAGCAGGAAGGGCCACAGACCAACGCTGACAACTCCTTCTAAAAGATGAGACACTCACTCTCCACACTCAGAGAGGACAGGGCTCAGGATAAGGTGATGTTGCGAGGGGTTAAAGGTGGTACTGCTGTTGATTTGACTTCAGGTTTGCCTCCACACCCATCTCCCTAATGCTCCTCTCCCTGACCCTCTCCCGGGTTCTCACCTCTCAGTAATTCAGTTAGCTACACTCTCTCTAAGCGTTCTGTGAAAAGTCTATAGCACCATAGTACTCAGAGTCCTACCTGAGGCCAGTGTTGTTTTGATGCTTCTTTTAATGTCCTCCAGCTCCCCTGAAGGCGCACACTACCAATCCCTCAAATGAGATTATGGCCAATGGATGATAAGCAAACAAGGGTGGCACGGAGGTCTCTGTATATGCCTCTCTGTTTCTCTCTTTCTGTCACATTCTCTCTTCCTCTCAAGTTGTCAGCTGTACAGCACTCATATTCTGCCTCACCTGTGAGTGTGTATGCTGATTATCTAGATTGTCACTCTGCATGTTTGTCATAGTTATCTCCCACAGCATACTGTACATAATTCAAAATTATCTTTACAAGTGATTCTGTCAAGTAACATTTAATGTTTATGATATAGTGTCAGTGTATTATTGCGTATAGTTTTACCGCATACATCTGCAAGAATAGTTGGAAAAGGGAGGAGCCTGTATAGTAGTTCACCATTACTTGTTCAAGCTTACTTGTATATCATAGATGTACCAAACTGTGAATAAACAGGTTTCCTCCCCAATGATGTTGACTTTTCCTATCCTGTAGTTGCTGTGGTCTGGACTAGAAGCAAAGACACCTGTGTGGGTCGAGCAGTTTTAGTCAGTGTTCTGTGACAACCATTGTCCCTGTATGGAGCCCAGGAACTGGGAGGATTCATAGACATTATGTTGAATGAAAACACAGGTCAGGTGAGCACCTGGATAAACCTGGTATTATGTTGAAACTCCCTGCTGTGTCTCTCAACTTGTATACACAAAGGGTCCTCTCTTTTACTATATTTCCACACCTCACGACTACGCTACCACATGTACACAAACACACACGCACACACTCTCAAGCACGCACACACACACACACACACACACACACACACACACACACACACACACACACACACACACACACACACACAGCCGTCTCTCATGTTACCTGCAAATCTCCATATCCGTTTTCTATGCCCTTGTGATACAGTCTACATGCGGTGTCGTTCTGGTTTCCCTGTGTCTTGTGGTGCTTTATTGAAGGTTATGGTAGGTTTCAGTCTTCCTGGTTTGCTGTATCTAGTTATCTTGTGGTACTGCAGAAGGTTCTGTTAGGTTGAGCACCAAACACAAAATCCAACGTTGAGTAATCACCAGCGTTGATATCCCAGGGTCACAGCCCCTGCTTTGTTTATCAATCATGACTGATATTAAGTTCAACCGTGTGAACTCTATGTGACATGTTATATTCTCCCCCTTGTTCCTCTCTGAATAAAGTCTGACAGGGCTGCCTAATGCACTAGCCCCTCACAGGGGTGAGAAAAGGCCCTCTAAAGAGCATTCTCATGTCAGAAACTGGGAAGAATTCTCAGACGTCAAAGGTCATGCAGGCTGATGAAAGCACGACTGAAAGTAAAGTATAGATCTGCAGTGCTGTCTGCTCCCTCTGCTGACTATCAGTCCCTAGCAGGGATGTACAGTAACAGTGTTAGCCTCTTAAAGTGCCTACCGCAAGAAGAACTTTGTGCTCTGTTATATTTCATGGATTATTGATAAATCCAGAAAATGTAGGAGGCTGTTGCGAATCTTTATGTAACCTCCTTACATGCCCTATAAGCTCCTCCAGACTACAATATTTACACATACTGTGGGGAAAATGCTAAATACGATAGGTCCTATGTGTGATTTGGCAAAGATTGAGCTAGGGTTTCCCAACTGTGGTTTGATTGTGTACATCTTTCCATTGTAATGGATGGCCATGTGCTGTAGACTGAAAAAGTAATCTCATCTGCTGACTGCAGGAAACACTGATAGACATGAATAGAATCCAGGAATCATGTATTGTGTTGTGTAGACATTACAATTTTATCCCGTAATAATACAGATTCTATTTCATGCCAAGCTGCATAGAAGCACTTTCTGTATTTTGAGTGATAAACAAGGCACGGGTGCATCTGTATTAGTAATTAGCAGGGAAGGAAACAGCGAGGAGAGGAGAGGAATGCGTAGACAGACAGCTCCTCAGCCTCAACTCAACACAGAGGAGGACCAGGCTCATCAGCCCTGAAGAGCCCTCAAGAGCCTGGGCAATGGTAAACACGCACACATACAAACAAACATACACAGTACCAGTCAAAAGTTTGGACACATCTAATCATTCAAGGGTGTTTCTTTATTTTTACTATTTTCTACATTGTAGAATAATAGTGAGACATCAAAACTATGAAATAACACATGGAATAATGTAGTAACCAAAAAAGTGTTAAACAAATCAAAATATATGTTATATTTGTGATTCTTCAAAGTAGCCACCCTTTTCCTTGATGACAGCATTATCATGCTGAAACATGAGGTGATGGCGGCCTCAGGATCTCGTCACGGTATCTCCGTGGATTCAAATTGCCATAGATAAAATATAATTGCGTTTGTTGTCCATAGGTTATGCCTGCCCATACCACAAACATGTGGCACTCTGTTTACAAGGTTGACATAAGCAAACCGCTCGCCCACACTACGCATTGCACATGGTCTGCGGTTGTGTGGCCGGTTGGTCTTACTGCCAAATTCAATAAAACGACATTGGTAGAGAAATTAACATTCAATTCTCTGGTAACAGATCTGGTGGACATTCCTGCAGTCAGCATGCCAATTGCACGCTCCCTCAAAACTTCAGATATCTGTGGCATTGGCACATTTTAGAGTGGCCTTTTATTATCCCCAGCACAAGATGCGCCTATGTAATGATCAGGCTGTTTAATCAAGTTCTTGATATGCCACACCTGTCAGATAGATGGATTATCTTAGCAAAGGAGAAATGCTCACCAACAGGGATGCAAACCAATTTGTGCCAAAAATGTAAGAGACATAAGCTTTCTGTGCGTATGGAACATTTCTAAAATCTTTTATTTCAGCCCATGAAACATGGGACCAACACTTTACATGTTGCGTTTATATTTTTGTTCAGTGTAATTAAAGAGACTGGATCTACGCTACTATCGTATCAGTATACTGGTCCGTCTGTCTGTCTGTCTGTTAGGAGCTCAACTGTCTCTCCTCCCTAGGGTCGATGTCCGCGGCCACACGGAATCGCTGTTTTATTCTTATTTTAATCACAGTTTAATTAATCAAAATCCGTCTGATCAAGCTAGAGACTTTGCATGGGCTGCATCTCAATCGTCTCAATGTTGGCCTTCCACCGAAGATGCGGAAGGCAGCTGAGGTACAGCGCTGTTTTTCAGAACAGGATTATCCCCTATAACTTGTCTTCTCCTGAAAACGTCTGTAAAGTCTGAACGGTTTGAGCAACACAAGGTTCACAGGACTCGTCTGAAGTCATTCCCTTCGGTGTGCCGACTAAAGTTTATCTCATGCAAACTTCTGTTAAATCCGAATGGTTTGAGTTACAAACTAATATGACCCCACTAAGATAAACTGAGATTCTCACAAAAACAAATATATCCTCCGTTCTGCTCTACAACGCCGACAAGCTTCACAGAACTCTTGAAGGTCACCTGTCACTGTCCTGTAAAAAAAACATATGAAAATGAATAGACATGACTAGGCTTTTTTGGACCCAAGGTTACACATGTAACCTTTGTGTTTGTCCCAGATGCTTTCCTATATCTCTCAGATGCATTTCAGACACCTCAAACCATACTTCCTTTAGATTCATTTTTGGACTATCTTTTTTTGCCATATATGAATGTGTTATTCAAAGCACTCCTATGGGCAAGTAGCAGTAAGGCCAAATTCAATGTTTCAACAGATCATTCTTTTTTTTTAGAGAGAGAGAGAGAGAAGGGGGGAGGTATACCTCCAGGGGTCTTATAACTCAAAGTAAAATAGCTAAATGGTCCATCTTATGTTATGGACATATTAAAACAATGACATATGTTAGTTTAGTAGATATTTCCATCTAAAGGCTTAGACTCTTATTAAACTTATTTAACTTCAACTTGACACACCTGACATTCCTTGTAACATTAGTTGAAGCATTATGGAGGACTGTTCCAAGTCATTTAATCCATAGGAGCCTAAAGATGTCCCAGTCATGCACTGTGAGCAATCATGAAGAATCAGTCAATGAAATATGTTACCTCAGAATTCACTGACGTAAGTGTGATTCAGTGCAATGTCATAGGTAGTATGATGGTGGTGCGGCCCTACAGCTATGTAGCCACCAGGTGGCATCAGAAAATTCAAACCTGATGAGACTTACCTAGAGCAGTCACCCTTCAAAAGTTGTAAATGCAGACAGCAAATGATGGCACCTTAACTAGGCCCTAAATATTTAACCCGCACATTAGGAGCTCCAGCAGAGTTCCACCTCAGCTTTATAACTGACACTATCTTTACATCAGTCAAGTGGAAAAGGCTATACGGACACCCCTGACCTGCAAACAAATATTTCATTTCAGAATTGGTTAAAATTAGGTAAAGGTCAGTTTGAGTTTTTGCAGGTCAGCAGAGTCCTTACAGTCTCTCCCCAACAGAGTGGCTGTGGACCTTTCTTCCCTGGGGCTAAAGGTCCTGAAGCTTCTGCTCATGTGCAGGATTCTCTACTTATGCACATTCTCTGCTCTACTCATGGAGAATGGTGCTTGTTTAATAAAGTTAATCAAAGTTGAATACATTTCTACAAGACCACATAATGATAGTATTATACCAAATATAATGTTACTTACTGTAAGACAAAAAACACCACTATATTTCTTGAGATTTTAGGATGATTGTGCGAATGGTCACATTTTTTCTCTCGTGTGGCAACAAGTCAACAACGTGTGTCACTAGGCAAAATATAATGCCTTCAGAAAGTACTCACACCCCTTAACTTTTTCCCATTTTTACAAAGTGGGATTAAATTGATTTAATTGTAATTTGTTGTCTACGATCCACACAAAATACTCTGTAATGTCAAAGTGGCAGAAAAAATCTAACATTTGTGAAAAATATATTTAAAAAATAAAACACTAATATATCTTGATCTTGATCTTGAAAAGCAAACAGAACCAGGTTTTCCTCTTGGATTTTGCATGTGTTTAGCTCCATTCTGTTTCTTTTTTAACCTGAAAAACTCCCCAGTCCTGAACGATTACAAGCCTACTCATAACATGATGCAGCCACCATTATGCTTGAAAATATGGAGAGTGGTACTCGGTAATGTGTTGTATTGGATTTGCTCCAAGCATAACACTTTGTATTCCGGTAAAATTTGCTTTGCCACATTTTTTGCAAAATTACTTTAGTGCCTTGTTGCAAACAGGATGCATGTTTTGGGATATTTTGTATTGTGGATTAACAACAATGTTGTTGATCCATCCTTAGTTTCTCATATCACATCCATTAAGCTCTGTAACTGTTACCATAAAGTAAAGTCAACATTGGCCTCATGGTCGAGCAATACATTTCAAACACAGATTCAACCACAAAGACTCAGTCACTACAAAGATACAGGCATCCTTCCTCACTCAGTTGCCGGAAAGGAAGGAAACCGCTCAGGGAAACCCCTTCCTTTCCGGCAACTGAGTTAGGAAGGATGCCTATGGTCACCCTCCATTCAGATTTCTTACTGATACACCACTTTGGATGGTGTATCAATACACCCAGTCACTACAAAGATACAGGCATCCTTCTGTATCTTTGTAGTGACTGGGTGTATTGATACACCATCCAAAGTGTAATAAATAACTTCACCATGCTCAAAGGGATATTCAATGTCTGCTTTACCCATCTACCAATAGGTGCCATTCTTTGAGAGGCATTGGAAAACCTCCATAGTCTTTGTGGTTGAATCTGTGTTTGAAATTCATTGCTCGACTGAGGAACCTTACAGATAATTCATTGTGTGGGTACAGAGATGAGGTAGTCATTAAAAAATCATGTTAAACACTATTATTGTACACAGAATCCATGCAACTTATGTGACTTTTTAAGAACATTATCCTCCTGGATTTATTTAGGCTTGACTCAAGACATATTTCAGATTTTCATTTTTAAATACTTAAAAAAATCCATTTACATTTTTTTTAAATCCATTTTAATCCATTTGAAAATCAATGCTGTAAAACAACAAAATGAGGAAAAAGTCAAGGGATGTGAATACTTTCTGAAGGCACTGTATGTACTTTGATTTAAACAAAACACATATTTATTAACACCATCTTCTAAACAATTTGCTCACTGTACATAATGCAAAACAACACTGTACATAACTAAGAACATGTAAATGCATATCCCCATGCAACTGAATGAGATCACATGGTTGGCATGCAGATGCTGCATGGAAGTTTCACGGTAGAATTATAATTTACGATTGACAGTAAGAAATCTGAATGGAGGGTGACCACAAAAATGTGTGTGCATAGAGGTAAAGAAACACATGGGCAGAACATGATGCAGATCTTTCCTGGAGGGCGAGATCAATAGTTTATATATACTCTAGATGTGTACTCTAGAGTCTAGATGAAGCCACTGTGCCTCCAAATATTTTGGAAGCTATAGAAATCCATTTGTTAATGTCTACATTTGTTTTTGCCACATTTTTAATGTTACACACACCTTAATGCATACTTTTACATTATATTATGTGAGCTAAACATAAAGTATACGTTTTTTTACGTTCTAATGTTATTGTCCCCACTACATTAAGAAAATATAGTTGAATACATGTACACTGAACAAAACTATGAAGCTACATATAAAGTGTTGGTCCCATGTATCATGAGGTAAAGTAAAATATCCCAGCAGCTTTTAGTGAGCATTTCTTCTTTGCCAAGATATTCCATCCACCTGACAGGTGTGGCATATCAAGAAGCTGATTAAGCAGCATGATCATTACACAGGTGCACCTTATGCTGGGGACAATAAAAGGCCACTCTAAAATGTGCAGTTTTGTCACAACACAATGCCACAGATGCGATAAGCTACCTCCAACGTAGTTTTAGAGAATTTGGCAGTACGTCCAACCGGCCTCACAACCTTGTATTGACCACATGTATGGCGGCGTGTGGGCGAGCGGTTTGCTGACGTAAACGTTGAAAACAAATCAAATGCATTTTTATTTGTTGCATGCGCCGAATATAACAGGTGTAGACCTAACAGTGAAATGCTTACTTACAATCCCTTAACCAACAATGCAGTTCAACAGAGTGCCCCATGGTGACGGTGGGGTTATGGTATGGGAAGGCATAAGCTACGGACAAACGAACACAATTGCATTTTATCGATGGCAATTTGAATGCAGAGATACCGTGAAGAGCCCGAGGCCCATTGTCGTGCCATTCATCTGCTTCCATCGCCTCATGTTTCAGCATGATAATGCAGAGCCCCATGTCACAAGGATCTGTCCACAATTCTTGGAAGCTGAAAATGTCTCAGTTCTTCCATGGCCTGCATACTCACCAGACATGTCACCCATTGAGCATGTTTGGGATGCTCTGGATTGATGTGTACAACAGTGTGTTCCAGTTCCCGCCATTATCCACCAACTTCGCACAGCCATTCCACAATCAATAGCCTGATAAACTCTATGTGAAGGATATGTGTCACTCTGCATGAGGCAAATGGTGGTCACACCAGATACTGACTGGTTTTCTGATCCACGTCCCTACCTATTGTTTTAAGGTATCTCTGACCAACAGATGCATGTCTCTATTCCCAGTCATGTGAAATCCAGAGATTATGGCCTAATTAATTTATTTCAATTAACTGATTTCCTTATAGGAACTGTAACTGGGTAAAATCTTTGAAATTGTTGCATGTTCTGTTTATATTTTTGTGCAGTATACATTTGTCCTTCAAACATTTAATGTAAATACTGTAGAATTCCATGTATTCCTAAGGACTGCTTCTTCTGGGGAGTGCCAATATGGCTGACCGGTGGCTTCAAAAACCTCTTCTTGGCCAATACATAGCATCAGCAATCCAGGGTTTCTACGGGGTGTTACAGGCAGCCAGTTACCCACGGATCCGCAGCCTCGGCCTTACATCTAAGGGGATCTCTCTGAAATAACCATAGATTGAAATTTAAATGCATTTACTTCATTGTAATCACACAAAGTTATATAACTCTCCTGTCAGTCATCGTTGCATTACATCAGAATAACTGCTATATAGGCAAAAACAATGGAATAAGCAATGTGTCAGACATCACTTGCCTAATCATCTAATGTACAGAAATACCAAATGTACAGAAATATCTTACTTGATATTCTCTCACACACATGGAATCACAGGAGGTCTGAGGGCAATTTTACAAGATTGAATTTATTCACTATTATACAGATCACATAAGGCCTTCATCGTCATACACCATTCTCAGTCAGACAAATCCCCTGGTTTGCTGTTGATGAACAGTACTTCATCTTTCACTTGCTATTTCACTTTTGTATTATTTTGTTGTCACACTTTCATGTTTTAAAATAATGAGTTGTTGAACCTTCTCCCTTGGTGTGTTGTTAAATCATGCACTAAACTGAAGTGGCCTTAAACCATTCACAAAATTGTAATTTTTTTTACTTTCAAATCATTGAAATGCACACAAAAAAAATTCTACCATTGACTAAAGGGCAAAGTGTTAGACCCCCTAACATACAAATAAACAACCATTTTACTATAGTATGCTCTTGCCTTTTTTCTTCAATGAACTGCAGATCTGTCAAAGTTGTGTCAGAAATGATGTGACGCAGCCACATTCATCCTCTGAGCCAAAGTCACATTCTAATGGGACAATTTGGTTTTTCCTATCCATCTCCCATCTGATCTGTTGTGTGTGTGGTAATAATATACTGTACTGGGTGAGGAGTCACTGCAGCGTTAGTATATTGATCACAGAGACAACTGCCTCCCACAGCATGAAAACACAGAGGATAAGTACCAGTGAGTGATCCCAAGTATTGAGTAGAGTTGACCCTCAATACAACCAATAGTTTTGACTGATCTGTTCTGAGCAGGCAGCATGAGAACAATCCAACATGGCCGACAGAGTACCGCCATGCCTCCTGGCCAATCCTCAGTCAACCCCAAAAGGTAGAAGAATACAGAATATACCAGGAGTATTCATTAAACTACTTTACCTTGACTACTTGGGTTTTTTTTCAACAAGAGAGAGGACAGTTAAACACCAACATAAATCCCATAGAACACTGGAGCTAGATACTCTATGCTTTGTTGACATTCCTGGGCATGAGTCCATACATCTCTATAGGATATACTATACTGTTATTACTGTACTGTAGTTCATTGCCGTGGTAGTGTTTTCTGTATGCACACCTTACCTCAGTTTAAGGTACTTAATATTAGATGAGTACAAAGAGTTCAACTGGCTAGACACCCATAGCAACATATCCGGCATCATTTTGCAATAGGGCAGTGGTTTCCATGGCCACCAGATAACACAGTGGAACAAAGTCAGTACATAGAGGACTTATCTGGTATAACTAATGTCTCTCTAACCTCTCCCTCATTCTGTTACTGTCTGAGGTGTCTGTCAATAATTCCCATAATCAATGTTCCATCATCAAACCCTAACTGATGGAGTGGACCTGAGGTCATCTTAACCAAGAGCATTCCTGTCCTGGATCCTAAAGGGCCTGATTAACTGACCCTGGCTCAAACTTACTAAACAACAAGACTTCCATATTCACAACCATTAGTAAAGCAACAGCAGTTCGAAAAAGAGAGGGGGAACTGCATGCTATTCAAACCTGCATTCTCAGAACAAACTATTTCGTCTTGACTAAGATGAAAGAGGAATGTGTAATCAGTATTATGGTTTGGTTTTCCATGGGGTTATAAAGTGAGCCCTGAATCCTCTAAAATAACACTTTTATGACAGGGTCATGTTAAGGAGTCCCTCTCTACTACTGCCACACCCACCCAGCCATTAAAACAAAGTCAATTGATCAAGGTTGTATTTCATGGAACTTCACACTAGAGTTTAAAAGTGCTTCAGATAAGTATGTGGATACAAATACAAGGGTTTGGATGTAAACAACATTTTGATCTGCCAAGGCCCCTTCAGAGAGGCAATGGGTATGGCTGATTGAGCTGGGAACTCAACACACTAAAACATTCTGGCCCAACAACACCCTTTAGGGATACATTTTTTTTAAACAAAAACACTCTGACCATTAAAGTGCATCCTTGGATGTCTCCCCACCCTCCCAAACTACCCCCCCCCCCCCCCCCCCCCCCCCACATAGCAGGGGTCCTTCAGGCAGAGAGGTAGGCTCTCCAAACAGCGGTGTGGCACGTTACTGCCGACAGCCTTCAGAGCACAGTCCATACATCCAGTGGCTACTTTCATTAACAAACAGAAAGAAACAGATGTAAAATTATTATACACAAATAACAACATAGCTATGGGCACAAATCATATCTTCCAACTTGACATGGAGGCTTGGACTTTTTCATTATAGTGTATCATTAGGGTTAAAATGGTTGGTTGGCAGAGAGAGTCTTACTGTAACAATGAAACCCACTCTGTTCTTTCCCCTGGGCCTCCTGTTGGTGAGTCCTAGAGTCACATTCCAGGTTATCAGGGGCTATAGGGGGGTGGAGGGGAAGAGTCAGCATTGGGATCTGCACTGGCACACAGGTGGCAGGTCAGCTGGATGCTGTTCACTAGTGGCAAGTTTGTTTGTCAAGCGCTCCTCGTCTCCTCTCTCTCTTTATCTATGTTATTATCAATGACCAAACAAGGTAGTGTCAGTGTGTGTGTTTGTGTGTGTGTGTGTGTAAGTGACGGAGGTTCAGCATCATCAGATCAGGGGTACGGCGTCTGCTCCCTTCTCAGTGTCTTTCACAGTGTCTTTTACAGTGTCTCTTGCTCGGTGGGGGCGCAGTGGGGGTGTTGGTGGAGGGGGGGAAGGAGGGACTGCAGGGGTGACTGGGGGGTGGTGGGGGGCGACTGCTGCAGGGGGCTGAATTGCGTGGTGTTGGGGGGAGGGGAGGAGCGGTAGCAGGAATAGGTAGAGCCACCAGTGAGGGTGGTGGTGGGGGAGGCAGGGAGGCCAGCCAGGCCAGTGGGGGAGTCCAGGAGGGGCTGGTTGTAGAAGAAGAAAGCACACTGGTGGATGAAGGTCTCGATGATTGTCTGGTAGGTCCGCGTGGCCGTCAGGGCGTCCATGGTGGTGAAGTCTGGCCGCATCAGAGTGGGCCAGAAACAGATGGACAGATTCTCACTGGTCATCAGGTTCTGTCTGCTCAGCTGGCTCACCCTGGGAGAGACAACACAATACACCTCCATCAACAACAGCATGACAACAGCTACTAGTGTAATAACATTATTACACAGGTGTAAGAGCTACTTGATGATACATGTTACAAAAATTGCAAATGGTTTCAGTCACAATGCAGTCAGGGCCAAGGTTATAGATTGGAACAGTTAGCCAGTCTGATCTGCACTCACTTGTGTAAGTGGCTCATGACAAATCTGAAAACGTCATAGTTCTCCCTGGGGAACTTCCTCAGCACATCCTTCATGGTGTAGAGCCTTTGTTCCCTGTCATTGATTTCTGTGCACACACACACACAGGGAGGGGGTCAGTGCTATGACTCACATGTTTTCAACACTGTTACTCCATATGCAGTACTACATACAGTATACATCGACACACATAGTTATAATATATAATATTTTCTGAGAACAAAACACGACATATCCTTATCCCACCCTCTACGAGAAATCCTCCCCAACACTTACTCATCCTGTAAGAACTTGACTGTCAAAAATCACAATAATCATTCCCTGAATAACCATTCAGCACCACCCTTGTACCCCACCCTGACTCCCCCACCCTGTTCAATGTCTTACTGAACCCTTCAGAATCCTTGTAGCCCTCCCTAACCGCACCCTGTTCGATGTCTTACTGAACCCTTCAGAACCCTTGTACCCCTCCCTAACCCCACTCTGCTCCATGTCTTACTGATCCCTTCAGAACCCTTGTACTCCTCCCTAACCAAACCCTGCTCAATGTCTTACTGAACCCTTCAGAACCCCAGTACCCCTTCCTAACCCCAGCCAGCTCCATGTCTTACTGAGCTCTCCAGAACCCCAGTACCCCTCCCTAACCCCAGCCTGCTCCATGTCTTACTGAGCCCTCCAGAACCCCATTACCCCTCCCTAACCCCAGCCTGCTCAATGTCTTACGGAGCTCTCCAGAACCCCAGTACCCCTCCCTAACCCCAGCCTGCTCCATGTCTTACGGAGCTGCCCAGAACCCCTCCCTAACCCCAGCCTGCTCCATGTCTTACTGAGCCCTACAGAACCCCAGTACCCCTTCCTAACCCCAGCCAGCTCCATGTCTTACTGAGCTCTCCAGAACCCCAGTACCCCTTCCTAACCCCAGCCTGCTCAATATCTTACTGAGCTCTCCAGAATCCCAGTACCCCTCCCTAACCCCAGCCTGTTCAATGTCTTACTGAGCTCTCCAGAACCCCAGTACCCCTTCCTAACCCCAGCCTGCTCAATGTCTTACTGAGCTCTCCAGAACCCCAGTACCCCTCCCTAACCCCAGCCTGCTCAATGTCTTACTGAGCTCTCCAGAACACCAGTATCCCTTCCTAACACCAGCCTGCTCCATGTCTTACGGAGCTCCCCAGAACCCCAGTACCCCTCCTAAACCCCAGCCTGCTCCATGTCTTACTGAACCCTCCAGAACCCCAGTACCCCTTCCTAACTCCAGCCTGCTCAATGTCTTACTGAGCTCTCCAGAACCCCAGGACCCCTTCCTAACCCCAGCCAGCTCCATGTCTTACCGAGCTCTCCAGAACCCCAGTACCCCTTCCTAAACCCAGCCAGCTCCATGTCTTACTGAGCTCTCCAGAACCCCAGTACCCCTTCCTAACCCCAGCCTGCTCAATGTCTTACTAAGCTCTCCAGAACCCCAGTACCCCTCCCTAACCCCAGCCTGCTCAATGTCTAACTGAGCTCTCCAGAACCCCAGTACCCCTCCCTAACCCCAGCCAGCTCTATGTCTTACTGAAGGCCTCGAGCAGCTCCACCTGCAGAATGCAGGGCACCAACGGCTCCGGCAGCTCAGAGAAGAAGGCCTTCAGAGCCCCAGCCACCGTGTTGATGGCAAAATCCTTCTCCACTAGGTCCAGCCCATGGTCTAGAGAAGAAAAGAGGTAGAGGGATAGAGGTAAAACAAGATGGGGGAGAGGGAGATGAAGAGAGGGAGAGGAAGGTGAGATGTAGAAGAAGAGAAAGAGGAGGGAGTGGTAAAGGGAGGTGAGGGGTAGAAGGAGAGAAAATGGGAGAAAACAGGTAGGAGAGGGAGGAGAGAAAGGGGAAGAGAGAAGAATAGGAATAGTGTGTAAGAGGTAGTCGGCTTTGTCACTGTTCTAAATATATTTTGTTGTAGGCCATAATTTCCTCTACAGCTCATGTGTCAATATATTGATTAGCCAAATAACTAACCAGGGTTAGTCCAGGGGTTAGGGACAGAGTGTGGTGAGTATTACAGTCAATCCATTCATGGGTCTGATACAATGTTTAAGACCAGACAGGACTAGGCACAGTAACTCACCCTGGTCAAACTGCCTCTGCATGCTCTCCATCTCACACTTGTTCCCGCTCACCCTGTACAGCCCCTCTGTGTTGAGGCCTGCAGAGAGACAGAGATTGAAACCAGGAAGAATGCTTAATTCCATCGACTCCATCTGCATTACATCATTATCAATTTCCTGTAAAGTCAATGAGGGCACTGCTGAAGTACAGAACTTGATCACTGGCTACATTTGCTCTAGTGTAGTTAGTTCTTCTTGGCTTATTAAACGTAAATAGAGTTGAGAAGAAAAATAATCATTACATTCACGTTACAGTTTTTTCATTTAGCGGATGCCCTCATCCAGAATGGCTTACATTAAAGCACATTGAAAATGAACAATCTCATAAAGTGATTATTGTAAGTAAAACTTTCACAGTGCACCACTAAAAAGACATTACACATGTTCATAATTCAGCACCACAGATTTACCTCAGAATTATCAACAATAAGATTCTGCCTAAGTGTTGGACAGCATCCACATCAAATAGCATAATGAACAAGACAAATACACACACAAACACAGGGGAGAAGAGGAGACAGAAAACGGTGACCTACCTGTGGTCTCAATGAAGTGGACACACTTGTCAATAAAAAGTGGGATAGGTCTGTCTGGGAACACCACATTGACCAGGGGTACCCCGAAGTAGTTGCTCTCCAGGGGCTTGGGAATAGAGGGCCGAGGCTTTGGTCTGGTTTTCTGCACAGAAACAGGAATGTTGAAATTGTTAATGACCAAGTCTATATTAGAATGGTTATTCATTATGTCAACACTATTTTCAATTCAGCTGTAAGCTGGCAAACCAAATTTGCCTTTATGTATTCAGCATCTAGTCTTAGTCACTCTGAAATACAGGCTTAAATTCTATCCACTCACTTTTGAATGTACTTTATGTGAATAGAATATTAGCATGGAGGAATAGTTCTGATTAAAACAATCAAGCAATTACACATCAAAAAAGTTATTTAGAAAGTAGTTCACATGAGAAATCATATTGACCATGATGTCAATACTTAACCACATTTATCGTATCAAAGCTAGCCATCCATTTACCTAAACGTAAAAGACAATAGTCATTCAAACTTGAAAATTATAGTATTAACCCATTAGCAGTTAATAAGAGAAGAACACTAAGTGAAGAAACACGTACCTTGGCAGTTCGCCGTAGGCTCTTCAGAATGTTCCTCTTCTTGGGGTCCTCTCCCTCCTCATTGATGATGTCTCCTTTCAGGGTTCCGAACTCATCCTCCTTGGTCTTTGGCAGGGCCCCCATCTCGTCGTCGCTGCCAATGAAGCTAGTGCGAAAGCTGCTGAACTTACCCAGGCGTTTGGAGCGGTCGCGGTACAGCCGGGGCTTCACCCCCGCCGCTGAGAACTTCCTGCAGCGCTCCAGGGAACTGCTGTCTGCCTCACTGTCCGAGCCGTTCCCATTTGAGTGCATCCTGTTGGCGTTGCGGATGGTGATTATCTTGCCCTGCGTGCTGTCATGGGGCACAGAGTAGATGATCTCCTCGTTGCTGGGCCGGGGCTTGGACACAGCATCCATAGGCTCTGCATAGTCTGAGGGGTCGTAACCTCCGTCCCCACCTGGTACCCATGTCACAGCAGAGGGCAGGGAGCGACGGTGGCCCATGGTATCCGTGTTGTAGGGGTTTCGGCCCACCTTCCGGAAGTCAAAGGTCACAGTGGGCTTGGGCCTCACCTGGGGAGGGACCTTGCTGTTGAGTTTGTTCTCAAAGGAGCTGATGTCAGAGATATCGCTGGAGTCCAGGTCAGGCAGGTTGAAGCCCCCACCATGGGAGGTGAGTGTGCCATCGAAGTAGGGTGGGGAGGGCTCCACGTCATCCACATCAGAGTCTAGGAACATGTTGCCAGGGCTGGGTGAGCTACAGCGAGGGGAGTAGGCAGTGTCGTTAGTGCAGGCCTCAGCCACGTTATCATACATGTGTGTTGCCTCCACAATGTTGCGTTTCTCCACCACCTCCATCAGGAAGTGCTGGAACATCTCTATCCTGTGCAGGCCGCCCACCACCCCTCCAGACCCACACACCACACTGTTGAACCTGCCTTCTATCTCTTGGGCCAGCTCCTCTCCCTGGACTAGCTGCTCTCTGGCAGACTCACTTTCTGTGAGCTCCACCTGGCTCTCCCCTACTGCCAGCAGCTGAACAGGGATGATGTCCTGGATCTCACACAGGAAGGCACATAGAGTCTCCAGGGAGGCCTTGCGGCGGGCTGAGTACACAGCAATGTAGCCATGCACTAATCTGCTCTTCCTCAGGGAGAAGGAGGCGTGGTAGGAAAGAAGGGAGAGCTCAATCACCTGTTTGTGAGGCCCCACTGTCTGCTCCAGTATCACTGAGGTCCCACTATTGGATATTGGCCTGCAGTGCTGAGGCAGTAGGAAGGGAGAGAGGAGCTGTTCCACATCGTAATTGTCTCCACACATCAAGCACATGACGATGCGGATGTCTGCCTCTGGGCTAGGCTGGTGAGGAGAGTCTCTTGGGCCTGGAGGTTTAGGGGGCAGAGGTGGGGAGCTGCTACTAAAAGATGAGCTCCTCCTAGAGTCCAGGAGACCCCTCAATACTTGATTGATCTGACTGTCATTCACATTGTGCCCATAGCCCACACCAGGAGAGGCTGGGTCTAGGAAGCTACACTGCAGTCTCCTTGCTACCTGCTGTCCCTGTTTTATTAGGCCTAAGGCAGTTTCTCCCCCAATATCTGCATATGTCCCTACTCCCCTTTTAGTAACCAAGAGCAGAGATGTTAAAAGCTGAGCTATATGGCTGTCCCTTCTACCTATAGTTGACTCCCGCAACCTTTCAATGCTTTCTACGACGTAAGTTAGGGACTCTTTTGAGTTGTACAGACACAGGCATCCATGGGGTGTGAAAGTGGGAGTGTGAAAGGAATTTACAGGAAGTCGTACGTTTCCCTCGATAGGTCGCAGGGTCAGCTCATACATTTTCCCATCCAGCACATACCGGTCGTCATTGGTACACAGAGTCCTGATCTCATTGGCAAACTCCCTGGCCAGTCCATCTTTGCCCAATATCACAAGGTTGATTCGGTCAGCTTTAATATCCCCAAAATGGGACTTCACATTGAAGAATGGGTAGCATGTTGGGAAACGTGAGGCCAGGAGCTGCTCTATCTTGAAGTCTCCACACTGTGGGCTGCTGGGACAGGTCTCCTTGGTTGGGTGGTAGACAAAGTGGATATGCTTCAACACCAGAGCATCTCTCTCAGCTGGAAGCTTCTGCAGGGTCTTGAACCTCTGCTCCTCCCCTAAAACCTCCTGGATGGCCCCCATCTTCTCCTTGCTGGGCTTGGCATCCACCTCCAGCTCATAGAATAGCTCAGAGTACTCCAGCAGCAGCTCCTGGAAGTCCTCTTTAGCGTGGTCTATTATCTCTTTCTGGTGGCGGTTGTAGAGGTCCAGGTACTCTGATTCCTCCAACCATTGGTAGAAATCTTCGTTCATGATGAAGCTGCGGGCCTCTTCCCAGGGCTTGCCTGGCGTGACAAAGGGAGAACAGGCCAGCTTGTGCTTGAACTCCTGCCTCATCTCGGCCCGCTTGCACTCATTCCTCAGGTGCTCCAGGTGGGCGTTGAAAATGTACTCGGCTGGGGCCGTCTCCAACAGGTCTGAGGGGATGCGCTCATCCTCCATGTTATCTATGTGAGACGTGTCCTCCCATGGAGAGTCCTCCAAAACCACAAACCAATGGGCAAAGTGCTGCTTGGACTCCAGGACCTTCTGAACCCCAGACCAGCTCAGCTGGTCGATCTCATCCAGGTCAGGCACCAGGGAGCTAAGTGCTAGAGGAAGAGTGCTCAGATAGATTTTCCGACGTCTCTCAATGTGCTCCTGTTTCAGGCGGTACACATGCTGCTGGAAGAGCTTCTTGCATTTCGCTGTACCCTCTAGAAAGACGTATTCCTTGAACTCTGAGGAGCTGTGCATGCGTCGGCTGGTGTTAAGCCAGGTCTCGTTGTGGTTCTTCACTATGCGGTTGACTAGCCATTCGTATCGGTCTTTAGCCAGGGCTATCTGCTGACTCTGGAGCTTGAGGGCTTCAAAGTAAGGAATGATCTTGGGCTTGCCCCTGCTCTTATCAATGAGTTGCACCAAAGCAATGAAGGCTAGGTCAACATTGATGTTAGAGCGTGCAGATGTCTCCACTACTGGAAGACTCTTTTTAGTGATGGCAAAGGTGTGAGAATCTTTGATGTAGCGTTCAACCCCCTCATCACACTTGGTTAAGACCAGCACAATGGGCTTCTTTGTTTTGCTCAGATGACCGTAAAGGTTTGTGACAAACTTCAACTGGTCGTCAAAGTTGCGGTTCATCCCCCTACTGACATCCATACAGAGCATGAACCCGTCAGCCTGTATCTTACCCTCAGGCATCTGCTTCTGCTCAAAGTCCTGCTCCAGCCCCAGCTGGTCCGTGCAGAAGTACATAAGCTTCTCTGCAGAGGCCAGCTTGGTGGAGGCCGCCCTCTTGATGTAGGGCTGCATGGCAGTGCTGCGGTGTGGCTGGAACGTCTGGTCATCAATGAACTCGGTCTGCTCCACCACATGCATCCTGCACTCCGGCCCCTCCTCCACCACTCGCCCCACCTCCCCCCAGAACAGGAAGTGGTCATTGTTAACCACTCTGCCCCCAAAGTCGCTGGTGCTCAGCACTGACGTGTGGTCCAGATAGAAGTCATCAGCACTGGGTCGCACAAAGCGGTTGCACAGGCAGGACTTACCCACTCCACACTGGCCCTTCTCTTTCTCCGTCCCTGACAAACCCACAACAATAAGGTTGTATGTGGGTGACTTGGCATCCTGCTTTTTCGCCATCATTATCGTCTGCCGACACTCATCCTGCCATATTCAGGGACTCGATAGAAGAGTACGCCTGGATGTGAGTGGCAGATTAGTTGGCGTTTCCTCTAGTGTGCTTCATATTTTATCAACAGCAGTGTAGGGGTGTAGCAAAGGCAGAGGCTTCTCTCAGTCATTCCCAATGTAGCTATGAGCCTGTCAGGAAAAAAAGAGAGCACAAAAATCTAATAATTAGCTAAACAAAATCTTAATTTATGTTTCAAAGAGGAACAAATATTAGTTTGAGCCAAGTTAACCTTATTTCTGCTCTCTTCATAAAAATAACAGTCAAACACCTTCACAAGAACGACAGTGGTTAAAAGACAAGACTAAGAATAATTTCCCTTCAACTTAATGAGAGAACACTGAGTAGGGGCAAGAATTTCTCATTTTTAATCCGCTCTCAATCTGGGCTGGCCTTTTAATAGAACAGGGTCGTTCCAGCTCAAAAAGTACAACAAAGAGTTGACACACACCATCTCAGATTGTTCTGAAATCGTTTCTGTTGTTAGAAACAGAACATTAGTATTCCTGCAACATTATTTTGTTTTAATATAAATTGACCTAATTGATTGCATCCAAATTGGCCATTTAAAATGTATAGGATTCATATAATAGTCAATAAATATAGTACCTAACATCCAACTTGGACCAAACTTCTTTTACCGGCACAGAGTCAATGTGCGGGGGCACCGGTTAGTTGAGGTAATATGTACATGTAGAGTTATTAAAGTGACTAGGCATAGATGATAACAACAGAGAGTAGCAGCAGTGTAGGGGGGGGGGTGGCATTGCAAATAGTCTGGGTGGCCATTTGATTAGATGTTCAGGAGTCTTATGGCTTGGGGGGGGGTAGAAGCCTCTTGGACCTAGACTTGTCTGACAAGTAACATGAAGCTGCGGCTCTGAGTATTGTTTCTCCATTATATGTAATATATTCCTAGTGAATTTGGTGAATGTTTCAAATGGTAACTTTTTAAGATTTGTGGCACAAAGCCAATGCAAATCAATAGTACCTATGTTAGCATTTTCACACTTCATATTCAAATCATCTGAAAGTATCTAAAAAATATATTGTGTAATTCAAATGGTTACTTATAGATGATTTGGTTATGAAGCACAAAAATACTATTATAGATACCACTGACTTGCATTTGAAACAGTGGCCTGGTAAACAAAACCAAAGCATGGATTGTCGTCATTCATGTTACCAAAAGTATGTGGACACCTGCTCGTTAAACATCTCATTCCAAAAATCATGACCATTAATATGGAGTTGGTCCCCCCTTTGCTGCTATAACAGCCTCCACTCTTCTGGGAAGGCTTTCCACTAGACGTTGGAACATTGCTGTGGGGACTTGCTTCCATTCAGCCACAAGAGCATTAGTGAGGTCGGGCACTGATGTTGAGCGATTAGGCCAGATTTCATGCTGAAACAGGAAAGGGCCTTCCCCAAACTGTTGCCACAAAGTTGGAAGCACAGAATCGTCTAGAGTCCTTGTATGCTGTAGCGTTAAGAATTATCTTCACTGGAACTAAGGGGTTTAGACCGAACCATGAAAAACAGCCCCAGACCATTATTCCTCCTCCGCCAAACTTTACAGTTGGCACTATGCATTCGGTTCTCCTGGCATCCGCCAAACCCATATTCGTCTGTCAGACTGCCAGATGGTGAAGCGTGATTCATCACTCTAGATAATGTTTCCACGGCTCCAGAGTCCAATGGCGGCGAGCTTTACACCACTCCAGCCGACGCTTGGCACAGCACATTTGATCTTAGGCTTGTGCGCGGCTGCTCGGCCATGGAAACCCATTTCATGAAGCTCCCGACAAACAGTTATTGTGCTGACGTTGCTTCCAGAGGCAGTTTGGAACTTGGTAGTGAGTGTTGCAAACGAAGACAGACAATTTTCACAGTCGTGCTTCACGACTGAGCAAGTGGTTGCTCCTAGACGTTTCCATTTCACAACGGCCCATACAGTTGACCGGGGCAGCTCTAGCAGGGCAGAAAGTTGATTAACTGACTTGTTAGAAAGGTGGGATCCTATGACAGTGGCATGTTGAAAGTCACTGAGCTCTTCAGTAAGGCCATTTGTACTGCGAATGTTTGTCTATGAAGACTGCAAGGATGTGTGCTCGATTTTATACACCTGTCAGCAACAGGTGTGGCTGAAATTGCCTAATCCAAATTCACTGAGAATACATTACAAAGGATGAAGAAACAATTCTCAGAGCCGCAGCTCCATACTAGTTATCAGTTTTCTATTTCTGACACTGTATCCCAGTGGAGGCTGCTGAGGGGAGGAGTAAATAGAATGGTATCAGAAACATGTTTTTGTGTTTGATAGAAAACTATTTGGTCCAAATAATAATGTACGGTACTTTATTTATTAAATATTATATGAATCCTATAAATAAAAAATGACCAATTGGTGTACAATCAATTCGTTTAATTTCTCAAGATCAAATTATATCTCAACAAAATAACGTGGCAGGGATGCTAATCTTATACATTTCTAACTACAGAAACGATTTCTGAAAAATCTGAGATGGTGGGTTTGATGGCTTGCTGAAATAACATGGAACAACCCAACAGCAAATGCAATATACAAAGAAAAACTCAATATCCCTGCAAATCAAGCGAGACACTAAATATGTTGAGGGCGTATGTAGTGAAAAGATTACATTGTCTTTTTTTGCCTTGTATGAGAGATGTCACATGAAAGGAGCCTAAATGGGACCGGAGACATGGGTACTCTCCGCCATGAATACACAAACTTCAACTCAATGACAAACGTATTACATGTAGGCTACTGACAATCCCATAAAAGGATCACAACAACTGCAATACAACATCAAGTACAATACAACATGTGAGGAGTTGGTCATGTTAAAGTGGATGAATCAAGGTTAGCCCTAAACCCAACTTGGGATTTGGATCATTAACCTGCTAGTTAGCAGTTAGGTTCCCTAGCCACGAGGCTGTACTGTACTTCTGCTCAGAGCTATCTTTTTTTAGGGTCTTTTTCTGCCTACTTTATGACTTGGCAGGTTTTGGAGTGTGAGCAGGGATGGGAGTGAAGGGGAGGAAGAGGAGAAGCACTCACACTAATTGGAGTCCCATCCTACCTATCGCTAGCCAAAAGCATTGAGGGGATGGATGGTCTGTGTGTCTCATAACCATGTAAGATACGTCCTTATCTCGATGGTGGCCAAGGACCTCTTCAGACAAAGGGCTAAGCAGTGCTCTTGGTTTCCTTGCCAACCGGGACCTTTAGCTGGTCACTATTAAGGATCTATGCTCTTGACTATGGCCTTGATCCTGAATATCATGATCATGGATGAATGACAACACACATTTAGGTAAACATCAACCTCTTTAGACCGCAACAAAAATATAAACTCATCAGCCAGAGGTCTGTTTGCACTGTTCTTATTGTAATCGCTTCCTAATTGCTGTGTTTATACTGTTGCCAAACAAAGAAAAAAACACCAGATGATAGATCTGCCCAGCATACAGACAATCACTAATTAGCATAATCCAGTCTACTGTATGTAGACAGTAACCTATCATCATCACCAGCATTAGAATCAGGTAAGGTTCTTGTCTGTCAAATTGCCAAGCAGTATATTTGACACAGAGGAAGGGGCCATACTGGAGATACTCCATAACTACAACCAAATTATGACAAGAGGATGCACAAAGTACAACCAGAAAACAAATCACACTTTATTATTGTGATAAAATCACACATGTAAATAGACTATCGATGTACTTACTGTATCAATATTGACATGAAATGTGGACTACAAACTGACAGGCTACTGCCATTTAATAAAACTGTTTTCATTATTATTGTTTACAAAAGGAGGCATCTCCATATATTCTAAACCTATATAAAATCCAGCATTTAAAACATGTCTAAATAGCCCATCAAAGGCAAAGTAGGCAGTCCATCATGAAGCTCAGCTGTGCAAGGCCTGACTGACAACCAGATTGAACAGACAAATTATTTGGAAATGAAAACAAGCAAGTCACTACCCTACCCTCTGATTGTAAAGATACATACTTTTCTATATTCAGAAGCGCAAACATAATTGCGCCATATTGTTCGACATTGTCAATATATAGTGGGTTGGTTACAACTCCTTATCCATATTTGAAAGGATTAACAACGATTTTGAAATGAACGTTCATGAAAAGCACTGGCCACGCCAGGCCTCTTGTCCACAGAATGAAATAGCCGACTCGTAACTAAACCCATTCACCTCGTATTTCTGAATTCACTTGCACTTTTTAATCATCACTCTATTCACCTAAAGATACATTTGTAACAGACATTTGTAACAGACAATTGATACATTGTGAGTAAATTGATGATGAGAATGTTTAGCTTGAACACTGGTTTCCGTCTGGGTTTCAGATTAAAATGGGGAGAAAGTGAATACATACCATCGCATTCTCCCTGAATCTGTCAGGCCAGCGCTTGCCGCAGCCCTCGCCGCCTGATACACATGGACAAGAAACACAAATGTGGCTCGTTTGATTCCGAAACAGACACAAATAACTATACATATGTTATTGTTAGCTTGACAGATTAATTTTAAGTCTATATCCCTATTTTGATTATTTACAATTACATTGATATTTTCGTTGTCTTTGTGATAATAAAACTACTAACGTAAAAACAATGATCTCCTGTTTTTTTTTTTCTCTCCTCGGAGAATAAAAGCTTGTTTCACCGTGTTCTCCTTGGTTCACCACGTTGCTTTTGACCAATTATTATGTCCATTGTTGTGCCAACATTATGCTGGATCGATCATGCACGGGACACCAGTCGAGGTTGCTGCAATTGCCGTACAAGGTTTATTCTAAACTGGCTTCATGCAATAAATTGGTAACGTCCTTATCAATTTAACAAGAGATTGCGTGTGTGTGAAAGTGTTTTTTCCCCAGCTTCCCAATAATGGCGGCGGCCCTCCTCCCGGAGCTAATTCTCCTCTCCTTTTCTCGGAAAATGGGGAGCTACGGAGACAGACGCGGCAAAGACTCGCCCAGCGGCGCACACACACAACTGCAGAACGTCGCTATTTACAAAGGCGAGACGCTGCTGTCATGCCGCCCCTCGCAATCACCATCACTGCTACAAAGGTGACTTTAGCCAATAAATGTCAAGGGTGAGAATGACGGTGATATATCTCTGTGCATTCCTGCTTTTCACAAACTAACCAATATATTTTTAATAGAGTTCTATTTTGTCTGAACAAAATGACATCGCCTGCTTTGGTAGGCCTTATGTCTTTGTCTTTGCCTTATTATTTTATTATTGTGTCCTACTCTAAATTCACCCAATGCGTCATAGTAATATTTGTTCAAATTATTATTATTAGGCTCATCCCTGTTCTGAGACAGGTCCCAAAAAGTCCCAAAATAGATTAAAATACTTTCAAGTAAAAATGAAAGGATAGGCCAACTTTTTAACATTGTCTAAAAACTAATATTTCATATCCAACATTGTACAATATACTCTATCTTGGGGTTTCCACTAGCTTCTAGAGACTATAGCCACAAAGTCAGATTCCACAGCAACTAAGTCAGATTCCACAAAAACAAAGTCAGATTCCACAGCCACAAAGTCAAAATTGGCAACAAAAAAAAAGTTTTTAGCTTTTTTGTCTTAGTTAAGGTTAGCGGCGTGGTTAAGATTAGAGTTATGTTTAAAATAAAATTTTAAGAAGATACATTGAAATGGGCGGAGTTTATAACTTTGTGGGTAAAGTGGGTTTATAACTTTGTGGGTAAAGAACTGGTTTTAATGTCTATCGTACAGAAGCTAGTGACGACCCAATCTTGTGGGTTTCTATAAATCTGATGCCGTAAAGGCTATTGCCGCCCCCTGGTGTAGCCTACTGTTGTGTACGTATATTTGTACAAATAAATACAGGTTTTACACGTCTATGCATAGGGCCAGTGCTACTGCAATATATATGTAATAATTTAGCCCGAATACGCGTTGAATATATGCAATTGATACATGTGAAGTTCAGCCACAGCAGCACACGTCACACCACAATTAGATATTGGCTAATTGATGACGTACTTCCAAAACATTTGCGCACGGCGAGGCAAGCATTGGAACGACAGGACAAGACACCATGGTGACAGTTCGTCTCCTGACACTTTTCTAATGCGGTTGTTTGAGTGGATTACGGAGCTCATGTGGGATTTCATAAATAACGGGAACATAAATTAAGTATACAGCTTTAAGGTAAGCTTTAATTCAAGCATTTTCTTATCTGTGGCTATATCATTGCTTCAATTAGCTGAAATATTGCATTTATGGATAAGGTGATCAAGGCTACTCAAAGGAGGAACTCATCATGGTATTTTGTAGCTGAGTGCAACCTTTGCAGCTAACGTTAGCTTTATAATAATAGTTAACTAAGTTACCCATTATATCTGTCCAAACTTGTGTCGCATATGCTTCAGAATTGCCACGTTGTGGAAAATGTATTATTAATAATCTGTAGGTTAAATGCTTATTACTAAAATCAGACTCATAACCAACACACTTTTGCTCTTGTGTTTGCTTTGCAAATTGTATACTTTGCCAATAGGGTAATTTTCACTTGACTTTTTAAATATATTGAATACAAGATTGTATTTATTTGCAAGAATAAAAATATATATAACCAACTGCTATATTCTCCCACTGGTAATTTTAGGGGGGTTATTTCAAGCAAATATTGCATTTATTGCAATTTTCACAGCGTATTAAGTTTTGCAATCATGCTTAGGTTAAAGTTTTAACAGGTGAGAAACAATGTTCCCTCAAATTTTGGGGTGCACTGATTTATATGATATAGCCTACAGTAGCCTATATGTGGTGTTCAATGCAGGCCTAAATTGCATGAGACTTTTACAAATGTTTTTACATTATGAAGGGCTTAATATTACTGAATACTTTTTGACTTGGTCTGTAACACCATGGGCCAAATAGTTGTCTGTGAATTGCATTGTATTGTGTTGTATGATGCAAGAAACCACTATACGAAATAAAATGTATTATTATTACCATACAGAGAATTAGATAATGTAGGCTACCCCCTGCCTATTGGCTTATTTGCATATTCAAGCCTGTCTCAAAATACAACACTGCCCATTTAATTAAGAAGTAAGCCTTTTAAAGGCAGCTTGTAGCCTACACGTTTTGTCCTCTTGTAGGAAGCAGTAACTCCACCATTGCCGACCTATATTTATCTACAGTGGCGACCCATCATTCAGGGCAGAGCCACACCTGTTTAAAGCCCCATATTTTTAGCAAAATAAATAAAAAATACACTACCTGTCAAAAGTTTTAGAACACCTACTCATTCAAGGGTTTTTCATTATTTGTACTATTTTCTACATTGAAGAATAATAGTGAAGACATCAAAACTATGAAATAACACATATGGAACCATGTAGTAACCAAAAAACTGTGAAACAAATCAAAATATTTTATATTTGAGATTGTTCAAATAGCCACCCTTTTGCCTTGATGACAGCTTTGCACACTCTTGGCATTTTCTCAACCAGCTTCATGAGGGAGTCCCCTGGAATGCATTTAAATTAACAGGTGTGCCTTCTTAAAAGTTCATTTGTGGAATTTCTATCCTTAATGCGTTTCAGCCAATCAGTTGTGTTGTGACAAGGTAGGGGGGTATATAGAATATAACCCTATAAACAACAGTCCATCATTACTTTAAGATGAAGGTCAGTCAATACGGAAGGATTTGGAGTTTCTTCAAGGGCAGTCACAAAAACCATCAAGCACTATGATGAAACTGGCTCTCATGAGGACCGCCACAGGAATGCAAGACCCAGAGTTACCTCTGCTGCAGAGGATAAGTTCATTAGAGTTACCAGCCTCAAAAATTGCAGGCCAAATAAATGCTTCACAGAGTTCAACTAACAGACAGATCTCAACATCTACTGTTCAGAGGAGCTTGTGTGAATCAGGCCTTCATGGTTGAATTGCTGCCAAGTAACCACTACTAAAGGACACCAATAATAAGAAGAGACTTGCTTGGGCCAAGAAACATGAGCAATGGTCATTAGACCTGTGGAAATTTGTCCTTTGGTCTGATGAGTCCAAATTGGAGATTTTTGGTTCCAACCGCCGTGTCTTTGTGAGACGAAGAGTAGGTGAACGGATGATATCCACATGTGTATTTCCCACCGTAAAGCATGGAGGAGGTGTTATGGTGTGGGGGTGATTTTCTGGTGACACTGTCAGTGATTTATTTAGAATTTCAAGGCATACTTAACCAGCATGGCTGCCACAGCATTCTGCAGCGATACGCCATCCCATCTGGTTTGGGCTTAGTGGGACTATCATTTGTTTTCAACAGGACAATGACCCAACACACCTCCAGGCTGTGTAAGGGCTATTTTACCAAGAAGGAGAGTGATGGAGTGCTGCATCAGATGACCTGGCCTCCACAATCCCCCAACCTCAACCAAATTGAGATGGTTTGGGATGAGTCGGAGCGCAGAGTGAAGGAAAAGCAACTAATAAGTGCTCAGCATATGTGGGAACTCCTTTAAGACTGTTGGAAAAACATTCCAGGTGAAGCTGGTTGAGAGAATGCCAAGACTGTGCAAAGCTGTCATCAAGGAAAAGGGTGGCTATTTGAAAAATCTCAAATATTAAATATTTTTTGATTTGTTTAACACTTTTTTGGTTACTACATTAATCTATATGTGCTATTTCGTAGTTTTGATGTCTTCACTGTTATTCTACAATGTAGAAAATACATAGAGTAGGGGTTGGTAATGTTAGGCTCCCGAGTGGCGTAGCGGTCTAAGGCACTGCATCTCAGTACTAGAGGTGTTACTACAGACCCTAGTTCAATTCCAGGCTGTATCACAACTGGCTGTGATTGGGAGTCCAATAGGGTGGTGCACAATTGGCCCAGTGTTGTCCGGGTTAGGGAGCGTTTGGCCGGGGTAGGCCGTCATTGTAAATAAGAATTTGTTCTTAACTGACTTACCTAGTTAAATAAAGGTTAAATGAACAATAAAAATAAATATCCGTCAGTCTACTAATTAACCTAGGCCCTATTATATTTCAAAAATTAAAATCAAATTTGCAAACTTGTAACTTGTAGGCCTCATGTGCTGCACCAGAACCACATGTTCTCTTCTGCTTAATCATAGTTTGAACGATGTGCGTAATTCCAGGCCATTTAATACAGTATAATACAATACAGTACAGTAATACAGTTCACACTAAAAAGGATTAGCCTACTGGAGCTAGTTTAATTTATTTACCCAAGAAAGCATATAGCTAGCTACAAATATGGGTTTTTATGTCGTGCAGTAGCCTATAGTATATCATATATGTATTGGATAATGGCACAATCATTTTGGCTTTTTTGGGCTTGGGATCATTAAATGTAGTTAACGTAGGGCTCATAAAATGTATTTAATGTATGGCTCATCAGGCTCAGGAAGCATCAGGTTTCAAATCCAGACATATTCACATGCTTTATAATGCTTTTGAATGACACTTCCGGTTTTGGTGGGAAATACCGGGTTACCCGGGAGAAAAGTGATTTATTTCCGGCATGGGACATTTGTAAATACCGAAAATATTCAACCCTAGCGTGGACTGTGCTAGCCTCCTCTGTTAGATCAGCTTGACCTTGGAATGAGCCTCCCTCCTCACTGGAAGATGATATGTTTTCTCTTTCTGTGGTGCATGAGGGAACATCATTCATCTGACATATTTCAGTCAGCTGCGGAATGTCACCAATTATGCAACTGTAATGCCAAGGTCAAACTCCTTTATAAAATGCATCAGTTTCTTATTAGCTTATTAAATATGACCATGCACTCTGTTGTGTAAACTGCAGTGCATAGGGTCACTCAGTTGCTTTTTGTCTCTAGGCCTACAGTTCATCTGTTGTTGTGTGGTTTGTTGCTTGTGTTTGCATGAGCCATGTCCTATTTTTGGGCCTACCACACAGTGTCTCTATTGATGCACAGGTACCTGATCTGAGCTCACTTCCTCCTCTCTTCTCTGCCACTTTCTGTTTAAAGGCCAACCATGGTGGTTTCCCCGGAACCACAACCCCACAATGCACTTTCAACTTCAAGCAGAAATTATTTCCTGCGTTTTCATAAATTTCAGCATTTCATGCACTCATTTGAGACAATTTCCACACTGCCACGTAGGGCTGCACGATATGGACAAATAATCTAGGCCTTATTTTTTACTAAATGTTGCAATTGCGATTTTACTTGCAATATAGATCAAACAACTTGGGTGAACTGTTGGTATCATGGAAATATAATGTCTAATTCAATAGTTAGAATATAAATTATAGTGGGCACTTTGAATACAGGGTTGTTTGACATGACAACGAATTAAAATGCCAGGGAGGAGTTATTGCGACAGGGTAGGAACCAAAGTGTTAGTCAGTGTTTCCCAGGGGACCCTATAATCTTTAGCTATGTTAAATGTTTCTTAATGTAGCCAACATATTCATGCTTCGCCTATTATTCTATGTCAGAAGATACTGTTGCACAAACAACATGCTGATTTAGGCCTACACCATCACTGGTATCAGGCTGTATTAGCTAGCTACGTTTGCTCTGACTCAGTACATATATTAACTAGCTAGCCAGTTAACTAGCGATTAGCAGCTAACACAATTTAGCTAAAACTTGCTAAGAAAGGACTGTTTGCAGATGTAAGAAACACAAACTAACAGAGTAATTATGGAACGCTTGTGAATTTATATTAAGAAGCAAAGTGGAAGCAGCATCATTGTCATCAACATTGTTGCATGTGCTGCATTGACCATGTAGACTGAATGGAAGTGTCTCATGGTCAAGCAACAACAAATGCGCTCTTTGAGTGACGGGTCAGGACTAAGTCTGTGTGGAATGCGCCATGGATAGAGAGAGTGGAGAGGGATGACTCAAGTTGCGGTTTAAACTACAAAAATGTACGTTACACATGGCATATCACATTTAACAAACCAAGCATTACAATACCATTATAGAAAGTGAACTGGTCCATGCACTGTATACCAGTATATAGTAAAATATGGTATACCACCCACCCCTAAAGGATGTAGGCCTTTGTAGAGAGTGGGTGAGGTTTCAGAAGAACAGCTCCAGTGTTTTGTCAGGGAGAGGGGGCCTGAGACTGCTGAGTGTGAGTGAAGGTAAGGAGGGGGAGTAAAGGAGAGGGAGAAAAAGATGGTGGCTGTGGAAATCAAACACAGATGGACAGCAAGCAGGAGAAGGTGTGTGATACTGTAGACTCATAGACTAGACCAGGGATTCTCAACCATATTCCTTGGTCTATCCACAAGGGGTACTTGAGAACACTCATGAAACCACATGCTTACTGATAAAATGTACATGAGAGGGTACTTCAGGGGTACTCTGGGAAGAGCAAAATTCAGTTGGTGGTACAGTAAGCAAAAAAGGTTGGGAACCAGTGGACTAGACAGAGCCTCATACAAAGGTTGCTGTTTACACAACCTCACACTGACAGGGGCTCCAGAGTGGCGCAGCGGTCTAGGGCACTGCATCTCAGTGTTAGAGGCGTCACTATAGGCCCTGGTTCGATTCCAGGCTGTATCACAACTGGCCATGATTGGGAGTCCCATAGGGCGGCGCACAATTGGTCCTGAGTTGTCCGGGTTAGGGTTTGGCCGGGGTAGGCCGTCATTGTAAAATAAGAATTTATTCTTCACTGACTTGCCTAGTTAAATAAATGTAAAAAGACCAACTTTCTGTTAATACACCTAATACTTTTTTTCTGGACAAAGCCCTTCTCTCACAGAACACTGTTTAAGCATCAGTGCTTTATAACACTAACAGACTGGGTGAAATGGAGTATAGGTGGCAGCATAAACAGGGATAGAAAGGGAGAGAGGAAAAAAAGAGAAGTCTGGCAAGAGTTGTCGTGTAGATAACGATGAGTTTATTGCTCTGTTCCAGGGATTATACCTGATACTCATTAGCCTTCCTCTTTTACGTTATCACCACACATGCATTTTGTGTGTGTGTACCTGTGTGTATGTGTGTGTTTTTGTTACTGATGTGGTACTGATCTGGTCTTCCTATGAATATTTGATGTATAAACTGTGTGTGTGTGTGTACATGTGTGAGGGTGAATACATACCTGTGTGTGCATACATACCTGCATGTGTTACGCATGGATGTATGTGCACATGTGCACGTGCTTTTGTGTGTGTGGGAATGACATCCAGTGTGATAATCCCTCCCGGCCTCGCTCAGACTTCCTTGCCCCAAATATCATTATCATTCCTCATCACGCCAGTGATGGAAAACGCACCAGTTAAAACACAATGAGGGGAAAGAGCATAAACTATCGGCATAGGCCTAAAGCCTATCAATGCTGTTGCATGTAGCTTTTGTCAGAATGTCTCGTCGTTGGAGATTTAGACTAGGCTACAGTATCATGCACAATTTTGCTGTAATTTCATAAATTAGAGTCAGTCTATGCTACTATGAGAAGGACTGAATATGGTAGGGAAGTTATTTAGGCTTTATTTGGTCATGTAAAAAAGTGTTGCGGTGCCTTTTAAAAAAATAATATTTTATAGCATTTGTAAAAACACATCCAAAGATGTTGTTTATTGCTATTGAGTGAAAAGGGGGTGGAGAGCATAGCATGCACTGTGGGTCTTTTTAGGATAGGTCTGGGTGGAGAGATATTGGATCTCACTGTTCTGCACACTGCCCTTATGTGACTCTGTTCAGAGTGGGAGAGAGAGAGGCTCCGTCTGGAAAACATTATTCAAATTCCACAAGGCTGGATTTCTGATGATGTTGGCAAAGAGAGAGGGGACTATGGGGGAGGAGGGGTTTAAATGATAGTAACTGGAAATCAGAACAGAGGTGGAGGCGGACAATAGGGAGTGCCGTCCTCAAACTGAGACCAGTGACCTTGGTCTTACCAACCCTGTCAGTAGGGTGAAAGAGACAAATAAGTGCACTGCTGCACAAACTCCGTGTGTACTGTACATGAGGGGTTAGGGGATATAGTTATCACTAACACACAGTCACAAAATGTGTGAACAAATGTGTGAACATATAGCCTGTAGCCTACAAAAACATATGGCATAGAAGGGGCAGCAGAGTAATGATATAAGAGAAATGTCTGTGCTGGTGTTATTGTAAGAGAGTGATGCATCTTGTGTTGAATGGACTGTTTTTTTTTTTTCATGGACGGGAAGAGAGCCAAAGGAGAGGGTTGGGTATGAAATGAATCTTGTTGGTGTGACAGTTCTATTGCTGTCATCTCCTACAAATCTGTCTCAGCTTGTGGGAGAAGGGAAGACGGGAGGGAGGGAAGAAGGGAAGACGGGAGGGAGGGAATGAAGGAAGGAAGGAGGGAGGGAGGGAAATAATGCCCTCAGGCCTCAGTCATGTGATTTTTGTAAAAAAAAAAAATAGTTTCAGAGCGATTACATGTTTTGTTAACGTCCATGGGCTGTTTGGATATTTTTCCAAACCTTTTGAAATCTTCCTTTTCTTTGCCCTCTATTCTTTGGTCTGGCTCAGACAGCATACTTTCCCTTGTATGTTTTTTCTCTCTTTCTTTTTTGGAAGTTGCTCCGGTCCAAATGTGTAAGTGGAGTTACAGCCCGTGTTTCAGATCGGTGGTTTAAGAACTTGCGGACTAGTGGAGAAGAGGATGTTTTCTTCATCTGTCAATGGGACTACCGGGCTGAAGGTGTAAACAAGTTGAACTTCTGGTATTTAGGCTTGATGCTGTGTGTTTTGTCCTCATAGGGTAGCAGGAGGGACTGAGAGAAAAGAGAGAGAGAGAGCGAGAGAGAGAGAGGGAGGGAGAGCGGGGTGTATGTGTGTGTTTGAAAGAGAGACCCAGACTTACAGAAACAGAGACAGTATACTGTACTGTGTGCGAGAGAGAGAGAGAGAGAAGAAGGAGAGAGTAACTGTAATCTGAATCTATTGCACATGGACAGAGAGACTAACTAGAACACATAGGGAGTCTTCCTGACGAGGAGGGAGGACCAGTGACTCCAGAGGCACCAAGGACCAGATAGCGAGATCACCAAACACTAAGCTAGGACAGGATGAGGTACCGAGGAAGGGTAAGATCCTTTTCCTTTCTCTACATGCTGCTCATAACATGTCATAGATGTCTGTTTGTGTGTGTGTGTGTGTTGCAGAACACACAGAGCAGATGTGTACGGAACATATGGAACATTCCTCTGAAGGTAATGTAAGCTCATGTTGGGTTGCCCTCACAGCGACCACAAAGAGGAAAGGGAGACACGTTCAGTCATTCATCAATCACAAATAATGTGCTCAGCATGAGTCATGGTGTACAGTACAAGTCAAAAGTTTGGGCACACCTACTCATTCAAGGGTTTTTCTTTATTTGCACTATTTCCTACATTGTAAAATAATAGTGAAGACATCAAAACTATGAAATAACACATGAAATCACATAGTAACCCAAAAAGTGTTAAACAAATCAAAATATATTTTAGATTTGAGAATCTTCAAAGTAGCCACCATTTGCCTTGATGACAGCTTTGCACACTCTTGGCATTCTCTCAACTAGCTTCACCTGGAATGCTTTTCCAACAGTATTGAAGGAGTTTCCACATATGCTGAGCACTTGTTGGCTGCTTTTCCTCCTCTCAATTGGGTTGAGGTCGAGTGATTGTGGAGGCCAGGTCATCTGATGCAGCACCATCACTCTCTTTCTTGGTCAAATAGCCCTTTCTCAGCCGGGAGGTGTGTTGAGTCATTGTCCTGTTGAAAAACAAATGATAGTCCCACTAAGTGCATGGCGTATTGCTGCAGAATGCTGTGTTAGCCATACTGGTTAAAACCTCTCTGGGATATGTGGAACGCTAGCGTCCCACCTGGCCAAAAGCCAGTGAAAATGCAGAGCGCCAAATTCAAATAAATTACTATAAAAATCGAACTTTCATGAAATCACACATGTAAGATACCAAATTAAAGCTACACGTGTTGTGAATCCCCCCGCATGTCCGGTTTCAAAAGGCTTTTCGGCGAAAGCAAACGATGCTATTATCTGAGGGTAGCACCTCCGTCGTATACAAAGAGAGAAAGCATATTTCAACCCTGCAGGCGTGACACAAAACGCAGAAATAAAAATATAAATCATGCCTTAACTTTGACGAGCTTCTTTTGTTGGCACTCCAATATGTCCCATAAACATCACAAATGGTCATTTTGTTCGATTAATTCCGTCCATATGAATCCAAAATGTCCATTTATTTGGCGCGTTTGATCCAGAAAAACACCGGATCCAACGTATGCAATATGACTACAAAATATCTCAAAAGTTACCTGTAAACTTTTCCAAAACATATCAAACTACTTTTGTAATACAACTTTAGGTATTTTTTAAAGTCAATAATCAATAAAATTGAATACGGGATTATCTGTGTTCAATACAGGAAGAAAACAAACTGACCCTAGCTTTCTGGTCACGCGCCTCTATCAAACAGTACACATGAAGTGACCCTCGTTTTGAACAGGGATACTTCTTCATTACACTAAGGAAAATCCTCAACCAATTTCTAAGGACTGGTGACATCCATTGGAAGTGGTAGGAACTGCAAGCAAGTCCCTAGTTTTCATTGGATTGCCAATGAAAACCCATTGAAAAGAGAGTGACCTCAAAAAACAATAATCTGAATGGTTTGTCCTCGGGGTTTTGTCTGCTACATAAGTTCTGTTATACTCACAGACATGATTTTAACAGTTTTAGAAACTTCAGAGTGTTTTCTATCCACATCTACTAATAATATGCATATCTTATCTTCTGGGGATGAGTAGCAGGCAGTTGAATTTGGGCATGCTTTTCATCCAAAATTCCAAATGCTGCCCCCTATCCTAGTTTTAAGTGTGCCTTGAATTCTAAATAAATCACTGACAGTGTCACCAGGTAAGCACCGTCACATCTCCTCCTCTATGCTTCACGGTGGGAACCACACATGCGGAGATCATCCGTTCACCTACTCTTCATCTCACAAAGACATGGCGGTTGGAACGTAAATTCTCAAATTTGGACTCATCAGACCAAATGACAGATCTTTACCGGTCTAATGTACATTGCCCAGTTTCTTGGCCCAAGCAAGTCTCTTCTTCTTATTGGTGTCCTTTAGTAGTGGTTTCTTTGCAGCAATTCAACCATGAAGGCCTGATTCATGCAGTCTCTTCTGAACAGTTGATGTTGAGATGTCTGTTACTTGAATTCTATGAAGCATTTATTTGGGCTGCACTTTCTGAGTTGCAGTTAACTCTAATGAACTTATCCTCTGCAGCAGAGGTAACTCTGGGTTTTCCTTTCCTGTGGCGGTCCTCATGAGAGCCAGTTTCATCATAGTGCTGGATGGTTTTTGCGACTGCACTTGAAGAAACTTTCAAAGTTCTTGAAATGTTCCGTATTGACTGACCTTCATGCCTTAAAGTAATGATGGACTGTCCTTTTCCTCTGCTTATTTGACCTGTTCTTGCCCTAATATGGACTTGTCTTTTACCAAATAGGGCTATCTTCTGTATACCAACCCTACCATGTCACAACACAAGTGATTGGCTCAAACGCATTTAGAACGAAATAAATTCCACACGTGAACTTTTAACTTCTTTGGGATAGGGGGCATTATTTTACCCTCCGCATGAAAAGCGTACCCAAAGTAAACTGCCTGTTTCTGAGGCCCAGAAGCTAGGATATGCATATAATTAGATTTAGATAGAAAATCCTCTAAAGTTTCTAAAATGGTTAAAATTATGTCTGTGAGTATAACAGAACTGATATGGCAGGCGAAACCCAGAGAACAAACCATCCCAAAAACATCATCCCAAAAACACTGTTTTCAATGGCTTGAATTTTAATTATAAGCCCAAGTCCTCCCAAATTGCAGTTCCTATGGCTTCCACTAGATGTCAACAGTCTTTAGAAAGAGTTTCAGGCTGGTTTTTAGCAAAATTACCTTTAAATTGGCTTTAGTGATTTCAAGTGCGTGAAGGAAAGCGCGTTCTTTGTTGTTTATCTCCGGTAAAGACAATTATGATTTTCTGTCTTAAATTTGAATTAAGTTTATTTGCGTATTAGGATACCTAAGGATTGATTATAAATGTTATTTGAATTGTTTGGAAAAGTTTATTAGTAACATTTGGGATTCATTTTGTATGCATTTTGACAGGGGGAAACTGAGTGGATTATTGACTGATGCACGCAAGCTAAACTGAGTTTTTATGGATATAAAAAAGGACATTATTGAACAAAAGGACCATTTGTGATGTTTATGCAACATTTTGGAGTGCCAACAGAAGAAGATCTTCAAAGGTAAGGCATGAATTATATCTTTATTTCGGAGTTTTGTGTCACGCCTGGCGGGTTGAAATATTATTGTCATGTGTTTGTTTGATGGGGTGCTGTCCTCAAATAATCGCATGGTATGGTTTCGCCATAAAGCATTTTTGAAATCTGACACATTGGCTGGATTAACAAGAAGTTAAGCTTTATTTTGACATATTGCATGTGTATTTTCAAGAATGTTAAATATTTACAATTCTGTAGTTTGAATTTGGCGCCCTGCACTTTCACTGGATGTTGGTCAGGTGGGACGGTAGTGTCCCATCTAGCCTGGAGAGGTTTTTTTTATTTTATTTTTTTATTTCACCTTTATTTAACCAGGTAGGCTAGTTGAGAACAAGTTCTCATTTGCAACTGCTCCCTGGCCAAGATAAAGCAAAGCAGTGTGACACATACAACAACAGAGTTACACATGGAGTACACAATAAACAAGCCAATAACACAATAAACAAGGCAATGACACAGTAGAAAAAAGAAAGTCTATATACAGTGTGTGCAAAAGGCATGAGGAGGTAGGCAATAAATAGGCCATAGGAGCGAATAATTATAATTTAGCAGATTAACACTGGAGTGATAAATGAGCAGATGATGATGTGCAAGTAGAGATACTGGTGTGCAAAAGAGCAGAAAAGTAAATAAAATAAGAACAGTATGGGGATGAGGTAGGTAGATTGCTGCTGGAACGTGTGCTACGGATGGGTGTTGTTATCGTGACCAGTGAACTGAGATAAGGCGGAGCTTTACCTAGCATAGACTTATAGATGACCTGGAGCCAGTGGGTCTGGCGACTAATGTGTAGTGAGGGCCAGCCGACTAGAGCATACAGGTCGCAGTGGTGGGTGGTATAAGGTGATTTGGTAACAATACGGATGGCACTGTGATAGACTGCATCCAGTTTGCTGAGTAGGGTATTGGAAGCTATTTTGTAGATGATGTCGTGGGTGGTGATGCTAGTCGGGCGGGCGGGTGAGGGCAGCGAACGGTTGAAAAGCATGCATTTGGTTGTTGGGAAGCTGTTGGCCGGGGTTGGACTAGCCTTTGCTTTCCTGACTTCCCTGAACAGTTGCATATCACGGGGACTATTCGATGCTATTGCAGTCCACCACAGGATGTTTTTGTGCTGGTAATGGCAGTCAGGTCTGGAGGGAACCAAGGGCTATGTCTGTTCTTAGTTCTGCGTTTTTTGAACGGGTTGCTGAAATTACTTTTAAAGAATGACCAGGCATCCTCGACTGACGGGATGAGGTCAATATCCTTCCAGGATACCCGGGCCAGGTCGAATAGAAAGGCCTGCTCAGAGAAGTGTTTTAAGGAGCTTGAGGGGTGGTCGTTTGACCGCGGACCCATAGTGGATACAGGCAATGAGGCAGTGATCGCTGAGATCCTGATTGAAAACATAGGAGGTGTATTTGGAGGGCAAGTTAGTCAGGATAATGTCTATGAGGGTGCCCATGTTTACGGATTTAGGGTTGTACATGGTGGGTTCCTTGATGATTTGTGTGAGATTGAGGGCATCTAGCTTAGATTGTAGGACTGCCGGGGTGTTAAGCATATCCCAGTTTAGGTCACCTAACAGAACAAAATCTGAATCTAGATGGGGGGCGATCAATACACAAACGGTGTCCAGGGCACAGCTGGGAGCGGAGGGGGGTCGATAGCAGGCGGCAACAGTGAGAGACTTATTTCTGGAGAGGTTAATTTTTCAAATTAGATGTTCAAAAAATTCTGACAGAACTTTGCAGGCTGTCTCTGCAGTAGATTGCAACTCCTCCCCCTTTGGCAGTTCTATCTTGATGGAAAATGTTGCAGTTGGGTATGGAAATCTCAGAATTTTTGGTGGCCTTCCTAAACCAGGATTCAGACACGGCAAGGACATCAGGGTTGGCGGAGTGTGCTAAAGCAATGAGTAAAACAAACTTAGGGAGGAGGCTTCTGATGTTGACATGCATAGGTTAAGGCACATCTGTTCATTGAAATACATTCCAGGTGACTAATCATGAAGCTGGTTGAGAGAATGCCAAGAGTGCAAATCTGTCATCTAGGCAAAGGGTGGCTACTTTGACAAATCTAAACTCTAAAATATATTTTGATTTGTTTAACACTTTTTTGGTTGCTACATGATTCCATGTGTTATTTCATAATTTTGATGTCTTCACTAATATTTTACAATGTAGAAAACGTACAAATAAAGAAAAACCCTTGAATGGGTAGGTGTGTCCAAAGTTTTGACTGGTACTGTATGTGTTTGGACTAAAGTTGTCCCATCATTACAATGTGTCATCTACATTCCCTGCGACTGATTCTAGGCTCTCCAGGGACATACTGTAGCTGGTATTTTTCCATACTGTCCAGTGCTAGCACATCCATGATAGAGAGCCAGCTTTGGAGATGATGTGTGTCCACCCATAGTAGGTTTGTCTGGGGACAGAAGAGAGGGGCACCTTATAAGGAAGAGACTGAGGGGAATCAGCCCAACTGAGCTGACTTAAAGGGCCCAGAGCCAAGTCCAGCTGAAGCCTCCCTGCTGCCTCTCATAGATCCACAACCCTTTTGGCTACATAGGACTACAATACCTTCAACCCTCACTACTATAGGGGTCATTCCATGTCATTTCAGCAAGCCATGACACCCACCATCTCAGATTGTTCTGAAATTGTTTCTGTAGTAGAAACAGATAAGATAAGCATTCTGGAAACATTATTTTGTTGAAATATAATTTGATCTCTGAGAAATTAAGCAAATTGATTGCACCCAAATTATATATAATATTATAATATATATAATATTAAATAATAATAGTACCTAACATCTGATTTAGACCAAACTGTTTTCTAACAATGACTAAGACATGAGGAATCCAAAGAGATGGTCAAAAGCCAACCACAGACCCCCCATCCCACGCTATGGTTCCCCAACTGGCGGTTTCATTTGGACCACATCATTTTTTTGAATTTTCATTGTTGGACATAAAATACTTTAAACACACCAGGAAATCAGCTCCAAGTGATTTTAATTTTGGCAATCTGTTCCCAAGTATTCCCACGCATAATAGAGAGGCACGTGATTGTATACAAATGTAAGCAAGGTTTGAAATTATTATGTTTTAATCAAATATTATATAATATATCTGTTGGCGCTTCTTGCGGTCAATATGCAGTCTGCAAATGATTTGTAATTATGTTCTAGCCCCCCAACCATCCACTCAACAACAAAATCGATCTGCAGCTGAATCTACAGTGCATTCGGAAAGTCTTCAGTCCCCTTGATAATGACGAAGCAATTACAGGATTTTAGAACTTTTTGCTAATTTATGGAAATATCACATCTACATACGTATTCAGACCCTTTACTCAGTATTTTGTTCATCACTACAATATGTTTTTCTTAGTATACCTCAATTCTTGTTTTGTCTATTTGAATGAAAACACCCCTCTCTCTCTCTGTGTACCCCTCGACCCTCCCTGACTCACAGTGATGCCCTCTGCCTCGTACTCCTCCTGCTCAGACTTGAGGGTTAGCTCAATGAACAGCTGTTGCAGCTTCTCATTGCACTAGTTGATGCAGAACTGCTCAAAACTACAGGGAGATGCTTAGGGTAAAGAATATGGCAGAAAACAACTGTGCTACAATGTTTTGTATTTATTGACCTCTATTTAACCAGGGGAACCCATTGATAACAGGGTCTCATTTCCAATGGTGCTCTGAGAACAACAGTGTGAGCAACACATTTAAGCATGATCACCACAAAATTAGTTACAACGCTTCAATTTTTAAAAATATTACATTCAAAAGGGCAGTAGAAACAAATATACAGTGCCTTCAGATAGTATTCAGGCCCCTTGACTTTTTCCAAATGTTGTTACGTTACAGTCTTATTCAAAAATGTATTACATAGTTTTTCCCCTCATTTATCTACACACAATACCTCATAATGATGAAGCAAAAACTGTTTTTTAGAACATTTGAGAAAATAGCTGAAATATGACATTTACATAAGTATTCAGACCCTTTACTCAGTACTTTGTTGAAGCACCTTTGGCAGTGATTACAGCATTAAGTCTTCTTGGGTATGATGCTACAAACTTGGCACACCTGTATTTGGGGAGTTTCTCCCATTCTTCTCTACAGATCCTCTCATGCTCTGTTTGGTTTGATGGGGTGCGTCGCTACACAGCTATTTTCAGGTCTCTTTTCACATTGAACCTAATGTATTGGGCTCCCGAGTGGCGCAGCGGTCTAAGGCACTGCATCTCAGTGCTAGAGGCGTCATTACAGACCCTGGTTCGATTCCAGGCTGTATCACAATTGGCCGTGATTGGGAGTCCCATAGGACGGTGCACAATTGGCCCAGCATTGTTAGGGTTTGGATGGGGTAGGCTGTCATTGTAAATAATAATCTGTTTTTAACTGACTTGCCTAGGTCAGTAAAGGATAAATAAAAGTATTGGGAAAAACGTCACCCCTGTGACACTCATCTTTCTCCATTGAAAAAGAGAAATGTCAGCTATCTTTTCGCAGAAATGTCCCAGAATGAGGCTTTCAGGCTGATAATGGGGTGAACTATCTATCTAGTGGTCAGAACCTGGTAATATCAGAATGTAGGATGGGACATAAACCCAACAACTTCAATTATACATTTCTCTGAATGGGGGGGGACATCACCAAATTAACAGAGAATACATTACATAGGATGAAGAAACAATTTTCCGAACCACAACTCCTCCATACTACGTCAAACATAGAAAACTGATACTATATACTTGTTGTTGGGGTGGAATTTCCGTGGGGCGTGGGGTGGAATTCCCGTGGGGCGTGGGGTGTCCGTTGGTGGCTTCTGATTTATTTTTTGTATTCCTCATGTCTAACTTATAGTCACAATCAGATGTTATAGTACATACTATATTTACTGAATATTATATGAATCCTAAAAAATGTAATTACCAATTTGGGTGCAATCAATTAGATTAATTTCTTAGAGATCAAATTATATTTCAACAAAATACTGTTGCAGGAATACTAATCTTATTTATTTTTAATAACAACAAAAACAGTTTCAGAACAATCTGAGATGGAGGGTGTCAATCCTAATCAATGTGCATTATTTTAAAATGACAATTGAACAGGTAAAGAGGTATGCTTAGAATATAATCTATGCAGAAAAATATACGTAATGTTGACATGGAATTGGGCATAATGATTATGGCTCTACATTGCAGGAAAAATCTGTTTCAGGTGTTTGAAAAATGCTAAATTCTTAGAATTTTCCACCTCCGGACCACCTCCATTCATCCTCACGTACTTTCCTCTAAAAGAATGGGTGCATGACGCCCCTGACCTAGAGTCTTGTGCTTTTCTGATGAGTACGTACTGCACATATCTTTTCACTGAGGGCCACTAGGACAACAGCAACTATGCCTACACTACTTGAGAGTCCACTCACAACCCTTTAAAGAGGCAGAAGAAGGGTGTGAGCTATAGCATTAGAGTTGAGAGAAACACACAAAAGACACATTCAATGGAGTTCCTTGAAGACCTGACCCTAAACCTGACCCTAAAATACTTCAGTTATATCCTTCGGAAAATCTGACTGATTCGCTAATCGCTATGTATTCATGTGTGTGTGAGAAAGAATTCCTCTGTTTTACTGGCTGCAGGAAGGCCACCTGCAGATGTGAGTAGGAGAACAATACACTGAGTTAGAGGGGTTAGAGCGCAGAGTGGAAGTGTCTCCTGGCCTTCCTCTGCTCAAAGTTCTTGGCTACACTCCACTGTTGTCCTTGTGTTGTTTCAAGGATTTTCCACCATTAAGCGTTCAGAGATAACGACCAGTTAATTACCTTAACGAGGCCCCTAACAACACCCCTGACAGGGCTGTGTGTTCCCAAAGCACCTGGCCCCATTGTTCCTCTCCCTTTGTGTGTGTGTGTGTGCGTGTGCGTCCGTGCGTGCTTGCATGTGTGTATGTTTGTGGGTGGGTGGGGGTCCGTGCATGTGTGAATGTGTGTGTTAGGAGGGGCTGGCTTAATCTGTACAGTAGCACTGTGCTGGTATATAGGATGTAGCCTAGCCTTGAAATTCTGGTCTGTACTGATGGATTATAGTACAGTCATAGCTGGATAATCCACAGTAGGTATATTTTTATTTGTGTGTCTGTACCCTTGGGATTTTTTTCTGATGGACATGACGGTGAACTTCTCTGGATATTAATTCCTGTCATGTTTGCCATCAGTGTACCAGTGTTAACATGTACACACACCTCTTTAACGGCATTGGTCAGAACCTGACTGGAGCTATGGCCTGTATTTACTGTATATACATCCCAATACGCTATCTCACAATCACACAATAGAGGAGCTTAGAGACACTGTTTATATTAGGGATTCTTGAAATGTCATCATTGTTTGATTTGTGTTCTGTATGTCTGAATGTCCTGTGTGTGCTTTCCTCTGGTTGATGTGGTTGTTCTTGACAAGCCTCTTGTAGAGCTGTTTATTTGCAGTGCTGTGGTGTTGTCGGTATACACTCAATCCCAACTCGAACCTCTGCCAAACCCTCCATGCACTTGTGTAGATCTAAGAGGTTATGTAAGCGATATGGGGAAAATTACTCCAAGCCTATCAGGGGGCAAGGTGAGGATTTTAACATATTGCTTATACCTGTCAAATTCTATCGTGTCTAGATGAAGTGCATATTGGTGGGGTCAATTTGGATTATGTGTATTTGGGGAAAGAGCAGCAGGCAATGAAGCCCCCCCTCTTCTCACCCCATCCCTCTCTATCTATCTCTTTCTCTCTTTCTAGGATTTGGGAGGTGAGGGCAGAGTTCATCTAGTTATGGAGAGTACTCTGACAGCACGTGACAGGGTGGGGGTGCAGGACTTTGTCCTGCTGGAGAACTACACCAGCGAGGCGGCCTTCATCGAAAACCTGCGCCGACGTTTTGGGGAGAACCTCATCTATGTAAAAAATCATATCATTATGGAAATATTGGTCCTATAAAAATGATTGTCACATGCTTCGTAAATTAACCCCCCAAAATTAAAAAATATAGAAAAAATATAGAAATAACACGAGAAAGGAATAAATACACAACGAGATTTCAGACCCCTTGACTTTTTCCACATTTTGTTATGTTACAGCCTTATTCTAAAATGGATAAAATCGTTTTTTCCCCTCATCAATCTACACACAATACCCTATAATGACAAAGCAAAAACAGGTTTTTAGAAATGTTAGCAAATTTATTTCAAATTAAAAATGGGAACATCACATTTACATAAGTATTCAGACCCTCAGTACTTTGTTAGCCTAGAGCCTTCTTGGGTATTTCATTTTTATTAGATTTCTTTGAACCTTTATTTAACTAGGCAAGTCAGTTAAGAACAAATTCTTATTTACAATGATGGCTTAAGAACAGTGGGGTAACTGCCTTGTTCAGGGGCAGAACTACATATTTTTACCTTATCAGCTCAGGGATTCGATCTAGCAACCTTTCAGTTACTGGCCCAACGCTCTAACCACTAGGCTACCTGCCGGTATGACACTACAAGCTTGGAAAACCTGTATTTGGGGAGTTTCTCCCATTCTTCTCTGCAGATCCTCTCAAGCTCAATCAGGTTGGATGGGGAGCGTCACTGCACAGCTATTTTCAGGTCTCTCCAGAGATGTTCGATGGGGTTCAAGTCCAGGCTCTGGCTGGGCCACTCAAGGACATTCAGAGACGTGTCCCAAAGCTGCTCCTGCATTGTCTTGTCTGCGTCATTGGGTCGTTGGCCTGTTGGAAGGTGAACCTTCGCTCCAGTCTGAGGTCCTGAGCGCTCTGGAGCAGGTTTTCATCAAGGATCTCCCTGTAGTTTGCTCCGTTCATCTTTCCCTCCATCCTGACTAGTCTCCCAGTCTCCACTGAAAAACATTCCCAGAGCATGATGCTGCCACCACCATGCTTCACCGTAGGGATGGTGCCAGGTTTCCTCCAGACGTGACTCTTGGCATTCAGGCCAAAGAGTTCAATCTTGGTTTCATCAGATCAGAGAATCTTGTTTCTCATTGTCTGAGAGTTCTTTAGGTACCTTTTGGCAAACTCCAAGCGGGCTGTCATGTGTTTTTTTTTACTGAGGATTGGCTTCCGTCTGGCCACTCTACCATAGAGGCCTGATTAGTGGAGTGCTGCAGAGATGGGAGAACCTTCCAGAAGGACAAATCTAGAGCTCTGAGTGACCATCGGGTTCTTGGTCACTGCCCTTACCAAGGCCCTTCTCCCCCGATTGCTCAGTTTGGCCGGGGGGCCAGCTCTAGGAAGAGTCTTGGTGGTTCCATACTTCTTCCATTTAAGAATGATGGAGGTCATTATGATCTTGGGGACCTTCAATGCTGCAAACATATTTTTTTAACACAATCCTCTTGGAGCTCTACGGACAATTCCTTCGACCCCATGGCTTGGTTTTTGCTCTGACATGCACTGTCAACTGTGGAACCTTATATAGACAGGTGTGTGCCTTTCCAAATCATGTCCAATCAATTGAAATTACCACAGATGGACTCCAATCAAGTTGTAGCAACATCTCAAGGGTGATCAATGGAAACTGGATGCACCCTGAGCTCAATTTCGAGTAACATAGTAAAGGGTCTGACTACTTATGTAAATAAGGTATTTCTGTTTTTTTTTATTTTTTATAGATTTGCATTTTTTTTTTTAAATAAACAGTTTTTGCTTTGTCATTATGGGTTATTGTGTGAAGCTTGATTTTATCAATTTTAGACTGTAACATAACAAAATGTTGAAAAAGTCAAGGGGTCTGAATACTTTCTAAATGCACTGTATGTACATATGGGTAGGAATAAAGTGACTAGGCAACAGGATAGATAATAAACAGCAACAGCAGCGTATGTGATAAGTCAAAGGACTTAGTGCAAAAAGGGTCAATGCAGATAAATCGTTAACCAATAGCTAACCTGACTAACTATTTAGCAGTCTTGTGGTTTCGGGTTAGAAGCTGTCCAGGGTCCTGTTGGTTTCAGACTTGGTGCATCGGTACTGCTTGCCGTGCGATACCAGAGAGAACAGTCTATGACTTGGGTGCCCGGAGTCTTAGAAAATGTTTAGGGCCTTTCTTAGACACCTCCTGGTATAGAGGTCCTGGATGGCAGATAGCTCGGCCCCAGTGATGTACTGGGCCATACGTACTACCCTCTGTAGTGCCTGCAGTCGGATGCTAAGCGGTTGCCATACCAAGCAGTGGCTTTTTGAGGGTCTCAGGGCCCATGCCAAATCTTTTCAGCATCTTGAGGGGGAAGAGGTGTTGTCGTGCCCTCTTCACGACTGATCCTACATAGCTTCACATAATGTTTGGTTAAGGTTGATTTTATGTCAGTGTTTGAGGGGTTGGTGACAGCAGTGTGTGGGTCTTGTCTCCCCGTATCAGACCTACATAGGGTCAGTGTTGGTGTCAGTGAACCCCAACAAGGACCTGGAGATCTACTCCAAGGCGCACATGGAGCGCTACCGAGGGGTCAGCTTCTACGAGATATCACCCCACATGTGAGTCACCCTCTGACCCCTGATCCTGAACCTCTCTCTGACCAAGCAGGACCAGCATGTATGTGTAGATGTCTTTATGTACATACAGTAGGCCTACATATGAATCTGCATTGGGTACAATACATTTACAGTATGTATTGTGTGTTTTCTATATGATCGTGATCAACTGTATGTGAAAACACCAGTATGAGCTGGATCATTAGCTGACATCATGTTTGTATCCCACCCCTCTGTTTCTCTATCCTGTAGCTATGCGGTGTCAGACAACACGTACCGGGCCATGCGGACTGAGAGGAGGGACCAGTGTATCCTGATCTCTGGAGAGAGCGGAGCAGGGAAGACTGAGGCCTCCAAGAAGATCCTCCAGTACTACGCCACTACCTGCCCTGTCACTGACCACTTGAGTACGCTCCGGGACCGCCTGCTGCAGTCCAACCCTGTTCTGGAGGTACGGTATACCCCCCGCCGCCTCTCAAGATCCCCTGCCAAGGATCTCTTCCCATGAGCACCTCTAAGGCTCTGGAGGAGGAAGGACATTTATAGCAGGGGTACTGAGACTGGTGTAACATCAAAGATAAATTAATGGCCCACTACAAAATCATGTTGCTTCAAACTAGTAAATCTATTTGTGGATGAGGGAAATCATGTTGATACATTGCATATTTTGAACCAATCTCCGACAAAGCCATAACAATAGATACATCCTGCTGTGAACATGCTATTACTGTACTGTTAATGTTTCCTCTCTCTCAGCTGTGTTTGATCTTATCTCTGTTGTTCCCCTCACTCACTCCTCTCTCTCTACAGGCTTTTGGTAATGCCAAAACACTGCGTAATGACAATTCCAGCCGGTTTGGCAAATACATGGATGTCCAGTTTGACTTCAGGGTAAGCCTTTTGTTCTTCTTTCTTTTGGCTCCTGGGTTAAGGGATTTTCCTCACATAAGTCTACTATCGCTGATACTCATGCCATACTGTCTCTACAACACACCATTCCATCAAAAGATTGTGCATAACTAAAACATGTTGCATTCAGGTCTTACCATACAGCATGCCTTACTATGAGTCTAAGTCATGAGGGCATAATTCAACTAAAAGACCATTTATGGTCATTCCGCAACTGCATTGGCCGTACAGCATTTACTGCGATGCGGCCTCTGCAGAAGTCAGGGCATTCATACTTCTTGCACTTTGCGGAGCAGAGCTGTTGTGAAGGAAGTTGTCAAGGAAGTGAGTTTGTGTTTATATTCTGCTACACCCTCCGTATGGAGCCTTCAGACAGCATTTTCGGATCAAGCATAAATCGGCTTTAATGCAGCTCTAGTAGGACCACACTCAGCAGTACCTTGACTGTCCCTGTTCCTAACCTCCCCTAGGGGGCGCCGATAGGAGGCCACATCCTCAACTACCTGCTGGAGAAGTCCCGTGTTGTGCACCAGAACCACGGCGAGAGGAACTTCCATATTTTCTACCAGCTGCTCGAGGGAGGAGAACAAAACCTTCTCAGCAAGCTGGGACTGGAGAGAAACGCCCAGAAATACCAATACCTGGTCAAGGTGTGTGTTTGTGCGTGCACACATGTGTGTGTGTCTGTGTGTGCGCACAGTTATTTGATCAGTGATGCCCTGTTCCTCTCAGGGTTGCTGTCCTAGGGTGAGCTCCATCAATGATAAGAATGACTGGAGAACAGTGAGGAAGGCCCTGACCGTCATCGGCTTCCATGAGGATGAGGTGGAGGTTAGAGACATTTTAGTGTATAATAATAGTGCATACCGTTTTTCACTGCAAACAAATTTCACTCAACCCAAAGTTTCACCGTGAAGAATGAGAAGGTCATGGTTTAAATGTCTGTTCACTCTCCCTCTTTAGGATCTGTTGAATATAATCGCCAGTGTCCTCCATCTTGGGAACACTCAGTTTGGAGAAGGAAAGAATGGGGAAAACCAGATCACCACTGAGCCTCAGCTCAAATACCTGTCCAAGGTTGGAACTATGAAGATGAACGATACCCTACTCCCCCAACACACACACACACACACACACACACACACACACACACACACACACACACACACACACACACACAAATTCCCCATTCTAACACACACACACATTCCCCATTCTAAAGGCAGATATTGATGTTGTCCTGCTTGTCCTGCAGCTGTTAGGTGTGGATGGAGCAGCACTGAGAGAGGCTCTCACTCATAAGAAAATCACTGCCAAAGGGGAGGAGGTGAGTGTCTATGGCGGGCTGTTTCACTTGATACAGAACTATGCCTGGTAATATAATATAATTTAATATCCCACTTACAAACAAGTAATACAGTATGTCTTTGATGTGTATGGCATGCATATTTAGATTGTGGTTTTAAAGAGAGGGTACTGATACAGTTCAGCTGAGCCCAGAGGATAACACCAAAGTTAACATTAAAGTATTTTGCATCACTAATATGTGTGTGTGTGTGTGTTCCAGATGATAAGCCCGTTGAGTTTTGAGCAGGCTGTGGCAGCCCGTGATGCCTTGGCCAAAGCAGTGTATGGCCGTGCCTTCACCTGGCTGGTGGTGAAGATCAACCAGTCTCTGGCATTCAAGGTCTCACACAAACATCACTCACGATAGCTAGCTAGCAAAACAATTTGCTTTTTTGCTCATAGTTACTGCTCCTCTTTTTGCTAGCTACATAATGCTGCTTGCTACCTCCAAAACTGAGTGTATTGTGTGCTGTCTATCTGCAGGATGATGTGTACAACAGCAGTAAGGGCTCATCATCAGTCATAGGACTGCTGGATATCTATGGCTTTGAGGTCTTCCAGCACAATAGGTACCAGAACAAATGTTAGCTCATTTATTCAGTGCATGAATATGTGTTGTATAGCAATGTGCTGTACATTATGTAATTGTTTGGCTCTGACTCAATTCAAGAATCACGCACCGATCTTAAATGAGTTCTAAATGTCGATAAAACCAGGTTTATGTTTTTCTCCAGGTCTCGTAAAATGTATCCTAAAGACCTGCGTATCTGTACCTTGAGAGGCGCCCAAATTGAGCTTGTCCCCCATTATAAGTATCTAACGTAAACTCACTCCATTCTGTACAAATGTGAGTAACCGCGACATTCAAACGAGGCTACAAAGAAAACTAATGGGAGTGTAGCGACTGTGTTGACGTCAAAATCTGTGGTGTGAACTAGGTTTCTATTCAAGATCGACATGGTAATGGCTCTATAGTATTGGAGAAAAGTTGAACACGGGACGTGTCATGTCGTAACGTACAGCACGCATAAAGCAACTATTTCTGTCTTACAATCTCTCTCCACCAGGTGTAGCACAACTCTCATCGTTTAAAAACAAGAAATGGACAGTGACGGGGGTAAGGGGGGATGCGTCATCACTGTAAGCGATCATGACTTTCAAAGCCGCTGTTTACTTCTGAAGATCTCTTTAGCACCGCCCTAAAAACCTGATTCAAATTTGACACAAACCTTCAAATAGGTATGTAATTGTCACGCCCTGACCATAGAGAGCCCTTGGTTCTCTATGGTGTTGTAGGTCAGGGCGTGACTAGGGGGGTGTTCTACTTTTCCTATTTCTATGTTGGTGTACTTGGTATGGTTCCCAACTAGAGTCAGCTGATTATCGTTGTCTCTGATTGGGGATCATACTTAATTTCTCCATTGTTCCCACCTGGGTTGTGGGATATTGTTTGTGTCTGTGCTGGTAGCACCACTGAGGTTACGTTTTGTTGCTTGTTTATTGTTTTGTTTTTTTTAAGTTTCACTGCAAATAAAGATGTGGAACTCAACACACGTTCTTATTACGTGACAGTAATGACACATTATATAAACTCTTTATAGTGTTTTATTTACATTTTAGAGGCGATAAGTTGGACAGATCGAGTGAAAAAAATCAGTTTTCCCACACATCTCCTCTCCTCTCTATCACGCATTAGTTTCGCTTCCCCACCCGCCATTTTTAAAAAGACCTGAAGGAGCTCATTGCCTTCTTGAATTATGCAGAAACGGGCAGCGTTTAGGTCATGTCATTAATTTTGTTGGAAAGGGGAGAAATTGTGCTTTACAATGGTATTGACATTACAGTTGATCTGGAAGTATTACGTTTTTGGGGCGCTAAAATAAGGTCAATTGTACGGACCAAGGCGATGTACAAAAGTGAGTGAGTTTACGTTAGGTATTTGGATTGACGGTGAACTGTCCTTTAAAACACACATTGATAAACGGACTAAAAAATGAGAGTAAAGATTCGGTTTCCTGTATAGAAATAAATCCTGTCTCACTTTTGAAAATAGGAGGAAGATTGTTCAAGCAACACTCCTCCCAGTAATTGACTATGGCAACAAAATCTACATGCACGCGCAGATTCTGTTTTAAAACCTGTTTAAAGTCTACCACTCAGCCTTGTGTTTTATCACTAGAACGTATCACCACGTCTGTAATTTAAGTCCTGTCTGAATCTGCTATGTCGGTCATTTTTACATCGCAGAAGAGTAATAATTCCAGCCGTTTTTCGACTAACTCCAAGGTCCTCTGATAATACTATTCCTGTGCGAATCGACATCCCTGTCTTTTGAAAATGAGTTTGACAGGTGTTGCCTGAGGTTTGAGCAACAAAACAATAATTTATTTGATAAATTGATGCTTTAAACGAAGTGCTGCGTCAACTTTCACAGTGAATGATTTTGTTTATACGTTTTGTGCCATTGAATTGAACATCGGCAAATGCGTCAGTAAATACATATTGTTCCTATTTAATACAACCCTTGCGCCTAATAGATCGCAAAGCAGCATTACAAACTGAGCTAAAGTTTTGGATTTACCAGTTCACTTTCTCATCCATAACCTAAAAACACATCTCAAGTGCAAGCAAGTGTGCTGTTTAGCTCACATCTGCAGGCTGGGGGCATTCTACGTCTTCTACTGCGGATCGCTAAAATATCCTATTGATTATGATCACATTTCCGCAATTAAAATATCATGGCGACTATAGATGGTTTTGTATGTTTTAGAAACTTGGGAGCCAAGCTCGAATTATCGGTGTAGCCTGTTCACCTGGACATGTTGATATATTTTTTTATATATTTTTTTTATCTTTATTTAACCAGACAAGTCAGTTAAGAACAAATTCTTATTTTCAATGATGGCCTAGGAACAGTGGGTTAACTGCCTGTGGGGCAGAACGACAGATTTGTACCTTGTCGGCCCGGGGGTTTGAACTTGCAACCTTCCGGTTACTAGTCCAACTACCCTGCCGCCCCATATACAGTGCCTTCGGAAAGTATTCATACCCCTCGATTTATTCCACATTCCACATTTTGTTGAGTTACAGACAGTATTAAACATATTTACCTCATCCATCTAAAAACATGGTTTTAGACATTTTTGCAAATTTATTAAAAATAAGAAACAGAAATATCTTATTTACATAAATATTCAGACCCTTTGCTATGAGACTCGAAATTGAGCTCTAACCACTAGGCTACCCTGCCGCCCCATATACAGTGCCTTCGGAAAGTATTCATACCCCTCGATTTATTCCACATTTTGTTGAGTTACAGACAGTATTAAACATATTTACCTCATCCATCTAAAAACATGGTTTTTAGACATTTTTGCAAACTTATTAAAAATAAGAAACAGATATCTTATTTACATAAATATTCAGACCCTTTGCTATGAGACTCGGAATTGAGCTCAGGTGCATCCTGTTTCCATTGATCATCCTTGAGATGTTTCTACAACTTGATTGGAGTCCACCTGTGGTAAATTCAATTGATTGGACATGATTTGGAAAGGCACACACCTGTAAGGTTCCACAGTTCACAGTGCATGTCAGAGAAAAAACCAAGCCATGGGGTCGAAGGAATTGTCCGTAGAGCTCCGAAACAGTTTTGTGTCGAGGCACAGATCTGGGGAAGGGTACCAAAACATTTCTGCAGAATTGAAGGTCCCCAAGAACACAGTGGCTTTCATCATTCTTAAATGGGAGAAGTTTAGAACCACCAAGAATCTTGCTATAGCTGGTCACTCGGCCAAACTGAGAAATCGGGGGAGGAGGGCCTTGGTCAGGGAGGTGACCAAGAATCGGATGGTCACTCTGACAGAGTTCCTCTGTGGAGATTGGAGAACCTTCCAGAAGGACAACCATCTCGGCAGCACTCCATCAATCAGGCCTTTATGGTAGAGTGCCAGACATTAGCCACTCCTCAGTAAATTGGCAAGACAGCCCACTTAGAGTTTGCCAAAAGGCACCTAAAGACTCTCAGACCATGAGAAAACAAGATTCTCTGGTCTGATGAAACCAAGATTGAACTCTTTGGCCTGAATGCCAAGCTTCACATCTGGAGGAAACCTGGCACCATCCCTACAGTGAAGCATGGTGGTGGCAGCATCATGCTGTGAGGATGTTTTTCAATGGCAGGGACTGGGAGACTAGTCAGGATCGAGGCAAAGATGAACTGAGCAAAGTACAGAGAAATCCTTGATGAAAGCCTGCTCCAGAGTGCTCAGGACCTCAGACTGGGGTGAAGGTTCACCTTCCAACAGGACAACGACCCTAAGCACTCAGCCAAGACAACACAGGAGTGGCTTCGGGACAAGTCTCTGAATGTCCTTGAGTGACCCAGCTAGAGCCTGAACTTGAACCCAGTCTAAAATCTCTGGAGATACCTGAAAATAGCTGTGGAGCAACTCTCCTCATCCAACCTGACAGAGCTTGAGAGGATCTGTAGAGAATAATGGGAGAAACTCCCCAAATACAGGTGTGCCAAACTTTGTAGTGACATACCCAAGAAGACTTGAGGCTGTAATCGCTGCCAAATGTGCTTCAACAAAGTACTGAGTAAAGGGTCTGAATACTTATAAATGTCATATTTCAGCTATTTTCTAAAATGTTCTAAAAAACAGTTTTTTCTTCATCATTATGAGGTATTGTGTGTAGATAAATGAGGGGGAAAACTATGTAATACATTTTTGAATAAGACTGTAACGTAACAACATTTGGAAAAAGTCAAGGGGTCTGAATACTTTCTGAAGGCACTGTATATTTGTTTCTATTGCCCTTTTGAATGTAATATAATTTATTTGAAGCGCTGTAACTCATTTTGTGGTGATCATGCTTAAATTTGTTGCTCACATTGCTTGAACTGTGTTTCTCAGAGCACCATTGGAAATGAGACCCTGTTATCAATGGGTTCCCCTGGTTAAATAAAGGTTAATAAATAAATACAAAACATTGTAGCACAGTTGTTTTGTGCCATATTCTTTACCCTAACCATCTCCCTGTAGTTTTGAGCAGTTCTGCATCAACTATTGCAATGAGAAGCTGCATCAGCTGTTCATTGAGCTCACCCTCAAGTCTGAGCAGGAGGAGTACGAGGCAGAGGGCATCACTGTGAGTCAGGGAGGGTCGAGGGGTACTCAGAGAAAGAGAGGGGTGTTTTCATTCAAATAGACAAAACAAGAATTGAGGTATACTAAGAAAAATAAATTGTCATGTAGTGATAAAGGTGTAGTTCGGTAATGATACTGTATATTTCAGTGGGAACCGGTGAAGTACTTCGACAACAAGATAATCTGTGACCTGGTAGAGGGAAAGCACAAAGGCTTGATCTCCATCCTGGTGAGTTTAGTAGTGTTTCTGACTCACTTTAACCTTTCACCTCTCTCTAATATCGCTCTCCTTCTGTCCTCTCCCTGTCTCTAGTTGAATGTTAAGGTATAAATGTGTTTTAGGATGAGGAGTGTTTGAGACCAGGGGAGCCCAGCGATATCTCCTTCCTCGAGAAGCTTGAGGACAATTTGGGAGGCCATGCCCATTTTGTCACGTGAGTCTCTTTTACACACACACACACACACACATGCACAAAACACATGGGTGCCTTCACAGTTGGTTTTTGAATTTGCACCATGTTCCAAATATGTTTTTGTGTGTATATTTGTGGTTCTCTATCCAAGATATGCTTTGTGTCTGTATGCATGGTAGTCACAAGTTGTCGAATGGGAAGACTCGCAAGGCAGTGAGCAGAGAGGAGTTCAAACTGATTCATTACGCAGGAGAGGTCAACTACAGTGTCAATGGTGAGCTAGCTAATCAATCTGGTAATAGTGTAATTGCAGAAAATAATTAACTGATTTCATCCTCACATATACTGTTTGTAATATTTTGTGTTCATCTGCATCAAAGGGTTTCTGGACAAGAACAAGGACCTTCTCTACAGAAACCTGAAAGAGGCGAGGCTGGAGCAACAATAGAGAAATGAGAACACACAGACCACACACTCACACTCACCTCACAATTACTACAGGTTTCCCATAATCTCGCTCGGAATTCCCACACATGGTTTATGTGTGTGCACTACAGTAGGTATAGAGTGTAGCGGATGTTTTGGTGTGTTGTGTTTACATGGTTCTGTGGTGTGCTTTCTCTGTCCAGGTCATATGCCAGTCAAATAGCCAGGTTCTGAGTCAGTGCTTCCACAGAGAGGAAGTGACTGACCAAAAACGCCCAGAAACGGTGAGATATATATACACACACACACACACACACACACACACACACACACACACACACACACACACACACACACACACACACACACACACACACACACACACACACACACACACACAGTCTGATATGTCACCTCTCTGCTTCCCTCTGTAGACTGCCACTCAGTTTAAGAACAGCCTGGCCAAACTGATAGAGATACTGATGTCCAAGGAGCCATCCTATGTGCGCTGTATCAAACCCAACGATGCCAAGCAGTCAGGTAATCATACACCCTGTGAAGTCAATCAGTCCAATCAATCAATCAGTCAATTAAATATTCTCACTCTCCCCAGGGAGGTTTGATGAGGCTCTAGTCAGACACCAGGTCAAGTATCTGGGTCTGATGGAGAACCTGAGGGTCAGGAGAGCTGGGTTTGCCTACCGCCGACACTATGAAACCTTCCTACAGAGGTCTGTGTGTGCGTGTGTGTGTCTATATTATGCCACTATGTTTACATGTTTCTATACCCACAGTTTCTGTATTAACTATATACATTTCTGTAACCACAGTTTCTGTATTAACTATATACATTTCTGTAACCACAGTTTCTATATTAACTATATACATTTCTGTAACCACAGTTTCTGTATTAACTATATACATTTCTGTAACCACAGTTTCTATATTAATTATATACATTTCTGTAACCACAGTTTCTATATTAATTATATACATTTCTTTAACCACAGTTTCTATATTAATTATATACATTTCTGTAACCACAGTTTCTATATTAACTATATACATTTCTGTAACCACAGTTTCTGTATTAACTATATACATTTCTGTAACCACAGTTTCTGTATTAACTATATACATTTCTGTAACCACAGTTTCTATATTAACTATATACATTTCTGTAACCACAGTTTCTGTATTAACTATATACATTTCTGTAACCACAGTTTCTATATTAATTATATACATTTCTGTAACCACAGTTTCTATATTAATTATATACATTTCTTTAACCACAGTTTCTATATTAATTATATACATTTCTGTAACCACAGTTTCTATATTAACTATATACATTTCTGTAACCACAGTTTCTATATTAACTATATACATTTCTGTAACCACAGTTTCTGTATTAACTATATACATTTCTGTAACCACAGTTTCTATATTCATTATATACATTTCTGTAACCACAGTTTCTATATTAATTATATACATTTCTGTAACCACAGTTTCTATATTAATTATATACATTTCTGTAACCACAGTTTCTATATTAACTATATACATTTCTGTAACCACAGTTTCTATATTAACTATATACATTCTGTAACCACAGGTACAAGTCTCTGTGTCCTGGGACGTGGCCTAACTGGCAGGGCAGACTGGCTGATGGAGTAGCCACTCTGGTCCAACACCTGGGCTACAAACCAGAGGAATACAAACTGGGCAAGTAGGTACACAGAGAGAGAGAGGGGAGGGAGGGAAGTAAAGGGGACATACATTTCCCTTAGTCATGCTGTGAGGAGAAACATGAGACACTATGTTGTTGATGTATAATTCCCTATCTCTTTGCAGGACCAAGATCTTCATCCGCTTCCCTAAGACTCTGTTCAGCACTGAAGATTCCCTGGAAGCCAGGAGGCCTGCCCTCGGTGAGACTATACAGCAGGGAAGATGATGACAAGGCCATTTTGGGGGAATTAATGTAATTAGCTAGGAGAATAACACAGATCATGATAAACCGCAGAATAGCAGTAGCAGTGGAAAACAGGGAACTGTCCACTTGGTCAACTAACCAGCAGCATGAGGATGGATAATACAGTAAGCTAATGTAATTATACTGAACAAAAATATAAACACAACTTGCAACAATTTCAAAGATTTTACTGAGTTACTGTTCATATAAGGAAATTAGTCAATTGAAATGAATGAATTAGGCCCTAATCTATGGATGTCACATGACTGGGCAGTGGTGCAGCCATGGCACCCACCCACATAGGGAGCCAGGCCCAGCCAATCAGAAAGAGTTTATCCCCACAAAATGGCTTTATTACAGACAGAAATAGCTCAGAACCCCCTCAGACAATTCCGCAGGTGAAGAAGCCGGATGTGAATGTTCTGGGCTGTCGTGGTTTCAGGTGGTCAGCGGATGTGAGGCCGATTGGAGGCAGTTTATGGTAGAGAAATTAACATTACATTCTCTGGCAACAGCTCTGTTTGACATTCCTGCAGTCAACATGCCAATTGCGTGCTCCCTCAAAACGTGTGGCATTGTGTTGTGTGAGAAAACTGCACATTTTAAAGTGGCCTTTTCTTGTCCGAAGCACAAGATGCACCTGTGTAATGATCACACTGTTTAATCAGCTTCTTGATATGCCACACCTGTCAGGTGGAATGGATTATCTTGGCAAAGGAGAAATACTCACTAACACTAACAAATGTGTGCACAATTTTATTTGAATGAAACATGGGATCAACACTTTACATGTTGCATTTATATTTTGGTTCAGTGTAGGATCCAATTAAACGTTTCCGTTCTGTGGTTCATTTGGTCTCCTCTGATCCTGTTCTCTGCTCTAGTTCTCACCCTACAGACCTCATGGAGGGGTTACAGAGAGAGGGCCAAGTACCTCCGCATCAGACAGGCAGGTGAGGGCCCTGGATCAAAGAGCTCACACTATTTCTCTGCTTCTCAATTACTGCTTCCTGAAGCAGTTACTCTGTAGCCACTTTCTTGATATCTGCTGAATCTATGACTGAAGTAATACAAAGGATATTACTTTGTTGTTTGTTCTTTTGAGCTCTGCACAGTTGTAGCTTGTTGTGGTGTGTCTGTGACATGACTGATTGTGTCATCCATCCATCTATTAGTTATAGTGATCCAATCTGCGTGGAGAGGGATGATATCCCGTCAGAAGGCCAGGCGTCGCAGACACGCTGTGGACATCATACGCAAGTTCATCAAAGGCTTCATCTACCGCCACTATGAGCATTGTCCAGAAAATGAGTACTTCCTGGACCATCAGCGTTTCTCCTTCCTGATGATGCTGTTTAGGAACCCACCTAAGAGTGTCCTCGACAAAAGCTGGCCCATCCCCCCACCTTGCCTCACTGAGGTACTGCAACCAGCCTAACAACACTCCACATTAAACTCACTGAGAGACATTAAGCGTAAGCCAAGAGGTGATGGTGAAATGCATCTGATTGTTGTACATTCAATGTGCCAATGTTTTATTTGTATCTGTCCCGATGTCTGTGTAGGCGTCAGAGCACCTGTGCAGGCTGTGTATGCGGAACATGATGCGGGCCTACTGCAGGAGGATCCAGCCAGAGTGGAAGAAACAGGTAGGCTACTCTGTCTGTTACTGTCACTCACCTGACGGGAACACATAGAAAGGATATTTTTATTTTTTATTTGAATTTTACCCCCTTTTCTCCCCAATTTCGTGGTATCCAATAGTAATTACTAACAATCTTGTCTCATCGCTACAACTCCCGTATGGGCTCGGGAGAGACAAAGGTCGAAAGCCATGCGTCCTCCCAACCAAGCCAACTGCTTCTTAACACAGCGCGCATCCAACCCGGAAGCCAGCCGCACCAATGTGTCGGGGGAAACACTGTGCACCTGGCAACCTTGGTTAGCATGCACTGCGCCCGGCCCGCCACAGGAGTCGCTGGTGCGCGATGAGACAAGGATATCCCTGCCTGCCAAACCCCCCCTAACCCGGATGACGCTATGGCAATTGTGCGTCGCCCCATGGACCTCCCGGTCGCGGTCGGCTGCGACAGAGCCTGGGCGCGAACCCAGAGTTCTCGGGAGGCACAAAAAAAAGAGAGAAAAAAAAAAGGATATTTCTGTCCTCTTTCTATTCGTTTTTAAAATCTCACACACTCTCTCTGTCTCTCTCGCTCTTTGTGTCTCTCTGTATGTGTGTCTCTCTGTCTGTGTATCTCTCTCTCTCTCTGTGTCTGTCTGTCTCTGTGTCTGTCTGTCTCTGTGTCTCTCTGTCTCTGTGTCTCTGTCCACATTTCTCCATTCTTTCTCCCTCTGTCTCTCTCTCCAACCTCACTCTACAGGCATCTCTTCTGTCCTCTTTCTATAGATGGAGCAGAAGGTGGTAGCCAGTCAGATATTCAAGGACCAGAAGGACAGCTATCCCCAGAGTGTCCCTACGCTGTTTGTGGCCTCCAGACTAAGTAGGGTCCACTCACTAACACAGTGTGCACACACTTCCAAACTTCACAGACCACATAATTGACAACCACACCACTGACAGATGTTCTGTCCTGTATACAGACTGTGAAGAGTTCAACCTCAAAGTGATACAGACTCTGGGCAATGACAAAGTGAAGGTGAGTAATATGATATTGCAATACTATCCCCCTGTAGTGTTTGCGACCCCTGTCTCACCTCTGTCACTCTGCTGTTGTTGGCTGAGTAGTTTAATCCTGCTAATTGTCTGTTTGCTGTGTACATTATCTTTACATTGTCATGCATTGCTTTGAATCTAATTGATACAGTTAGACTTAGAACTTTGGGTTTTTATGACAACCCCTCCCTCTTTCTGGGTCTCTCCCTCTCTCTCTGTCATTCTCTCTCTTTCTCTCTCAATCCCCCTCTTTTTCTATCTGTCTGTGTCAGTATGGAATTGCTGTGACTAAGTATGATAGGAGGGGTTACAAGGCACGGCCTCGCCAGCTGCTCCTCACCTCCTCCTTCGCCATGCTGGTGGCCGAAGCCAAGCTGAAGCAGAGGATCGACTATGCAACCCTGAGGAGTGAGTCTCTCCTGGGGGCCATATGGGATTGAGGGGCTAGGGGTGGTCGGTCAAGGGGGGGGGGGGGGGGGGTGTAACCTTGGTTACGAGGTAGTTGTAGTGTATGTGTCCAGTGTATAACACGGTTCTAACACGTATAACACTGTTCTTCTCTTTCCAGGCATCTCTGTGAGTTCTCTCAGTGATGGGTTCATGGTTCTCCACGTGCCCAGTGAGGACAACAAGCAAAAGGTAACAGGATGATCTCATCCTGGTTATTCTATCTAGCAGTTGTCATGGCGACTTACTGCCATGGTGCCATAAAGTACAGTACCTAACCTCTGACCCCTTGTCTGCCTTGTAGAGTGATGTGGTGCTCCAGTGTGATCATTTGATCGAGGTGGTGACCAAGCTGGCCACTATGGCGGACAAGAAGATCAAGGTCAACATGAGCCAGGACAGGTGAGTTTGGCTCCTCTGATCATCTGGACACTGGATATCTTCTTCAGAGTATCTTTGAGAGCCTGCTGACATTTGTCAACCCATTCCAACTGTTATCCACTCTTAGTGATCATGATAGTTTTCTCTTTTATCCCCTCTTCTCTCTCATCCCCTCTCACCCCCTACCCCTTCCCTCCTTTACTCTGGTCCTCTCCTCCTGTCTGTTCCTGTGTGCAGTATTACGTTTGCAGTGGCTCGGGGGAAAGAGGGAGTCATTGACTTCACCAGTGGACCAGAGCTGAAGGTGGCCAAATGCAAGAAAGGACATCTGCTAGTGGTGAGTAAGGGGACGGAAGAGACACATTATTATGAGGACAGCAGGGCTGAGGAAGGGAGGATGAGAAAGGGGGATAGAGGAGAAGAGAGGACTTGTATATGGAGCATGAGGAGGACTGGGATTGTAAAATGGAAAGCAGTAGTTTAAAGATAGCCACCTCTTTCATCTTTATATTCTCATTGGAAGTTTTGACCAATAATCCACATTAGGTAATAACAATGACGCCATTTGTGAATTGACTTGTTTTGCAGACGGCTCCTAAACTCAACCCATGATGATGATGGGAAGTAATAACCACCTCGCTGTAATCCACAGCGAACCAATCATTCCATAGGATGATTTCCTGCCATAGCCAATCAGATTATAGCCACACAGAAGTTGTTTTTCTTCTTTAAATGTGAGACCATAGCCATACACTCACTGCAAAAAATATAATGATTATTTTCTCTTTTAACACAATTGCACTTATTAATCTGCATTTGTAATGGAATCAGAGGTTTTGCCGGCATTCATAATACTTTGATGTTTATTAGCAATAGTCGTATTAAATGAAACCACACATTTTAAATCTTATGCTTCATCTTTATTTTGTAGTCCTGTTTACAATATATTAGCTCTTGTATGTAATACAAATACAAAACAATATTTATATTTCCATAGTAACAACAATAAACAGCATTTTCAAATAAATAAGTAATAAATAAGTAAATAAATAAGCAAATAGGCATTGAAGTCAGTGAGGGCTGTGGAAAAAGGGGATGTTGGGTTTCTCAGCACTCTTCCGGTTCTCGGCTGTTAGTCAGAGAGAGTGAGAGACAGAAAAGATGGAAACTCGGGGAGAAACCCAGAGGAGAGTAAGGCTGTACAACTTACTACATGTAAACCTGATTTCTGTCGTAACAAAGTGAACAGAGCATCTCTCACACAATGAGAAATCATGATCTTAGGATAAATACCAGAAATCTCCATTGAAGTCTTTCTGTCAAAAGCAATACTGAATTATTTATAAATATGAATAATATGAATATCATTATTATTGGTATTAGCTGTATTAACTTGTTACTGCTGAAATAAACTGTGTGCATTGACAACATAAAATACTGTTGTGTTATGATTCATAACAATACGTAAATTCTCACATCCAAAAATATCCCTCATCCACAAAATAAGTTAAAAGCCACTCTGACCTCAACTTTTCCAGGCTAGTGCAGTACTATTACGCATTATGAATATGAATCCATGCACACCGTGTTTATCTGCCATTGGGCTGGGCGCTTGGAGGACCACTGTGTTTGGTCTTCAGGAGGATGAAGTCTCTGGCCAGCTTGGTGAGGTAGCGCTCCAGGTCCCTGAGGATGATGTAGCCCTCAAGGCGGCTGGTCCACAGGGACTTTGATGGGGCCTGGTGGCTGGGGGAAGGGCTCACTGGACGGGTCAGGGCTGTGGGAGAGGTGGGGCTCACACGGGAACTGTTCACACACCTCAACTGTAAAGACCACAGAGAGGTTTATCAGACTGAGCTCGTAACAATATTCTCCTCACGTTGGATATACGGTAGCTGCTGAGTGATGGGTAGCTATGTGAACACCTAATTTAGTGTGGAAAGACCATAAGTATACACACAATGTGTGAACAACTCAAATGTGTATCTGTGCATGTGTTCGTTCATTCATTTATATGGTGGGCATTGTACCTGAAAGTTGACTTTTGTCATGAGATCCCGCAGGTCTGTCTGAATGCGGTGTATACCCTGGGGTATGGTGGTTTTAGCCTTCCCCCTTGTCCCCATCCAGTGGGCTGCTCTCTGTTCCACCTTATCCACCTCCATCTCCTTTCTCTTCATATCCAGGTGAGCCCAGAAAGTGTGCAGGGCTTGAGAGGCAGCACTCAGACGCTCCCAGTCCTGTACAGATCGTAACATTATACACAATGTCCCTCCTGCTCCATCGTACCTTTTTAAAGCATTAAACCACCACAGGTTAACAGTGATTCATAAACGGGTCACACAACAAACACAAACCTTCATCTGAAGCCAGTGGTAGAAGTCTGTAGAGAGTGATGGTATGGTCTGTAACTCCAGATCTCTGTCCTCAAACTGCTTGTCATCCAACAGCTCCTCTTTCTGACAAGACAAATGAGGGTACATTATGATAACAGCCTGTAGTAGGTGAGGATAGCTGTTGTCTCTGGGCGTACAAGTGCTTGCAGACTAGCCACCAGTAACAGAGGAATAACAGAGGAGTTAACTCACATATCTCATGAGCAGCTGCTGAACCCGGGCATGGGTGCACCTGGTAGATTTGAGGGAGTATGAGTAGGCCTGGAGTAGGCCTGGAGTGGAAGCACCACATGGGTACACACAGCTCAGGGTGAGGAAGAACAGGGGAAACAGAACACACCACCAAACAGCCATCTGGAAGAGACAGGGAGAGGATGAATATATGCTGAACTGCACAATCATGTCAACATTTATTTTAATCAATATTCATTACATGTTGGCTACTTGTGGAACTCTCTGTAATGGCTCTATTCAATCTGTATTGCAGACGCTCAGCTTTATAGCGTGATTGAAATTGAAAGGCAATGTTCTGGCTCTAATGGAGACACAGATGGTAAACGCTACATATTTCGGCTCAATAGGAAATGACCTTTACATTTCTATAGCGCAATCTGTAACGCTTCAGCAATACAAATTGAATAAAGCCCTCAATATGTATTACTTTACAACAACAACGCAAAGACAGTACAAATTGTAGATCCTTGACAATCTATTACCTACTATGGAAAACTGTAGAATTTGCTCCAAAAATCCTTGCTTTCTAACCTAGTATCATTGTCCCATCACACTAACACAGACTTCTTAGTATCTAAGCCTTATAGCGATAAAGGAGTATACCACAGGTGGTCCAGCTATGGGACACCTGTAAGCTCAACACTAGTTCAGAGAGTGAGCTCCAGAGACAGCAGACTTACCTTTTAGTGATAACAATCTGTGATTGACATACATCCCAGCTGCATCCTTTGATATTTATATATGTCCTTAGTTTCTCTTGTAACCTGGACTTTTTCTCAACAGCTTGAGTAGGGGTTCCTGCACGGATGATTCATCTCAATTGCCAATTCTGTTTAGAAGTTTGTAAGCACATAATTGCATCATTATTCCGTTTTCACTATCATTTTGAGATAAAAGGGCCTAATATGATGTATAATTAGGCTAATAAATCTTATCTTGATCGAACTCTACTTTTTGGAACTTTTTACAGTGTAATTGTAATCTAGCCTAATTAGTCATTATATATGATATTCTGATGAGTTTAGTGTATCTGATTTATTAGACCATTGGATCGGTATTGGGTTTAAAGACCTACAATCCCTCCTTTTCTCTTTACGTTAGTAGTGGGCCAAATTATTTTAAACGTGGCTTATACTTAGTTTATACACTGTTAGTTACTTGTTAATCGTTTATAAAAAATGAATAGACAGTTATAAAACAATGATTGAAATTGTGTGATTTGTCATTTAGCTGGTTGCCAAATACTGTCATATAACCAAAATAACAATCACACAAATTCAACCATTGGATTCCTAGCTGTTTATTACTGATGTATAAACTACAGGTATCTGCCAAAATAAAGGAAACAACAACATGTGTCTTAATAGGGTGTTGGGGCACCACGAGCAAGAACAGCTTCAATGGTGTTTTGTTGATGATGGTAGAAAATGCTGTCTCATGGGAGATTCTGGAACAGCGCCTAAGTGCTCAATTGGATTAAGATCTGGTGACGAAGACGGCCATGGCATATGGTTTACGTAGTTTTCATGCTCGTCAAACCACTGCGCTTTGGAAGAGGGCATTGTCATGCTATGGAAGCATAGCCATGGCAGCCAAAATAATGGCCTGCCCAGCATTTTTATACATGGCTCTAAGCATGATGGGATGTTAATTGCTTAAATAATTCAGGAACCACACCTGTGTGGAAGCACCTGCTTTCAATATACTTTGTATCCGTCATTTACTCAAGTCTTTCCATTATTTTGGCAGTTACCTGTAGCTCAGTATTTGAATCGTTTATTTTATACAGTCATTATTGCTCATCTTTATCAACGGTGTTAATCATTTCGGACCCCAATGTCTTTATATATTCATATACGAATCCAGTCGGTAGTCTGAAAACACACATTGGAAATAAGCTAAAGTAGAAATAACAAAATCTGGTCAAATATATTTAATGTATAAATACCTACATCAACATGTAATCTTGAATTTTGTCACATTTTATATGCATTCAGCACCTCTTATAATGAGGGAATATATTATGGGTTTGGCTATAGGATAGCACTAGCTGAGACGTTGACAATAACAAGTTTACCAGAAACAGCTGATTCCACATGCAAATTGTTTTAATCCAAATTAAGAGTTAAAGGTAAATTAAACAAATCCCTTTTATTTTTCAGAAACCTCATTAAAAGTATAACTTATACTATGTATAGTGTTAAAACTATACGTAACTTGGATGGATGGATGACCAAGACGTAGGGGGGTGGCTATAGAAGAAGAGGATGAAACAGCATTTTTATCTAAATTACAGTATTTTGTTCCAGAAATAGAGAACTAATCACTGCCTAAAATAATTGTGGAAACTAAAGCTCCATTGGGCAATTACATGTTTTATTCACTTTGATGTTACTGCACAGCCCACCAAGGTAGTTGTAGAGTTTGAAAAACATATCCCATTAATGCCCACCTGAAATAATATCTCAAAATGCAATTGATAGTAATTTTGAAAGTGAATAATTGTGAAAGCACTGTTCTCATTCAGGATGCAGTAAGTCACTACTTTAAGTCTGGCAGCACAGTTAATAAAATGGTCAACTTTGTATGGAACAGCAGCCTGCACTAATCCACAAGTCATATTAGGAGTCTGCTTGGAATATACACTACCATTCAAAAGTTTGGGGTCACTTAGAAATGTCATTGTTTTCTAAAGAAAAACACAATTTTTTTGTCCATTAAAATAACATAACATTGATCAGAAATACAATGTAGACATTGTTAATGTTGTAAATGACTATTGTAGCTGGAAACGGCAGATTATTTTATGGAATATCTACATAGGCGTACAGAGGCCCGTTAGCTAATCCAAGTTTATAATTTTAAAAGGCTAATTGATCATTAGAAAACCCTTCTGCAATTATGTTAGCACAGCTGAAAACTGACAACTGGCCTTTAGACTAGTTGAGTATCTGGAGCATCAGCATTTGTGGGTTCGATTACAGGCTCAAAATGGCCAGAAACAAAGTACTTTCTTCTGAAACTCATCCGTCTATTCTTGTTCTGAGAAATGAAGGCTATTCCATGCGAGAAATTGCCAAGAAACTGAAGATCTCGTACAACGCTGTGTACTACTCCCTTCACAGAACAGCTCAAACTGTCTCTAACCAGAATAGAAAGAGGAGTAGGAGGCCCCAGTGCACAACTGAGAAAGAGGACAACTACATTAGTGTCTAGTTTGAGAAACAGATGCCTCACAAATCCTCAACTGGCAGCTTCATTAAATAGTACCTGCAAAACACCCGTCTCAACGTCAACAGTGAAGAGGCGACTCCGGGATGCTGGCCTTTTGAACGGTAGTGTATATTTTTGTATAATTAACAAAACAAAGTGTAGAAAGCACCTATAGATGTTATCAACCATTTTTCACAGCTTACCTGTTGCTGCACGGTATGAGATGATAAGTCACAAGACAACATTTCACAAAGACAGCCAGTGTTCTTGCATTCACACACAAACACTGTCAGTCATCATGATGCGTACCCATTCTGGTCGTTGCACCATATAAATTACGTACACTAAAGGGCCAAGGTGTGCAGGTATGTGGTAATCATACAGTGAAGGGATCAAAGGTCACTCAATAACCTTTGTGCATAGACAAGAATGACCCACCACAATCATCGCTGCAAATGCAGCAGTTTACTGTTTTTGGCTTTCTGTCTTAACATTTATTTATACAATTTGACAGTTGAGACTTTTGGAAAATAGACATTTCAGGCAGTTTTAAAATATGCCTTTGATGGTAAAAAAATATATCTATAGGTTGTTGTATCATAGTGCCGTCTTGAGAGAGCATTGCGTCACATTTGTGTGTCATAGACAGTCTGAGTAATAGTGGTCTCTCTCTTTTCGCTTTCTCTCTCCATCTACTTTCTCAATTACCAGCGAGTGATAGAGAGAGAGAGAAGGATAGGGCTGAGTCATTTTCTGGATTGCGGAAGCAGGCCGTTTCATCACAGTCTTATGCAGAGAGTGGCAGGTGATAGAAAAAGCAGAGAGGAGTTTCTATCCTGCCAATCTCCTGGTGATCCCCCGGAATCAGCAGCCTGCAGGGGGACTGCCATGGGAATGTCTCAGAGTACATCATCAGTACCATTTTTACCACCTTTACCACCACCGTCATGACCATCATGACTATCCATCCCACTTTCTGTTATCAAGAGCCATAGTAGAGATATGATATGGCACTCTGGCATTACCCTAAAGCCAACGGTCATAAATAGTCAGAATCAAGATTCAAATGAGAGTTAAAATATATCTTAAACAGCTACTTAATCGATTTAGTGATCAGTCAAAACCAGCCAAGTATGGGCACAGCTTTGGTACTCTGGCCCGTGCGAACAGGTCAGGTTCAGACCTGGAGAGAGAGAGTGGACAGTCAGGACAACAGTGCTGATGGACAGATATAGTATCTACTTCCTCTCCTTGGGGAGCAGAACACACTCACAGTGATGTGTTATCGGGAGGGACTGAGTGGGAGTGTGTGGATGTGTGTGTTGTGTGGAAGAAGATCTTTATGAGTCACATACATACAAACTACCCCTTTCAAATCACACACATGACTCACCAGATGGGCTTCCCTCATTCTTATGACTTCCGCCTGTGCTCTCTCAGTTTGAAGGTACACTGATAGAGATTCCCCCTGTCTCGGTCACTTTTAGTTTCAATACATCTATTTTAATTTCAATACCATTCCTTACCATTTTTTCAAATCAAAAATCTAATCAAATTTTATTGTTTACATATACATGGTTAGCAGATGTTATTGCGAGTGTAGCGAAATGCTTCTGCTCCTAGTTCCGACAGTGCAGCAATATCTAACATGTAATCTAACAATTCTACAACAACTACCTAATACATACAAATCTAAGTAAAGATATGGAATAAGAATGTATACACTACCGGTCAAATGTTTTAGAACACCTACTCAGTCAAGGGTTTTTCTTTATTTTTACTGTTTACTACATTGTTCAATGTAAGACATCAAAACAATGAAATAACACATAGGGAATCATATAGTAACCAGAAAACTGTTAAACAAATCAAAATACATTTTATATTTGAGATTCTTCAAATAGCCACCAATTGCCTTGATGACAGCTTTGCACACTCTTGGCATTCTCTCAACCAGCTTCGCCTGGAATGCTTTTCCAACAGTCTTGAAGGAGTTCCCACATATTCTGAGCACTTGTTGGCAGTTTTTTCTTCACCTTGCGGTCTGATACATTCCAAACCATCTCAATTTGGTTGAGGTCGGGGGATTGTGGAAGCCAGGTCATTTGATGCAGCACTCCATCACTGTCCTTCTTGGTAAAATAGCCCATACTGTACACATCCTGGAGGTGTGTTGGGACATTGTCCTCTTGAAAAACAAATGATAGTCCCACTAAGCACAAACCAGATTAGATGGTGTATCACTGCAGAATGCTGTGGTAGCCATGCTGGTTAAGTGTGCCTTGAATTCTAAATAAATCACACACAGTGTCACCAGCATAACACCCCCACACCATCACACCTCCTCCTCCATCTCCATGCTTTACGGTGGGAAATACACATGTGGCTATCATCCATTCACCCACACACATCTCACAAAGACACTGTGGTTGGAACCAAAAATCTCAAATTTGGACACCAGACCAAAGGACCAATTTCCACCGGTCTAATGTCCATTGCTCATGTTTCTTGGCCCAAGCAAGTCTCTTCTTACGGCTGTCTTTTAGTAGTGGTTTCTTTGCAGAAATTTGACCATGAAGGCTTGATTCACAGAGTCTCCACTGAACAGTTGATGTTGAGATGTGTTTGTTACTTGAACTCTGTGAAGCATTTATTTCGGCTGCAATTTCTGAGCCTGGTAACTCGAATGAACTTATTCTCTGCAGCATCTGGACCGGCAACCTTGCGAGGGTTAACACGTTTAAATACCTTACTCACGTCGGCCACGGAGAAGGAGAGCCCACAGTCCTTGGTAGCGGGCTGCGTCGGTGGCACTGTATATCCTCAAAGGCGGCAAAGAAGGTGTTTAGTTTGTCTGGTAGCAAGACGTCGGTGTCTGTGATGTGGCTGGTTTTCCCTTTGTAGTCCTTGGTTGTCTGTAGACCCTGCCACATACGTCTCGTGTCTGAGCCGTTGAATTGCGACTCCACTTTGTCTATATACTGACATTTTGCCTGTTTGATTGCCTTGTGGAGGGAATAACTACACTGTTTGTATTCTGCCATATTCTCAGTCACCTTTCCATGGTTAAATGCGGTGGTTCGCGCTTTCAGTTTTGCGTGACTGCCGCCATCTATCCGTGGTTTCTGGTTAGGGTAGGTTTTAGTGACCAAGTGAGCAGTCACGATACCATGGAACACAAACGCTTGCTCTTTTTTGCTCTTTTGCACCTGACCCCAGCAATCCATTTCTTTATATCTGTACCATATTATTTGCACTAGAGAATCCCTAAAGACAGTTAAAAGCATAAACTGTCAATATTAAACCAGATAGTAATTCTGTTCCTTCTCCTGGGTTCTTTGTCACTATTAGAAATGTATTGGGGAAAGTGCTAACAAATCAAATTGGATTGATTGCCTCAGTTTCTGTCAGTTCGGGGACCAAATGCTGAAGAAGAGTTCAGTTTTAGTCTAGATCCTCATGGGGGAGTGCTAGCCTAAAACGATTTCAGTGTGATTACATACTCAAGCCTATGTGCACTAAGATGAGCTCTCCTTGTTCGAGATAACTTATTTTTGGGATGTGATCCTGTCTCTCTCTGTATGCCAGGGTCAGAATTTTTCATGGACAGTACTGTCTGGATTTGTATCTTGTATAAACTTTGAACATGTACATATACTACTAACAGGGCCCGTCCACCAATTCGGTGTCTTTTGAGATGTGTAACTTGGTGAAAGAAAACCTTTGATTTGCACCTAATTTTAACATTCTGTCACAAAGAGCACATGTTCAACCTCATACAAAGCATGTTTTCCCATCTAAAGAGGTTACATTTAAAAAAAATACTATAGTAAGTGCCTATCAAGTGTAGGGTTGAAGATTGAATCTTAAATCAGCCATAAATCCCCTCGTGACAGGGGAAATGGAAGTTGGCAAGCTTCACATAAAACATTTCTATCCTGTCTATGGTGTTAGATTCTGGGTTAAACTTGGAATATTGTTATACTAGAGACATGATACATCAGGAGTAATACTATAGTATATGAGGAGTGATAGAAACTTTTTTACATCAGACGTTAATGGTTATCTGCTATAGGTGATACGGGGGGAGAGTTTTGGATTAGGCATCAAGGGGGTGAGGTCAGGTCACCTTAAGGGAGGAGCAGCGGTTTATTACCCCATCACTTGGTCTTCCTGTCGAACCATAACATATGTCAGGGTTGGAGAGAAGGAGGAGTGCCTCTAAATTGGAGTATATATACTTGTGTTGGTGGAAACATGTTTATTCTAATGCAGCTGTATTGGTCCTCTGGGAAGGATAAACTTGGTTAATTAAGCTCTCATAGTGTCTGGTGAGTTTTTTACTCTGAGAATTAGAACCCAACAATGGGTAAGAGGGTTGGAGTGTCACACTCGACCCAGTCAGTTTACCACAACAAATACCTTAAAATGGCCAAAAAGAGTAAGCTGACCTGCTGAATGAATTGACTATTAGATGTTGAATGTTTCTTCAGAATTTTTATTTTCATTTTTTATAATAGTTTTATCTTATTAAAATGTATGTTCAGTTCACGTTACAGGTTGACCTTAAAATGAGGGACAGGTTGTTGTTTTTTTACCTTCAAATGAATCACTAAAAACATTAAATAAATTATAATCTTCATAAATGACTGTCAAATCAACAAAATAACTAGGACTTTACAATCATGGTGTAAACTTGGAAAAATATTGGGGTTAAGTGGGTTAAAATCTCCCTTGAAGTCACAGAGGGTGCACGGAGAGACTTGTCAACATGTTGAATTTTGGCAATTTAGCAAGTCATTATTCATATGTTTTTTTAAATTAAATTCTCCACTCCACTGAATATAACAGGCTTTTAACATTCAATATTGGTGCACAATTTGTACTTAAAATATCAAAAGGATGCCAAAGGCACTCATTTCGTGGAACAACTCAACTATTACAGTGTTTGGATTGTGTCTATTACAGTGTATCCAGATTTGAATCCTGAAGAATGTGGATGTCCATGCATGTCAGATCACTGATTATAGACCAGTCAACATGCTGTGTTACCTGAGCTGTGGAGCAGTGAAATATATCAAGGTAATATCTGAGCATGGTATAATCATGGACAGTACTGTCTGGATTTGTATCTTGTAGGAGCGCCGGTTCCAGTATCTCAGAAACGGCCTGCATCCTAGGCTTTTCATGCACAAGCACGACAGTGTCAAATCACACACATGCCTCACCAGTAGGGCTACCCTCATTCTTATGACTTCCGCCTGTGCTCTCTGTTTGAAGGAACACTGACAGAGATTCCCCCTGTCTCGGTCACTTTTAGTTTCAATACATATGTTTTAGTTTCATTAGCTTTCCTTCCCATTTTTGGTAAGCAAGAGAGCACTGACAATACCATGGAACACCAAAACGCTTGCTCTGCTCTTTTGCAATGTACGGACAGTACCTGACCCCAGCAACCCCTTTCTTTATATCTCTATCTCCCACTGTACATCTGTATCCTGCCATATTATTTGCACTGGAGAAGCCCTAAAGACAATAAAAAATAATACTGTCAATATTCAGTGTGATTGCGTACTCAAACCTGTAGTATCGGTGATCTATAGTACCAGTCAAAAGTTTGGACACACCTACTCATTCAAGGATTTTCTTTATTTGTACAATTTTCTACATTATAGAATAATAGTGAAGACATCAAAACTATGAAATAACACATATGTTTAACAAATCAAAATATTTTATATTTGAGCCACCTTTTGCCTTGATGACAGCTTTGCACACTCTCAACCAGCTTCATGAATGCATTTCAATTAACCATCTCAATAGGGTTGAGGACGGGTGATTGTGGAGGCCAGGTCATTTGATACAGCACTCCATCAAATCAAATCAAATGTATTTATATAGCCCTTCGTACATCAGCTGATATCTCAAAGTGCTGTACAGAAACCCAGCCTAAAACCCCAAACAGCAAGCAATGCAAGTGTAGAAGCACGGTGGCTAGGAAAAACTCCCAAGAAAGGCCAAAACCTAGGAAGAAACCTGGAGAGGAACCAGGCTATGTGGGGTGGCCAGTCCTCTTCTGGCTGTGCCGGGTGGAGATTATAACAGAACATGGCCAAGATGTTCAAATGTTCATAAATGACCAGCATGGTCCAATAATAATAAGGCAGAACAGTTGAAACTGGAGCAGCAGCACGGCCAGGTGGACTGGGGACAGCAAGGAGTCATCATGTCAGGTAGTCCTGGGGCATGGTCCTAGGGCTCAGGTCCTCCGAGAGAGAGAAAGAAAGAGAGAAAGAGAGAATTAGAGAAAGCACACTTAAATTCACACAGGACACCGAATAGGACAGGAGAAGTACTCCAGATATAACAAACTGACCCTAGCCCCCCGACAAACTACTGCAGCATAAATACTGGAGGCTGAGACAGGAGGGGTCACTCTCCTTGGTCAAATTGCCCTTACACAGCCTGGAGGTGTGTTTTGGTTCATTGTCCTGTTGAAAAGACAATGATCGTCCCACTAAGCCCAAACCAGATGCGATGGCGTATCACTGCAGAAGGCTGTGGTAGCCATGCTGGTTAAGTGTGCCTTGAATTCTAAATAAATCACAGACAGTGTCACCAGCAAAGCACCCCCACATCATCACACCTCCTCCACCATGCTTCACGGTGGGAACCACACATGCAGAGGTCATCTGCATACATACTCTGCGTCTCACAAAGATACGGCTGTTGGAACCAAAAATCTCAAATTTGGACTCGTCAGACCAAAGGACAGATTTCCACTGGTCTAATGTCCATTGCTCGTGTTTCTTGGCCCAAGCAAGTCTCTACTTCTTATTGGTGTCCTTTAGTAGTGGTTTCTTTGCAGCAATTGGACCATGAAGGCCTGAGTCTTCATGGTCCAGTCTCCTGTTGAGATCTGTCTGTTAGTTGAACAAGACAGCTGATAGGATCAAACGCATTAACTTTTATTTTCTTCCTTTTTCATGGTATCCAATTGGTAGTTACAGTCTTGTCTCATCATTGCAACTCCAGTATGGACTTGGGAGAGGCGAGGGTCGAGAGCCGTGCGTCCTCTGAAACACAACCCAACCAAGCCGCACTGCTTCTTGACACAATGCCCATTTAAACCAGAAGCCAGCCTCTCCAATGTGTTGGAGGAAACACCATACATCAACGTATCACTGCGCCCAGCCCGCCACAGGAGTCGCTAGTGCGCGATGGGAGAAGGATACCCCTGCCGGCCAAACCTCTCCCCTAACCCGGGCGACAATGGCCAATTGTGCATCGCCGCATTGGTCTCCCGGTTGCGGCCGGCTGCGACAGAACCTGGACTCGAACCCAGAATCTCTAGTGGCACCGCTATCACTGTGATGCAGTGCCTTAGACCACTACGCCACTCAGGAGGTCCAAACAAACTTAAATTCCACACATGAACTTTTAAGGAACACCTGTTAATTGGAATGCATTCCAGGTGTCTACCTCGTGATGCTGGTTGTGAGAATGCCAAGAGTGTGCAAAGTTGTCATCAAGGAAAAGGGTGGCTACTTTGAAGAATCTCAAATAAAATATACATTTTGATTTGTTTAACACTTTTTTGGTTACTACATAATTCCATGAGTTATTTCATAGTTTTGATGTCTTCACTATTATTCTACAATGTAGAAAATATTTTAAAAGTAAAGACCTTGAATAAGTCAGTGTGTCCAAACTTTTAACTGGTACTGTGTCTGCCTATATTAGTTACTATGCTGTTACTAAGCTGTAATGTATTACGGCACTGTTATGTTATGACACCTAATAGGAAGTGCACATGCTACTAATGTAGGGCATAAGATGTTTTTACTAAACAGCACTAAACTGTACTCCCGTCTCCTGCCTGGTAATTTTCTCCACAACACAAATATTAGTGGCGATCAGCTGATTAAGCTTCTTAAACGGACATTGCTTGATGGGAAGAATGTTGCGTGAGTAATTAAACTCAATATAATGATGTAAATCCATTGTAAGTCCATTGTTTCCTACAGTAGATGACTGCTTATGCTAAGCACTGCTAGCAGGAACAGTGTTCAAGAGCTGCCAAATAGCAAGCCTATGGGAGTCCAGAATAGCGACACTACCCTCTGCTGGTGACCATAGGAACTGTCATTGAACCCATTGAAAATAGACTCTCTCAGTGGAGAAATAGTGTAAAAAAAATAAAGATGAAACGTAACACAGTGTGCACATTATTACAAATGAGCGCAGATAATGAAAACATTTCAGAAACTTCTGAAATGGAGAAAGTGAAGAATTAGATGACATTTCTGAAAATGAAGGAATACAAGGAATGTGGAAACTGAACAATTAACTGTGAAAATGGCAACCATTGGTCGAGTACCAGAGTTTGAGGCTACAAAAGAGGATTTTGATTCCTATTTAGAGTGTTTTGAGCGTTGGCTGGTTGCAAATGAAATTAAAGATGAAAAGAAAGCAGATGTATTTCTCAGTGTTTGGGTCCAACTGAGTATGGATTGCTGGAAGGTCTCATTGAACCAATAGAAGCAGTGGAGTTGACCTTCAGATTCTACCAACTTTTCCAGAGTCAGCTGGCAAGTATATGTGAGTTTGTACAATTTCTTGATGACGCTCTCCAAGACAAGTTTGTCTGTAGTCTCACAGGTGAAGCATATCACAGATGGCTTCTGTCGGTGAAGGACTTTACTTTCAAGAAAGCCTGTGATATCGCACTTGGACTTGAGCTTGCCCACAGGGATAGTATTGACCTATCAGGACATACAGATAATCAGAAAGGAGTTCACAAGGTGACAGTGACAGACGTGAAGCAAAATGCTCACATAAGTCACACTTTTCTCAGTCCCATCCTCAAGGCAACACAAGAACACAGCAGCCCATATCACAAAAGTTTAAGCCAAGTTGGTACAGATGTGGGGGAGATTAACATCAGCACAGTGCATATCGATTCCAAAATAAAAAGTGATACAATTTTGGACATTTTGGGCATTTACAGAGAGTATGTAAAGCTCCAAAACTCACAGCAAGAGTGCACAGTGTCAGACACAGCACAAGAAGAGGAAGGTACATCTGAAACAGTATTGTAACTGTTCACAGTGTACACAGCTCAAGAACAAAAATATGGAATCTATCTCAGCATGGGGTTAGCTGGAAAGCCAGAAAAATGCAGCTGAACACCGAGCATCTGTATCTTTTGTTCCAGAGAGAATCTACAAAGAAAAACTGATAGAGTGCCCTCTTCAGCCAGCATCCATCCGCCTTTCATCATACACTGGTGACACTATTCCCGTGTTAGGGCAGATCCAGGTACCAGTTGTCGTGACTTTAATACTTTATTTCCTCTGAAACTGTTATTCATCTAATCAACTAACTATGTTCAATTGTCACCAGATTAAATTCATCATGTAACAATTAACTCATTAGGATTTGGGGCACCACGAGAGCGTCTCTAAAGAGTTACCATCTCCCGAAATAAACTCTAAAGGGTCTTTACCTATCACATCCATAAACAGTCAACTTATTAATCCTAACCTCGTATCATATCATCATTCTGAACAGTCTTAATGATGTTATAAAGAAAATACTATAACTTGAAAAGTATACACACTATGTGTGTGAAGTGTCCATCCAATGCATTGTGCATTAAATATGAACATTTATTGAAGTGTTTTTGTTAAGAGAAGGATGTGATTTTACAAACTATAAGAGGAAATTGTTTCTTTAACTTTGTACAAGTAAGTAGTCACCGCCCCCTTGAATGAGGTCAGAGAGCGTGTCAGCCTCACGAACAGGCCTTTCTGAACGAACTGTATAAAACGATGGGTTAAGAATGAACATATCAGACCAGAGAGGCATGTAGCTGCAGCTCACGTCCAAAGTTGTTCGAACTCCGAAATCTCAACACGAGGTAGAGACGATGAAGTCACCCCCTAGACAATCACTGGTACAGCTGATTAGCTGTCCTAAGTAAAGTATCTAGAAAAGTTAAGTAGGACCATTCTCCTACTCTTCTCAAATCACCGTAGTACACTATTCTCATCACCCCACTGAGAACCATCAACACGGCTGGCTAGCCTATCTTCAAAGAATCCTCTTCCAGAGCGAGTGGAAGTAGAGCGAGCTTTGTAGTTCTGTTCAGGACTGCACAAAGGGTCGCCGGATGCCGGGCAAAGGCAGAGGAGAGCAACAGTAGAAGACGGGTGGGGACCCCTTTTGGTCAATCAGAGCCTTACAATCGTGCCGTGGAAAGCTCCAACCAATCCCTTTCCAATAATGCTCCATTAGGATAAATACACAAAAAAACAAGGCATTTCCATGTAAATACACTCATGATTTCTTACTCCAATCGGGCGGCGGTATATATGCAAAGTATACGATTACTGTGAGAGTAGTTTCTAAATGTACCAAAGTATTATATCTCTGTCCTTATCTGCCCCCCCCCCCCCCCCATCTCTTTTGTAACAAGCTGCCATATTGTGTCAGTTCGCTAGGGACCTGTTTTAAGTGTGTATGTTTATCCTGTGTTACCATTTACTTAGCTAGTAAATAAATAATTAAGCCAATTTGTGTAGTACTGAATCATAAGTAAGGCTAGGGTTTTTGCAGATGCAGGATGTTAATGACATCACAAAATAACACCCAAAACATAATTAGTGGTCTTTGGGTTAGTTCTGACAATTCTCCACGTTCTATGTTGGAAATATTGTTCCAGTGTTCGCTAACGTGTTAGAGCTTTGTCTGGAAAATGTATGTGAAACAAAGGCACATTCCTGTGTAAATTTCGAGAGGGAGGTAGCTGAAAGTTATTGTCCTTGATTTACAACAGGGTGTGGGCTGTCAACCCCTCACCAGCTCCCTTCTCTCCCATCTGCGGGTGAGAGGGGGTCTGGCTGAAGATATTTATTTCAAAGCTGATCTGACCTATTTGAATTCTTACTGGACAGTCATGACACAGTCCGCTATGAGGGAAGGAGTGAATGCTACCTGCGTCTCATTGTTAAAGGAGAGAAACCAGCTTTGCTAGGCAAAAACTGGCTACAGAAGATCAAGCTGAACTGGGGAGAAATCTTCAGTTTGAGAAATTACAAACCAGTGAGTCAGGCTACACTCACTAACATGCTGGAGAAGCACAAATAACTTTTCAAAGATGGATATGGCGAGATACAAGACTTCATAGCAAAAGTCAGAGAGCAAGAAGGAACCAAGCCTATCTTTCACAAAACACGTCCAGTTTCCTATGCTCTTAAGGAAGCAGTAGAGAAAGAACTGGAGTGCTTACAGAAGAATAACAGCATCATGAAACTGGAGAGTATCGACTGGGCCGCTCCGATCGCTGTAGTCCCAAAGAAAGACAAGACCGTCAGAATGTGAGGAATCTTCAAGGTTGCAGTAAATCAGCATACTACCAGAGGAAAATCCACTACCAAACGCTGAAGATCTGTTTGCCACTCTAGCTTGCGGGAAGGTTTTCAGTAATCTGGACCTGTCTTTCACTTACCAACAACTGAAGATGGATCCGGAGTCAGAACAGTATCTGACCATCAATAAACACAAGGTGCTATTCAGATTCAATCGCTTGGCGTATGGGATCTCGACAGCTCCAGCGATGTTCCAACATGCAATGGATCAGATCTTGGATGGATAGACAATGTTGTGTGCTTCAAAAACGTGTTGTGTGCTTCAAAAACGATAAGAGTAGTGGTGTTTCACCGGCGGCCGGGGCCTCCCACTTATTCTACACCTCTCATGTCTCTTCACAGTGCCAGACGATTCCATGGTATTCCACCCCGGTTCAACTTCAGGTACCTTTTCTGACAGTTAATGCTGCTGCTGAGAAAGCAATCCTGTATGCTATCCTTTACCTCTGTTGGAATTCACTGATTTGCGATGCGCCATCCCACCACTGCCACCATATGTCACATAGAGTAGGCAAGGAAGGCTATACTGGAAAACATAACCTCTATCAAAATAAAAAGATGGCGGAGCCACAAAAGTTCTTCTGTGCAAGGGTGTTTATTTACATGGTGATTCCGGAACAAACACAACAGTACTGCCATCAAACATATACCTTATGGGACAGCAAAAAAAAAAAAATTAAAAATTAAAAAAATAAAATAAATTAAAAATAAACAATGCTGCCCCATTCACAACTCAATTCAAAATGGCCTCCCCATGAACTGAAAGAGAGGCTCCTTTGTAAGGGCTATCCCCTCCCCTCAGAACAATTAACACCAATTATTTAAGCAATTACCTCAAACCTACATTTTCCATTAACTAAACATACTAAAGTATATACATTGCAACATGTTTTTTAAACAATATCACCACATAACATTTACAAAAGTACATCACTACTGGCAGTGTCTTTTAATATGCCCATTTACAATAATGAGCCATTTGGGACAGGCAATACAAAGTCAGCCCAATTCCCTTTCCTCGGGTCCTTATCCAGCATACCCGGAAGCTACAGAGATGGAGAGAGAGAGGAACAGAACAAACAAACAACGCGCTCATCCATAACATCGATAAGTAAAATACATATTGCTTGTATTAAATATGAACATTGACATAAGTGTGAAATGTATGTACTAAGACAGAAAAGTTTACTTGTGTGTCGACCCACATTGTTAACTTATCTGATAATGGAGCAGGGAGGAGTGATGAATGTATGCGTGCGTTAAAGAACCAAATGCTGCCCGCGGCCAGTGACGGACTTCTACGTCACAATGGACAACATCCTTGTCGGCACCAACCATTGAAGAGCACCTTGCGCCTGAACTATTACAGAAAGTTAGTGGCAAACTTGTTTGCATTTATGTAATGGCATTCACAGACTTGCATAGTGGAATTGGTCTCCACAATGCCAAGAAGCGTTCAAGACTCAGAAACAGCATCTGCCAAATAGCAAGTGGCTTTACCACTACGACACAGAGGTGAAGCTGAGACTTATCTGTGGTGGCCTGGACTGGATCAGGACATTCAGCAGCATGTAGATCACTTTTCGCCCTGTGAAGCTGTTCGCAATAAGCCTGCTACTACACCTATTCATCCATGGTCCTGGGCTGCAACACCATGGGGATGCATCCATGTGGATTGTGCCAAGATTGACAAGCAACATTTCCTTGTTGATGTCGATGTCCATTCCAAGTGGATTGAAGTGTTCCCTACTCAACTGACCACAGCTGAGAAGACCATCAATCTTCTCAGACACCTGTTCGCATCCTTTGGACTAGTCAAAGAGCTCGTCTCGGACAATGGCCCTCCTTTCACATTGAACAATTTAGAAATGTTTCTCAATAACAATGGAGTAAGGCACATCCTGTCACCACCTCACCATCCGGCATCAAACAGAGCAGCAGAGAGAGCCGTGCTAACCTTTAAGAAGGCCTGGACTAGACTCGAGGTTCAGTCTGTGCCAACCCACCAAAGGCTTCCCCTTTTCCTGTTTACTTGCCATAAAACACCACGCACAGTAACGGAACGTACACCAGCTGAACTGTTTCTGAAACTCCAACCACGTGCCCTCCTGACATTGTTGAAAGCAGAATTGTCAAACACTTTGGCAAAGCACCAGCTACAGCAGAAGAAAGCTCATGACAGACACTCAAAGACTGCCAGATAATTCATAGAGGGAGAGAAGGTGATACGGGATTTCAGATACCCCAAGCACCTGTGGAACTCAGGTGTGATCTTGCAACGCAGAGGACCTTTGACTTACAAAGTCCAAGTTGGTCATCGCCATGTCAATGTTCATGGGGATCATCTGCTACGGTCCAACGCCCCAGCAGAGACGTGCCGAAAGAACAAGAACAATAATGACCCCCAGGACTATTCTCCTGACGGTGGATGTATGGGAGAGAGAGCCTGGCCTTCTACCTGAACCTGACCTTCCACCCAAACATGGCCCACCACCAGAATTTCAGGAGGAGCGGAGATATCCTGTTCGACAGCAAAGGGAACCTCAAAAGCTTGACCTGTGAGTTGAGGTATTTCAGGAGGTAACAAATTGTAAAAACAAACAAACACTTTAATAAGTCCTAGATAAAAGGAAAGAAAAACAACATTACCTGGGTTAGTTAGTAGGACACAAGTTCCCTCTTCTAGGCAAAATATCCCCTGGATTTGTGCTGGGATCTGAAAATTCTGCTTCAACCAAGTAATTGAGAACTGTTTAAGAATGTATTGTTCAGATATTGCATTAGTATTTCACAAATGTACAGTGCCTTGCGAAAGTATTCGGCCCCCTTGAACTTTGCGACCTTTTGCCACATTTCAGGCTTCAAACATAAAGATATAAAACTGTATTTTTTTGTGAAGAATCAACAACAAGTGGGACACAATCATGAAGTGGAACGACATTTATTGGATATTTCAAACTTTTTTAACAAATCAAAAACTGAAAAATTGGGCGTGCAAAATTATTCAGCCCCCTTAAGTTAATACTTTGTAGCGCCACCTTTTGCTGCGATTACAGCTGTAAGTCGCTTGGGGTATGTCTCTATCAGTTTTGCACATCGAGAGACTGAAATTTTTTCCCATTCCTCCTTGCAAAACAGCTCGAGCTCAGTGAGGTTAGATGGAGAGCATTTGTGAACAGCAGTTTTCAGTTCTTTCCACAGATTCTCGATGGACATGTGTATGTACATATATTATGTATGTACATATATTACCCACATTAAGCATCTCCAATCCCAAATGAAATCTAGAATCGGCTTCCTATTTTGCAACAAAGCATCCTTCACTCATGCTGCCAAACGTATCCTCGTAAAACTTTGGCGATGTCATTTACAAAATAGCCTCTAACACTCTACTCAACAAATTGGATGCAGTCTATCACAATGCCATCCGTTTTGTCACCAAAGCCCCATATACTACCCACCACTGCGACCTGTACCCTCTTGTTGGCTGGCCCTCGTTTCATACTCGTCGCCAAACCCACTGGCTCCAGGTCATCTACAAGTCTTTGCTAGGTAAAACCCCGCCTTATCTCAGTTCACTGGTAACCATAGCAGCACTCACCCGCAGCTCGCGCTCCAGCAGGTATATCTCACAGGTCACCCACAAAGCCAATTCCTCCTTTGGCCGCCTTTCCTTTCAGTTCTCTGCTGCCAATGACTGGAACCAACTGCAATAATTGCTGAAGCTGAAGACTCTTATCTCCATCGCTAACTTCAAGCACCAGCTGTCAGAGCAGCTCACAGATCATTGCACCTGTACATAGCCCATCTGTAAATAGCCCATCCAACTGCCTCAGCCCCATACTGTATTTATCTATTTATTTTTCTCCTTTGCACTCCAGTATCTTTACTTGCACATTCATCTTCTGCACATCTATCACTCCAGTGTTTAATTGCTATATTGTAATTACCTCGCCACTATGGCCTATTTTATTGCCTTACCTCCCTTATCTTACCTCATTTGCACACACTGTAAATATACTTTTTTTCTACTGTATTATTGACTGTATGTTTGTTTATTCCATGTGTAACTCTGTGTTGTTGTATGTGTCAAACTGCTTTTTATCTTGGCCAGGTCGCAGTTGTAAATGAGAATGTGTTCTCAACTTGCCTACCTGGTTAAATAAAGGTGTAATTACTAACCAAATTGGCGGACTGGCCCAGTTAGTAATTATTATTTTATTTTGGACTGGCCCAGTCCGCCAATTTGGTGCCTTTTGATGTGTAACTTGGTGAAAGAAAACATTTGCTTGTGTAACGATCGTTGTCCTCCTCGGATGAGGAATAGTAAGGATCAGACCAAAATGCAGCGTGGTAAGTGTCCATGTTAATTTGAATAAATAAACTGAACACTGCAGTAACCAAAAAACAACAAAGAGAGAGAGAGTGAACGAAACAGTTCTGTAAGGTGAAGACACACAAAACAGAAAACAACTACCCACAAACACAGGTGAGAACAGGCTACCAAAGTATGGTTCTCAATCAGAGACAACGATTGACAGCTGCCTCTGATTGGGAACCATACCAGGTCAAACACAGAAATACAAAACATAGAACAAAAACATAAAATGCCCACCCCAACTCACGCCGTGACCAAACCAAATATAGAGACATAAAAAAGGAACTAAGGTCAGGACGTGACAGATTGCACCTAATTTTAACGTTGTCATGAAAAGCACATTTTTTTTAGGAAGTTGAACATGTTTTCCCATCTAGAGAGGTGAGATAAATGAAATACTGCCTATTAAGTGCCAAATAATGTAACAGGGTTGTAGATTGCATGTTAAATCAGCCATAAGTCCCCTTGTGACATGGGAAATGAAAGCTTGCAAGCGTCACCCCCAAAAATGCAATTGTTAAATAATTTCTAGCCTGTTTATGGGTAAACGGGTTGGGGTGTTACGCTCAACCAACTCAGTTTTCCACCACAAAAAAAACTCTAACATGGCAAAAAATAATCAAAAATGAATCACTAATCATATTGAATAAATAATCTTCAGAAATGACCTTGTCCAAGCAACAAAATAAGACTTTACAATCATGGTGAAAACCTGAAGAGTCCGAGGGACATGTACAAATGATTAATTTTGGCACTTTAGCAAGTCTTTATTCGTATAAAGAAAATTCTCCATGTGGTCTATATTAAAGGGCACTTCATTTAATATAAACTGACTTAAAATTCAATATTGGTGCACAATTACTTAAAATATGAAAAGGCACTAATTTAGTGGAACAACTCAACTATGACAGTGTTTGGATTGTGTCTATTACAGTGTATCCAGATTTGAATCCTGAAGAATGTGGATGTCCATGAATGTCAGATCACTGATTATAGACCAGTCAACATGCTCTGTAAACTGAGCTGTGGAGCAGTGAAATGTGGTATTTATCAAGGTAATATATCACCATTTTACCACTTTTGTAACGACGACCCAGTGAGTCAGGAAGCAGGTGCAGATGGTGCCTTTAATAATAACAAACAGAGTGTAAGGTTCTGTATTTATTTTCTTAGTCAGCCTTGTGTTCTGTTTCTTTGTGTTCTTGAACGTAGCCCTGTCTTTCATTTGTGTTCATTGATTTCACCTGTGTTAGTTACTCACCTGGTCTCATCAGCTCCTTAGTTCAGTTCATTCTGTTTGTGCCTTTGTGAGGTATTGTTTGTTTTGACTCTAATCCTTTTCCTAGCTCGTTTGTAAGAACCAGTTATGGCCTTCAGTCCTAGTTGATTCCTGCCTGTTTGCCTACCTGTGTATGACCCTTGCCTGCGACCACGATTCCTGCCTTCTGCGAAGGTGAAATAAAACACCTACCGCGCTCGAATCTACACCTTTTTCTCCCTGAGTATTCATTACACAGAGTTACAAAACAAGAGAAGCTTCTGGACATGAAAACAGAACCAAGGTAGATACGGTAACATAACAGCACTTTTGTTTAGAGAAAAAAAACAAGCAATTGATCAGCAACAACTTAAAGACCCTTGTTCACACACAGACGCACACTTTAGACCACTCTGGGGTACTTCTTTCCAACCACAGCAGATCTTGTCTTTGTCTTTTGTCGGCCAGCAACAATGTAGAGAAATCTGAGAGGGAAAAAAGATCAGGCAAGGTTAAAGGGGTTAATGATATATCATAATCTTGCAACTCATGTTCTGTCGACTCCCGGGGGAATTTTTTGTTTTCATGTGTGTAAGGGCGCAGGGAGTTAGTAAGCAGGTGCAGATGGTGAGTTTAATAATAACAAACAGAGTTACAAAACAAGAAAATACAAGGCGAATGTTACTCCTGCCTGCCTGGGCTCATTAAGCCTAGCCAAGCAGTAGGGCTCTGTCCCAAATGACATCCTATTCCCTATAGTCTGGACATGAAAACAAAACCAATACTGCCTGAGGTTGGTGAGGGCTATATGAAGGGAGATTAATCATGGTGGTGATGAACTCCAGGTGCACTTAATGATGGGGAGCAGGTGTACTCAATGATGGTTGCCAGGCGTGCACAATATGGGTTGCCAGGACTGGTGGTTAGTAGACTGGCAACGTCAAGCACCAGAGAGAGGGCGCACAATCCCTACCCTGACATGCGGTTACAGCCGCAGAAAGACGCCGGCAAGGAGGACGGCCGCGAGGAGCGGGTTGGTCGGCGGGGATGTAAATCCTAGATGATGTTGGGTTCCAGGATGTCCACCAACGGGACCCAAGAGTGCTCCTCAGGGCCGTACCCCTCCCAGTCCACCAGTTACTGGATCCGACCCCCAAAATGGCAGGAGTTCAGGAGGGACCTAATAGCATAGGCGGGGTGTCCCTCAATGTCCAGGGGAGGTGGAGGGGTGTCATGGGGGACGGAATCAGCCAGGGAACCAGGAACCACCGGACTGAGGGGAAAAAGGAAAAGATGATGAGATCCAGTAGTTAGTGGGGAGTTCTAAACGATGGGTTACCTCATTGACCCTCCGGAGGACCATGAAGGGCCCCACAAACCGGGGGCTCAGATTCCGGCAGGGCAGATGGAGCAGGAGGTTCCTTGTGGAGAGCCAGATGCGATCACCAGGATGGAACACAGGAGCCTCACAGTAGTGGCGGTCCACCTGATCCTTCTGACAGTAGAGGGCAAAATGGAGCCTCATGTAGGCGGCATTCCACACCTCTGCACAATGGAAACACTCGTCAACTGCTAGGGCCCTCGGTCTGGCTCAGAGTCCACAGAGCCAGGGCTGGCTGATATCCCAGGACGCACTGGAAGGGAGTCAGTCCAGTGGAGGAGTGACGGAGTTCTGGGCACATACCGCCCAGGGAAGGAACTGGGCTCACTCCACCTGCCGGACCTGGCAGTGACTCAGATGTGAGGCTGACCGTGGCACCCAGCTTCTCCATAAAAGTTTTCCAGACCTGCAAAGTGAATTAGAGACCACGGTCAGAAACAATATTCTCCGGAAGGCCATAGTGCCAGAGGACCTGCTGGAATAGTGCCTCAGCAACCTGGAGAGCGGTAGGTAGACCAGAGAGCGGGATAAAATGGCAAGATTTGGAGAATGTCAACAACAATCAGAATAGTGGTAAAACCATCAAAAAGGGGGAGATCCGTTACCAAGACCTCTGAGGCACGGGAAGGGGAAGTAGTTTACCTGCTGGAGAGTGCCGGGGATATTTGGATTGAATACATGCCAAACATGAGTTGACATAGTGGGCAAAGTCCTGCGCCAAGGTGGGCCACCAGTATTTATCGGAGAGGGATTAGATGGTGCTGGTGATACCTGGGTGTCCAGCGGCGAGGGATGTGTGTGCCCAGGTCAACAGCCAATCTCTCACCCAGTGGGGATGTAGACGCACTCGAGGACAGAAGCGGGTTCCCTCCAGAGCCTGGCAGATGTCCACAGCTACCTCCCAAAACACCGGGCAAATCATACAGGAGGACCACTTGATAGGGGTAGAAAAACAGGGTGTAGGAAAGCAGGTCCTCCGGCATCCTGGTCCCCAGGCGGTGATTCTCATCTTTGATCAGGAGATGGTGGGGTTATGAAGTTGGAGCCACGGTAGGCCGAACATGACTTTGTGTACGGGTGCGGTGATGAAGAAGGGAAGGCTTTCCTGGTGCTTGGGTCCCATGGTGAGGGTAAGTGGTGCTGTGACGTGAGTAATTGTGTAGGATGGGAGGTGTGTATCCCCTACCTCCTTGGGTTCAGGCTCTGCCTCAGGACAGCCAAAGGAGGGAGGTGAGTGGTGAGGTGGACACCGACGCGCCCGAAGAAGGTTATCCAGACAGATGGCCATCGCGATGAGAGCGTCCAAGGATATGTTGTCATCCCGACATGCCAACTCCATCTGGTCCTCTTCATGCAGTCCACTGCAGAATAGAGTGTGGAGTGCCGGTTCATGCCATCCGCTGGAGGCTGCCACAGTCCGAATGGCGAGGGCGTACTCCGCAGCGGTCTGGGCACCTTGGTGGAATTGGAAAAGTCGCTCACCTCCCTCTCTGACCTCTGGAAGATGGTCAAAAACCACCTTGTACAGAGCCATGAACCTCTGGTAGGAACCCAGCTCCTCCTCTCTCCCAGATGTCTGTAGCCCACCCCAACGCCTGTCCGGTCAGCAGGGAAACGACCGTGGCAACCTTGGACCTCTCGGTGGTGGGGGCTCCTGTCTGAGAGGTGAAATAGAGGGAACACTGGAGTAGGAAGCTATGACATTTTGATAGAGTACCATCATACTTCTTCGGAAGGGACAGTTGGGCATCACGGACCTGGGAGGACGGCTGGGTAGGCTGGGGGACTGGCTCACTGACGACCCGTGGTAGGAGGCCATCCATCAGAGGTATGGAGAACCTCGCTGCTGGTGTCGAGTCGGTTGAGAACGTGGAGGACCTCCTTTATGGTCGTACCCAGTAGAGCCAGCTGGTCGTGGTGTTGGTGGAGAAGATGACCCTGTTCCTTGACCATGGTGTAATCTGCTGCTTCCATAATTTGAGGCAGTATTTTGTAACAACGAGTCAGGATGCAGATGGTGAGTTTAATAATAACAAGCGTGTTACAAAACAAGAAAAGCATCTGGACATGAAAACAGAACCAATACTGCCTGATGACTGAGGTTGGTGAGGGCTATATGAAGTGAGTAATCAGGGTGGTGATAAAGTCCAGGTGTGCTTAAGGGAGCAGGTGTGCGAATAGGGAGCAGGTGTGCGCAATGATGGTTGTCAGGTGTGCGCAATATGGGTTCGAGTGCCAGAGGGAGGGAGCAGGAGTAGGCATGACAACTTTTTCAAAACATACCTTTAAGTTGAAGATATAGTGGAATGTAACCTCTTCAGCAATGTGATCATATTCATCCTCTCAAAGGAAAGACAAATCTCTTATCTTATAGAGTTTGCTGTGGAGCAACAGAGGACAGACAGCAGGACGACAGTGAGCCGACCTCATTTGACCAGGGCTTTCAGTGTTTGGATTGGACTCCCCCTTATTTCTTCAGAGGATTGCTGGATCTTTCACAGCCATAGAGACATAAACTGCACAGGAAGCACTATTAATATACTGTAAGGGCATGAATAAAACTTTCGGTAGAGTTTTAGAAGATCTTACACAGTAGATATTCTAGTTTGGGAAGTGCACCATATTCTACGCTATTACAGTTTATTGTTGAGAAGCCATCAAATAAAGTATGTAGGCTGTCTTATTTACACTGGTCTCATCCCTCACACAAGTCATTAAATGCTGTGACACCCTGTGGAGATTGGGGCCGGGAGTGTTTAGGATACTGTAAACTTTGTATCGTTTGTTTGGTCAATGGTGGTTGGTTTTGGGTTGAAAGGTTACACTTTCAGATGTTAGAAATGGAATGAAATGCCTTTGTTCTCTCTCCTATCCTGTATCCTGTCCAATGGGGAAGGTTGTATGATCAGTTCCAATTTCCTAGGCTTGTAGGCCTCCCGCCTAGTAAGCATCACTTTGTTCATGCTTTGTCCTTTAAGTTAATGCTTTGTAACTTAAGCTTTATTCCTTGTATGTGAATCCATTCATTGTACACAGTTAATTAAATATCTACCTTTGGTGTAGACAATTCTCAGATGAATTCTTGCTAGTCAACGTCAAGCATGATGCTTGCTTGTATATTTGAATTATCTTCATGGAGTCAGATAAACATTTATTACTAGTCGCATGTGAGGCATTTATAATATCATATATACTGTATATACACATGTCAAATATTACTGTCCACTACAAGTACATTTATGACCAAGCAGTAAGCATTCATACAGTATAATTATTATCTGAATATTGTCTCATGGCTTACAAACTAATTGGGTGGACCATACCCAAGGAATCATAGAATATACAGTTGAAGTTGGAAGTTTACATACACCTTAGCCAAATACATTTAATCCTAGTATAAATCCCATGTCTTAGGTCAGTTAGGATCACCACCTTATTTTAAGAATGTGAAATGTCAGAATAATAGTAGAGAGAGTGATTTATTTCAGCTTTTATTTATTTTGTCACATTCCCAGTGGGTCAGAAGTTTACATACACTCAATTAGTATTTGGTAGCATTGCCTTTAAATTGTTTAACTTGGGTCAAACATTTCAGGTAGCCATCCACAAGCTTCCCACAATAAGTTGGGTGAAATTTGGCCCATTCCTCCTGACAGAGCTGGTGTAACTGAGTCAAGTTTGTAGGCTTCCTTGCTCGCACACGCTTTTTCAGTTCTGCCCACAAATCTTCTCTAGGATTAAGGTCAGGGCTTTGTGATGGCCACTCCAAAACATTGACTTTGTTGTCCTTAAGCCATTTTGCCCACAACTTTGGAAGTATGCTTGGGGTCATTGTCCATTTGGAAGACCCATTTACGACCAAGTTTTAACTTTCTGACTGATGACTTGAGATGCTGCCTCAATATATCCCTGTAAATATCCTGCCTCATGATGCCATCTATTTTGTGAAGTGCACCAGTCCCTCCTGCAGCAAAGCACGCCCACAACATGATGCTGCCACCCCCGTGCTTCACGGTTGGGATGGTGTTCTTCGGCTTGCAAGCCTCCCCCTTTTTCCTCCAAACATAACGATGGTCATTATGGCCCAACAGTTCTATTTTTGTTTCATCAGACCATTTGACATTTCGCCAGTACGATCTTTGTCCCCATGTGCAGTTGCAAACCGTAGTCTGGCTTTTTTATGGCAGTTTTGGAGCAGTGGCTTCTTCCTTGCTAGACGGCCTTTCAGCTTATGTCGATATAGGACTTATTTTATTGTGGATATGGATACTTTTGTACCTGTTTCCTCCAGCATCTTCACAAGGTCCTTTGCTGTTGTATCGGGATGGATTTGTACTTTTTGCACCAAAGCACGTTCATCTCTAGGAGACAGAATGCGTCTCCTTCCTGAGCGGTATGACGGCTGCGTGGTCCCATGGTGTTTATACTTGCTTACCATTGTTTGTACAGATGAACGTGGTGCTTTCAGGCATAGGAAATTGCTCCCAAGGATAAACCAGATTTGTGGTCTACAATTTTTTTCTGAGGTCTTGGCTGATTTCTTTTGATTTTCCTATGATGTCAAGCAAAGAGACACTGAGTTTGAAGGTCGGCCTTGAAATACATCCACAGGTACACCTCCAATTGACTCAAATGAAGTCAATTAGCCTATCAGAAGCTTATAAAGCCATGACATCATTTTCTGGAATTTTCCAAGCTATTTACAGGCAGTCACCTTAGTGTATGTAAACTTCTGACCCACTGGAATTGTGATACAGTGAATTATAAGTGAAATAATCTGTCTGTAAACAGCTGTTGGAAAAATGACTTGTGTCATGCACAAAGTAGATGTCCTAACTGACTTGCCAAAACTATAGTTTGTTAACAATACATTTGTGGAGTGGTTGAAAAAACTGTTTTAATGACTCCAACCTAAGTGTATGTAAACTTCCGACTTCAACTGTAGCACAAGATGCTGACAAGACAAGGAACACAAGGACAGAACAGGACACACAATGGCAAGGCAGACCATTACTTCATAGTGACTCCATGTGGCTTGTCCTTAAGTCCCTGTTTATGCAGATGTTGTTTGTCAGGGTCCACGTGGAAGGAAAGGTCAGCAAGTTTAAACCACCCCTCGTCTCTTTCCAAAACATTCTTCCCATTGTTACAGACACTGTGGGGGTTGGACCCATAGAGGTGTTCCGTTTAACCCCATGGTTGGACCCTATAAAAGGACCAGTGTCCATCCATCCTGTCACAGTTCCTGGAACCGCTTGGAGTCGTGATCATCCTCTCTGAGTTGTGTAAGTTTGAGTGTTAACCTCAGTCTCCCTCCAAAAGAAGATGCAGGACTTCGCCTTCGCTGCCCTCTCCATGTGGCTGTGTCTGGGTGCCACCGCCCTGGCAGAGTCCCATGGCCCACAACACTGCAGTAAGGATTATCTGCTTTATATCTACTTGAAGTAGTTAATGTTTGCTGTGCACTATGTGGAAAACTGCTGTTACTTGTATGACTGGTTCTGTAATATTGTCAAGGTTCATAGATTTGACAGTCTCTAACTTCAAATATACCTATATGTCTACACATCTCTGAGTTTTAAAATCTGCCTAAATGCCGTTTTTGTCTTTTAGCATCACCTAATATGACTGGGGTCCTGACTGTGGTGAGTTGCCCATTAATCCATTAACCATTATCTAATATGACTGGGGTCCTGACTGTGGTTGCCCATTAATCCATTAACAATGTCCAGTTTCATGTAAGGGCACCGTGTGGTTATATTTCCATTATTTCAAAACCAAACCAGACTCTCAGCTCAGGCAATCCTTTTTTAGTCCACTGATGTTTTTGCAGGTACAGAATTGGGTCATACTCATCTCTCTATCTCTCTCTTTATATCTTCCTCTCGCTCTTCATCTCTTGATAAAACAGATGGCCCTTACAGGAGGTGAAATCAAGGCAACTGGACATTACAGCTACGACTCTACGAACAAGAAGCTACGTTTCACTGAAAGTGAGATGCACCTCAACAAGACTGAGCATCTGGAGGACTACCTGATGCTGTTTGAAGAGGTAACACTGAGAACTAACAGAAATACACACTTATAAGACAACATTTCAGTTGAGTCCAACCCAATTGTAATGCAGAATAGCTGCTTTATAACATCAAAGTATACATGTATAACACACTTGTTTCTATGGTTATGGCACAGCATCGTCATAACCGAGTCTTCCTCCATCTCTACCGTCTCTCTCAGGGGGTCTTCTATGACATTGACATGAAGAACCAGTCCTGTAAGAAGATGTCTCTGCACTCTCATGCTCACGCTCTGGAACTCCCCGCTGGTGCAGCCCATCAGGTTGAGCTGTTTTTGGGGAGTGACACTGTTCAGGAGGATAACATCAAAGTGAATATATGGATGGGATCTGTGGCAGAGACTAAGGGTAATTATGATACGCATTAGGAGTCAGACTGTCAATGTGATTTTCATTAATTAAGTAATACATGATGGTTTATATACTGTATATTGGTTTACATAGCAAGGCTATTGAGGTGTATCAAAACATTCACATACAGTGTATGTCAGTCCTAATGTCTGTCGGTCTATCTATCTGATCTCCAGGCCAGTATTCTGCGTTAACTACTGTGGGAGAATGTCTACCACTCAGTACTTTCTACTCAACTGACTCCATCACACTCCTCTTCAGGTGTGTGACATACATTTAACTTGCATAAAGCAGTGGTAAGGTCACTGACATGTATGTAAAGTATGCTGCTACCATATTGCCCTATTACAGTACTAGATTTATTTGACGATTGTAGATTTTGTTCTGCACTGTATATCTGATTGTGCTTACGTTGTAGGTTCTTGCATGCCCGAAATCTTCATGTGATTTCCCTTTTTCTTACAGCAATTCTGAAGTGGTCACTGAGGTGAAGGCCCCTGAAATGTTCACTCTGCCGTCTTTCTGTGAGGCTGTGGAGCTGGAGGAGACTCCAAAGGGCCAGAAGAATGACTTCTTCAATATTTTCAACACTGTCTGATACAGTGGCACCAGGACCTCCAGCCCCAACCAACCAAGAGCCTGGCAAGCTAATCCACCTAGATGTTTCTCTCACTCTAATGACTACATTTGAGTGTTTTATTATTACCATCTTTCCTCTTCTGTTAGATAAGATCTGTATTATAATTTACTTTCTTTGTTGATTCCCCTTTGAAGACATTGCATAAAAGACGGATCAGATGTAAAAAGGAAAGTTAATTTCAAGTTGTCATGTTAATGTAATCTCTACGTTTGAACAGGATAGATGGGCATATAATGTTTGTACCTTACACTATTAATCTGTCACTTTAAGTTGCAAATGCCTAAGAGGTCTGCATAGGCAAATAAGAATAAAAACTCCAAATCTTTTCCAGTCTCCAAATGTATTTTTTTAAATTACCCAAGTCATCTTCAACATCTTCATCAAACATACATAAGAATATCTCTTAATCTCTATCTGAAACTAATTACAGCACCATAGCGTCTAGCCCCTGTAGTCCACATTGGCTAAACTCTAGTCTCATTAATTAGTCATGCCTTTGATCCAGAACAATAGTCTCACTGTCTTTGTCTGTCAGTATTTCTGGGGTTAGGTTTACATAAAATGTATTTCACAGACATGGTCACTTGTTGCACTTTTGTAAATGGGGTTTGAAATAACTTTGAAACTATTTATGGTTAACAGAGAGGGATGTGATACCTGAAAGGCAATGAAGTCATTAAACCCAAAACAAGCAGGGAGACAGAGCGTGAACCCTAGCTGGGGTGAGTTGCTGAGCATGAGGCCAACTGCTGTCCTTGGTGCTGCAGCTGCCAGGGCTGGGACAGTGTGACTGACTGGGACCCTCCTCCTGGGCCTCCTGGCCCATTTCAGCACCACCACATGGGGCCCACTGCATGGCAGCAGTTGCAGCAGTGGGGGACTAGTCCATGTATGAAATGAAACTGTCATAGCAACGCTATGAATCAGGCCTACCTCATTTATTCCTGGAGGAGAGAACATTCCTTTTTTTTCTGTATCACTCAGTGCGTGGACTTGATTGCATATACGGCCGTGGACCTAGGCAAGTCTGGCACTGCTTTTCCATTGACAGTAAAATAATAATAGGCTGTGAGCGTTGAGGTGGGTCACGTGTCGATCACCCCTTTGCCGCTAGCCCATCCGTGCAAGTCTAGACCATGAGTAACAGGCATCATTGAATGCACTTTCAGATAAGGAACATGCTTGTTGTTAATTAACTACAGTAAAGCTTAGTTCCTCGCAGTCTTCATAGCAAATAGGCCTAATGTGCGTAAAAACTTGGGACATCGGCTTGCTTTTCGGATGAACAATACTTTTTTATTTTACCCCTTTTTCTCCCCAATTTCGTGGTATCCAATTGTGCATAAAAAGGGAATTACGTTACATTTCCGCACACTTACCTCGGATCTGAATTCCCCCGTGGTGAATTGGCACCAATTGAATTAGGCTATATATCATATTAGTCAACATAAAGATGAAGGAAAATTCATCTCTGCTGAACAAAAACATCTGAAAATTCTGGAGCCTTATTTTGACGGTAAAATATAACAATAGCCTAATTGTCAACCAAAAATGATTGACAACCACTGGATTAGGTTGCATATCAGAATATCTTGAATCATGCATTTGGACATGTTAGATGTAACAACTTGTTTATTGAATACCATCTCGATAGTCTTTTACACTTCTTATTAAGCATTGTGGATTACTTGATAAGGTGATTACTCATGTATCTATTGCGTGACGCCGCTATGTTTATTGTTGTTGGTGTCACGGATCCCTCCGGAACTTTCACCACGCACACCTATCCCCTATTCCCACTGATTAGTATTTGTATACATGTGCCCTTTGGTTTCCATTAGGGGGTCGATTATTGTTACAATGTCTGTTGGTGAGTGTGAGTACCTATGCTGTGTGTTTTGTGCTTTCATGCCCTTGTGGATTGCGCAGATGATTACAGATCTCATCCCGTGTGTTAAATAATGTGCGCGTGTGATATTTATTCAAGGTACTCCTCGCTCTTTTGTTTTGTGTTTGTTTGGTCTTCGTCCCCGTGCCTTTACACGGCACGCTGTAATTTGGGCAAAATAAAAAAAACATACCAGCGTGCCAGTTGGGCAGGTGTCACCAGTGAAAAACATTAGTCTGGATCGCTGCTTGTATTGCATTTTGTTCCCCTATCATCCACCATACTGTATCTGCTATGTAAAGACTCCTCTGTATCCTTAGTGCACCGCATGGGCCCAGGCAGCAGCCTGTTGTATATACAACTTATTATTATTGGATCCCAGATAAAGGCTCCAGCCATAGGGTCATGATGAAGACGTGGGTTAAGAGACTGAAGATGATTCAAATGAAACCCCAGACTAACATGTTTCTCTATGAAGACAACAGAACAAAACATGTTGTATTGCATAAACACTAGGGGCTGGCTACTGCCGAGAGACAACCAAGCACACACTACCAGACTGTTATTTTCTGATGAGTGGTGACAGGACATATTTTCAGAGCAGATTCTGTTAGTTGACGTTCATTGTCATTATTTTCATGGTTTCTTAATAAATAAAATGCTTTTATCAGATGACTGATCATTGTTTTACTTGGAGACTAAATACTGTAATATGTCTGAGGATGCAGAGAGACTGATCAATCTTTACTTTATTAAATCACATTTATATTTGACATTTATTAGAACAGAATACATCTTCAACATAAAAAGTGGAAAATTAACATTTTACTGTATTTGTGATGTATAACAAAAACAATTTCTCCTTTAAATCAATGTTTTAAAAAATAATTACTGAACCACTTGAATGATCATAATATACTTGCAGCTAAGCACAAGCTCACAACATGAAATATACATTTAGCAATTCGAATCAAATAGCTTTTAGCATTTTTGTGTGTGCATTTCTAAAAGAACTGTATGCAATAATCAACTGTTTGTTTTCTATCAATGCCCAATGGAAACATATGCAGGCTATGTGTTGAATCAATTAACATACATTTCTATTTTGCACAGAAGCTTTGATGCCATGTCCAGTACCTCGGTTTCATTCTCACACTTGAACATTTTGTTGGGAATGTTTGGTAAGGGGTGGTAGTTTGGGTATTGAGTGGTCTTGGCGTCGACTCCCAGCTGTTTCAGTTTGCTCACAATGCTGGGTAGTGTGTGTAACTTGGGGCTGTAGTCAGATACCCGCTCAGCCAGAATGGAGATGGAAATGTTGCTGGAATATTGTCCATGTCTTCTGTACTCGGCTGCTATGAGAGCCTTCTCCACGGCCTGATGTACCTTGAACAGAGTCCACTCTGTGGCCCTGCCTCCTGTGTCGTTGTGAGCAGCAGCTAGATCACACTGGGCCTGACTGAGCCAGCGCTGAGCCTCTGCTCGATTGGGTTGTGGTACATTTCCATGATATGTATAGAAGTTGTATCTGGTATTGTGGCCCCTTTCTCTGGAGAACCTCTCTCTCCCACACCGGTGGCGATGAGCTTCCTGGTTCCACTGTTCGTAGAAGTTTCGGAAATTTGTGCTCCATTGCGGGGATGATTGGTTTCCCGTCCTGCTGTTCTCAAGATCCTCTATTCTGTTTTGCAGATACTTGAATGCCTCTGTGGCAAGTTGCAGACAGTCTGGATTTTTGTCTGGGTGCCACCTCAACCAGAGGCGATTGATGGCCTTGTGTTTCTCCTCTGCAGACAGAGTCCAGATCTCTGCCAGACAATCCTCAATGTCCTTTTTGGCTTCTTCCAAAGACTGTGGCAAGACCATTGTTGTTGATGACCGTGGAACAGATTCTGTCAGTTGTACCAGTTCCATGCAAGTTGCTCCAATGGAAGAAGGCTTCTTTTCCTGTTTAAATTGGTACAGATCAAGGGCACTGACTAAGATTACTTTATCTTTCCCAATTTGTATTTTGTATCTGTGTGCACTCTGTCCTGATTGGCCTGTTGGTACACACAGCTGTTCCACTATAACTGCATAACACCAATAATCCTCCTCTGCCGTCTTCTTATAGCCAACGTATTCCCCAGCTTCATAGTTGTTGAGGTAGCTCATGTCCAGGGTGTCGTGCCACTCTTCAGGAATAGGACTTCCTGGTTCTGGCGGTCCTTTCAGGGATTCTTCGGTATTGGTGCTACCAGTATCGGCACTGTTATGGATACCGTTCTGCTCCAGAGCCATCTTGACATCCTCCATGCTATCACACGAGAGAAGGTGTCCCAGAACTAGCAGGAGGTTTGAGCCGAGAATGTTATTGAGAAGGACATTAATCTCATAAGTCAGTCTCATGATGACCTCACTCTTCACTTTGTGGGCTGTGTCGTTGTTGTGTTTCAGGTAGAAGGTGCAACCTTGCTGGCCCTTTTTGACATACAGCTGTGTGGCAGCAGTGGTGCCACTCAGTAACTCCTGGCCAAGCCAAAGCACCGTTTCAAGGCTCTTGCAGCAGGTGATCTCAATGCTGCCAAAGGCTGTCTCACACATTGTGGCAGCGTCGCCTTGTGATACCTGGCCCTCTTTCTGCTGTCTAATGAGACAAACCAGACCATGCCTGAAAGGAGTAGAGGACAGATGTGCCTGAAACCATCCGCTGAACTCGCAGCACTCCCCGTACTCACACAGTTGCATGTTGGATTCCACCATGTTCTCTACTACAGTTTGGGAGAGCATTTTGGGTCGTATCTCCAGGGGCAACAATTGCAGCATTTTATGATGCCCATACCTGTCGAACCCTAAATGGTAGTTGCTCAGTTTCTCCAGGAGTTTCAAGTCTTTAAGAGCACCCTCCAATCTGCTACCCTGGAAGACTGTGTCGTTGAAATACAGAGAGTCTGAAGGGTACAGTCTGCCATCTGTTGATGGTAGATACAAAGCCTTGGGAAGTTCTGAGGTCAAATGATTTTCTTCCAATTTCCTAATCAGACAAAAAAGCTGCTCTACAGCACACTTGACAGTTTCCTCCTGATTTGGTTGAAGGGTTTGCTTGTCGGTGGAATCTGCATGGATTTCTTGTAGCACGTTGCAGTACTGCTCTGCAGTAGGCTCGTCTTTGACGCCAATTTTCTTGAAGAATTCTGCATACCTAACATCCTTTGGAGGAATGCAATACAAATATGGCCTAAACTTCACGTCGTGAGGCAATACCAGAGCTGTTTGCTTGGTCTTTACAAGAGTAGAATCTTCTTCCACCAGCACCACAGGGAGGTCAGACAACAGCTTGGGGTCAAACTCTATTGTTTGTAGATAGGTGTAAGATGTCCGGAACACTTCAGCTCGGGTTCCAACCAAGTCAGGAGTTTGGCATGGTGACTGACAGATGTTTCTGAGGTTCTCTATCACACGTTCCGGAGGGGGCTGTTCAACAGCGCCTGCTTCTATCATCATTGTTATATGCTTTTCAATAAACCTTCTTAAGTGCAGTATTGGCATGGTTGTCCAAATCAGGGACTTGTGGAGATCTTTTCCAAGTAAACAACCTCTGATTGAAACTACAGTCCTCTCTCCAGCAAATGACGGGTGGTAGCTGCACAATCTCTTTTGAATTTCCACAGGAAAAACAAACTTAATGTCAGAAATAATTTTGAGAAAGTTTGGTGCTAGATTTACGTCATCCCTTTTCAAAATAGTTTCAAACAATGTAGATGACTTTAGTTTCAGCTCTTGGAGGTTGGCAGTGACTTTGGCATCCAATTCAATTTTATGAGCAAACTCAATTATCTCCTCATCTGACACAGTGCACTTCATTTCAAGTTCTTCGAGCAGTTTCCTTGCTTGAACCTTATGAGATATGATCCCTCCATCTGGGAATATTTTCCAGAAGCTTTCTGGCACAAATCTCTCTTGCGGCAGCATGACTTCGTACAACTTCTCATTCTTATCAAAGTAGTAAGAGGCCATCTGCAGATTCCCATTGATGTTCCGAATGAATTTCACATTTTTCATTGTAGAGATGATTTTTTCATGGTACTTGTAGTTGGGTTTTAATTGTAGCAACAACAACAGTTGGACAGAGAGGATAATTTGGTTTTCGTTTAGCTTGTGTAGGAAAGGGAGAATAAACTGTACATAGTACTCCAAATCACTTAAGATTTTAATGCTCAGGTTTTCTGACAAGCTCTCATTTTCACAGTTATATTTGAGGAAGATGTTGTTGTCATCTGCCATGTACAAATCTGGAAAGCTTTCCTTGAACTCTGTTTTGAGGATGAATACATTTGGTTGTCCATCAATCCGCTGCCGTTTACCCTGTATGGTTTCAAATAATGGCAATGACTTGAGCTTTCTCTGGTAGCCCTGTCTGTTTTTAGATGAGCACATCCCAGACTGCAGAAACTGTAGTAGTTTAATCAACTCATTACTAGACAGATGCCGAAACTCTGAATGTTTCAGCTGGTGGACTTGGTCTAACACAGCACTGCAGTCACTTGTCTTCAAGAGCTCAGGGAGCAGATGTTGATACAGCAGTTGGTCCACATGTCTGAAGAATGGAATGTTTATTTTCATGAGACCAAGTTTCAGGAGGATAGATGACATGTCTTCTTTTGATTCAACGTCAATCACACTGGACATTTTCCTCATTGTTTGGAGAACATGTTTGTTAAGTCTTGGGCACACAACTGGCAAAATAGGGCAGTCAGAGAACAATTCCTTGATGGCCCTCAGAGCCTGATTATCACCTTCACCCTTCTTAGCTGCTAATTTGACTTGACCATCAAAGAATTTCCAAAGTGCTTTCAGCCATGAGAGCATTGTCTCGTCTGGTACATGTAACCTACTGTGTGGATCAGTTTCACAGTTTTGAAGGAGTTGCAGAAGTATAGGTTTCAAATACTTAACTGTGACTGGAATTGTCAATTTCTCAAGAAAGTTCCCATCTTCTAGAACCTCAACATGATTGATGTTGGTTGTGTAATCAGCAAAATCCTCTTGATGTCCATGGAACAATCCGGAAAATGTTGACAGAAGCTTGGGAGACTCAGGATCGAACACTCTGAGAATCTGATCTTGAGTGAGAAGGAGTGGAAGTCCACTGACTGATCTGGAATGCTTTTTGTTAGCAGCTATTTGAAGTCCGCTCTCTGAACTGGAAGTGTTCTTGCTAACTACAGCATCTTCGATACAGTACTCCAAGAGCTTGGAGCATCTCTCTTTGTCTTTGATCAAAGTCTGCCCAATGGGTAGAGGTAAACCCATTTCAGTTTGAGTTGGATCATTCAGTGGTTTCTTCCTCAGGTAGTTTCCCACCGTCAAAGGACTGACTCTTTCCACATCAATTCCAGCTGTTTTGAAGCAGGTCCATATTTTTGTCATCTTTGTGGATGAAGGAACCAACTGCATTCCAATATCTTCTAAAATAGAAAATAAGATGCTGTTCTCCATGCTTGTTAAATGAGGAGTGTCAGTTGGTACTGTCTTTCTCACACTTGACCAGTCAACAGTGTACTCCTTTACATGTGTCAGGTGTGTCATTGACTGGGGTTGGACTTGACAAGTTGATCTGCGTAGTATTGGAACAACACAGAGTTCTTTTTCATTGACTGACCTGTACACTTCATGAATCATTTCATGCCAATCTTGGCCGATGTCTTTGGTAATTGTGGGGAAGAAGGACAAGTAGGACCTGTCCAGGACTGAATTAATAAGATGTATGGACTTGGGTTTCACTTTCTTTAGGTTGCAGATGTAATTCAGAAGGCCAGCATACAGTGGGGCAATGATGTTCCGTTTCAGAGACTCATTCCAATCAGTCTTCAAACTTTTCCCATCCTCTTTCCAGAGTGCCCGTCTGGAAGAATCTACCTGAAAGTGTCCGTTTACATGGACTGGAAGTCCAGTTCTACCAGGCAAGGGCAGGGAGCAGAACACTTGCCCACTGAAGTCATCCTGTTTAGAATGAGAACTTACACATGCTGCCAAAGATGCCTGGGGAACTCTGCCAGTCTCTCCTTTCATATCAGTGTTTCCTTTAAAGGAGCCAAACTGCTCTGCAATGATCCACTGGCTTTGCCTTTCATCAGATGATGAAATCTTGACATTGTAAATGGCTTCATGTGGTGTTGTTGGTCCATCAGACAACAGGGACTGTTGTACGTGGTTTTGGAAATAAACCTTTTCTGCATGACTCTTCTCAGAAATACTTTTTTCAATCGAGAAAGTCATTCTAAGCGTTCCTGTGTTTGTGTTGATTTCATGGAACTGTATTTTCCTGATGTTCTTCAAGAAGAGAATCAATCCCTCAGGGTCTTCACGGAGAGCTGAAGACAGTTCATTGATATCTCTGTCATTGACAACATTGCTTGATATCTTTGAGGTTTTTGCCATGGCACACGACCTGATAGGCAACCTAAACATGGTGCCTTTTTCAAGAGAGAATTCGTTTGGGAGAAATGTATTGTAAACATCCATGAAGGTGTTCTTCAATTCGTTCTTCAGAGTGTACTTGCGACCAGGTGATTCTCGTGATCCACCTTCAACATACTTCAGATTGGGATCAGATATGCAGAGCCATTTGTCACCGGTTAGGATCGAAGGACAGTCAGTCAGGTGGTAGACTGAGTTAAATCCAAGTCCATATTTTCCAGTTTTCCCTGGAATGTTGTGCTTTCCACCTTCTCCCAGCTGTTGAATGCCTCTCAGATCAGCTTCAGAAAATACCTGGTTGTTGTACACACACAGTGCAGGGCCCTGCAGTGGATGCCATCTCTCTCCAAATGTTCTTTCCGTGCTGTGATTTCTTTTGTCCAAAACAAAGTGAATTTCTGTGGCCTCTGCATCATCAGCATTTTGGATGAGCTCCTTCAGGATGTCCTTCTTTGAGGGATAAGCTGCAATTATGTTTTTAATGCGGACGGTCAGTTCCTCATGTTGTCCGAACTCTTCGGCAAATGGTGAGAAGTTCTCTACTGAATGCTTTTGCAGTGTGTGGTGTCTTGTTGTGTTCACCCCAAAATAAAGTGCAATGGCACGAGATATCTTTTTATGGCATAAAGTGACATTTTCTGACACTTCCATCCAGGGGCTGTCATTAAAATAGAGCTGGTTAGATGGCTTCAAAACACCACTTCCATCAGGTATGAGACAGTCATCTTGGTTTTCATCAGGTATGAGACCATCCTTTTGGTTTTTATCTTTGGCCTTATATAATCCCCTTAGGATTATTGTCAGGCAAATTTCTAGATCATTATTGGAAAGTGGGCTGATACCATAGGCTTGGCTAAGTTTCTGCAGTACACCATGGAACTGTTCTGGTGTGAATTGCTTTTGGATGCCTAGACATTTCCAGAGCTCTTTGAAACTGGACAAGGAAGGTGGAAGGACATGAAGATACGGTTTAGCCTCAAAATTCTCAATTTTTGCTACAGATTTCACATCCACAAATCTGTCTTCAACCAGGATGAAGGGGAATGAGTGTGCCCTCTCAAAAATGGCTGTGGATTCCTTCTCATCTTGCAGCCATTCATTCAGAAATCTGTAGCATTCAAGGGCAATGTTGAAAAGCATCTGTTTGTCAAATGTTTGTGTGTGCTTGGATGCTTCCTGCAGCTGCTGAAGAACTGTCTCAAGTGAAGGGCTTTCACAAAGTCCCAGTATGTGTAGCACTGCATCATCACTGTGTATTTTCAAATTTGAAGAGTCTACCACAGACTGTGTCATGTCAACTAGAAGGCGACATCGGTCACTGTAAATGTCAGTAGGCTTTTGAAGCCTGACTGCTCCATCTTTACCTTCCCATGTATTCACTGGAGCACATGCTGGAATGAACTCTGTGTTTCTCAGAGTCTCCCAGTGAGGCGAGGCTTTATCCTCTAAGGAGTCCCTCATCAGCTCCAGGATGCACTGAAGATGCTTGTATGCTTTCCCTTTTTCTTTTTGCCAAATGCTGGCAATGGTCTCTGCTCTCTCTGTGATGTCCTCCAAAGGGAGATGGTTACTCAGCATCCCCAGTTCTGACAGACGTTGAATCCTTTTAGAGGAACAGAAGTCATTTTTGGTCCCCCCAAGGAACCGTCCTTCCTCTTGCTCAAACAAGCATGCTACTTTTCCTAGGGGATTCACAAGTTTTTTGATGAACTGGAGTTGTCCACTTTTCTTTGTAGGAATGCATGGGTAGCTCCTCAGTAGATTGTCAATGGCATCGTCATTCAGGTCAATAGCATGCAGCACAAGAGCGTTCCTACTCTTCTGGTCCATAGTGCTCAGGTTGTTGAATACCACGTTTTGGTAAAATGTTTCCCAATCAAATGTTCTCTGATTTAGAATCGTCTCAAAGCCGGTCTGTATGAAGCTCTGTCTCACCCACGATGGCAGTGGGACAACATGATAAGATGCGTTTGGATACCTTTGACAAACCTTCATTGCAAGCTCTCCTACAACTTTGTCCTCTTGAATTGTTGGGTGCAGAAATCTGGCATTGCACATTGAGCACCAGTTGTCCCCGTCACTGAAGAGCTCCAGAGCTTTGCCAGAGAAGTGCTGAGTGATGGCGAAGTAAAATTCATCAACCAGGGGTTTGAAGGTCTTGCTCACATTCTTTTCATTGGGCCAAAAGGTGTAGTACTGGTAACGTTGAAGGTCTCCATTTTTTGACATATTCTTCAACACTAGTAGTGTAGTGACATATGCAGTTGTAACAGCATCCTGCAGGAGAGCTCTATTCCAGTCATATTTCACTCCACTCTCCCACAGACCTCTCCGATTAGAGGTCACAGCAAAGGATCCATTCAGGTTCACCGGGAGCCCTGTGGCAACAGAGAGGGGGAGGAAGCTGAAAGCCTGGCCAACTTGTTTGGTGTCTCCTGGGACCCATTTCCCAGTCTGTGGTTCTTTGTTTAATGGTACAGCAACACCTCCTATTGGCAAGGAGAACACTGTATGCTTGTTGTCTGTCTGGACCATTTGTAAAGAATTTTGTGTCCCAAAGCAATTGTACAGAAGCCAAAACTGGACATCAGATCCATCACAATGTTGTTGAGTTAGTTCTGCTATGTTGGCGCTATGGCAGTCAATGACCTCTTGGCATTTCGCATATTGCTTCATCAGAGATTTCAGAGCATCATTCTGCATCGTTCCTGGAGGAGTGTCCTCTGGAATCTTGAATGTGCTCACAACTTTTCTGGTGGCAGTGAAAAGCGTCTCAATTTGGTCGTCTTGAGGAGGAGTGGAAGCGTCGCTCGGTAGGTTTTGAAGAGATACCATCTTGATGTTCTTCAGAAAGAGGAGATGAGTTTGTGAGTTGATCAGTTTCTGTTGAAATTTCACTATGCCATCGCTGTCATACACATTTCGGCTGATTTCTGACTTGACAGCCTCCTCTCGTGTCCGGAAAGGTAGTTTAATGAGCGTGCCCTGGTAGAATTTCTGAGTGCTCTTTTTTGAAAGATTGCAATCAAAAATGCGCTCATATGGTCTGAATTGTCCCGGAAACCTGTGCAGAACCTGCTCCCGAGATAAGTCCAGTTTGATTCCAGTATTTGCTTTGTTTTGTATGTGCTTTTGCAGGTGTGTAACATTTGGGTCAAGTATCAGAAGCCCCTTGCCACTGAGGATTGAAGGAATATCAGTCACATGGTACACAGCATTAAATCCAAGTCCAAACTTCCCTATTTTTTCAACCTTGTTTTCCTTTGAGGCAGATCCGAGTTTGACAATGTTTTTCCAGTCATCCTCAGTGAAGAGCTCGTCGTTGAAGGCCCAGAGACATGGTCCCTGACAGAGGGACATGCCTTGGTCTATGAGGCTGTCCGCTGGGTCTTTGTGGTCTCTGAAATCCACCATGAACTTACAGGTGTTTGCTCCAGCATCTTCTGCATTCTGAATGAGCTCTTTGAATATGTCATTCACTTCATCATACTCCTTCAGGATGTTCTTGATCCTCAGAGTTATGGGTTCTGACTGCCCACACTGCTCTATTCCAATTAACTCTGGACATAGGATCCGGGTGCTGAGGAACGGGATGTTTAGCCACTTTGCCGTCGCCGGTGAAATCTCCTCGTGGATGACATGCATCTCCTCCTGGTCGTGCTGTATATCCTCCAGACTGATTCTGCTTATGTCACAAAACACCGTCTTGGACAACGGTTGCAGAGTAAATCTCTGACTCCCTGCCATGACCGGCACAGGGATATTGACCTTGACGGTCTTCTTCTCTCTCCACATCCAGTTCAGAATGGCTATTGACACTTTCAGCTCTGAGGGTTCGCCAAATGGTTGGGACCTTTCTTCAATGGTCTGTTTGATTTCATAAAGGATGTCCTCTATTTCTGTTTTTGACAGTGATGTCTTCACTCTAAACTCTGTCAGCAAGGTGTTGTATGGAAGAAATTCATCGGTCACCCTCTCAATGTACAAGCTCAGATCCAAATCAGGTGGGTAGGCCAAGACTACATCATGAGGAAAAACAAAATGGTTGTGGATCCACAGCCAAGGTATGCATCTCTTGTTCAACACTTCCCTGACCGCAGGAATGTGATCTTGCATATATTTGTAAATGTTGTGCAGCTTGGTTTTAAACTCCACATCTTTATCTGGATCTGTCATTGCCTGGGCCACAGCTGCCAGTGATGACACATTCTCCATAACCTTCTCAGCAGGAGGGAGGCGTAACAGACCCAGTTTGCTGCTTACTTTCTGACTGAATTCTCCAGTAAGAGGCATGACATGCCCTACAATGCTCTTGTACTCCGAATGTCGTATCTCCTCTGGCTTGTAGAAACTTTTCCGCTTGTTCTTTTCTTTCGTGATGCAAGGATTCTCACAAGGGACCCACTGCAGCTGTGAGAGGTGCTGCAGCTGCTGATGAGAGAACTGGGAAAGCAAGTCATTGTCATTCAATAGTCTTTGAAGTGCTTCTGCCTTTTTGAAAGCCCTTTGTGAGTGAACACGTGATTTCTCAATATGGGTGGCAATATGCAACACGTTGTCTGCTGAGACTTCCATTTCCTTTGTCTGCAATCCAATACGTGTTAAGCCGTCAAGCATCTCTGGAGTCTGGGTGAACACAGCTGGAGGGAAAAAATCTCTTTCAAAAAGGACTTGGAAGGTTTTATTGTTTGGATCAAAAATGCTGGAAGTCTTCTTCAATTTTCCATCTACTTCGATGAAGCTCAAATCCTTACATTTTCTGTACAAGGTCCCATTCTGTAAGAAGAGGATACTGCCATGCTGTAAAATCCAGGTCATGATTCTCTCAGTCTCTTGTTTCTTGAAAGACTTCCTCTCAACTCCATCAACCAAATAAATGGCCGCCTGGGCGGTCTCCAGGAGATCAACCTTGAGCAACAATAGGAGCTTGCGATCAGCCTCAGTTGCACACCGGACAATGGAATGCAGCATGGGGAGTTCTGTGGGGAGAGCTGGGGTTGAACTCAGAACCACTGCCTGCTTGGATAGGGCGGCAACGTATTCTCCGGCCATTGATTGGAAGAGAGGCATCTTTGAGAGCAGATCTCGCTCCTGGACTGTGATAGGATTCAGAGTAGATAGGTAGGCTTTGAGTTCTTCTTTCTCATGGTGAGGAGCAGAACTGATTCCACTGATGACCTGACTGGCAGCTAAGTTCATGAACACCTGTAGAATGTTCTGAGGCGATAGTGGTAGTACGTACGAGTCAAGATCTCGGTGCTTCAGGCATTTATCTCTGTTCACCACTGTTCCCCCAACACTATTTATCACGTTCTCGATTTTGTCTGATAAGATGGTTTGTTTGCTTTCCCGAAAAAGTATGGTTGGATTCTGTTGTAGTCTTGCAAGTTTGACAGACTGGCTAGTATCGTGAAGAGGCTCGATGGGTATCAGTGGCATGCCTTCAAAACATCTCAGATATTCCCAGTGAGTGTTGAGACATTTCCAGAACTCTCTGAGCCACCTCAAGGGTGGGTGCTGGCCACTCCCTACCTTCCAGGTGACATGACCATCTGTCTGTTCCCAGTCCTTTGGGAGACTCTTCTTGGCAAATGTAGCCACGATGTCAGCATCCACATTGAATACGTTGAATTTCTCTAAAATTACAGAGATATGGCAATAATAACCATGTAAAAAACATGCAGGTATTTGCAATTCCACATGATATCCAAAACCTTACAGAATTTGTACAATATTGAACAATATATTATCTTACTTGTTTTAGCTAGTTGCCTCAAATGGTGGATGCTAGTGTCGCTGAGATCATCCGGCAGAAACAGGGCTTTGTAACCTGGCAGCAGCACTCTGAATGATGAGAAGACTTACTTGTAAATTGTTTATTGAAAAAAAGGCATGGATTATCCCTGTGAAAAATACTGCACTGTATATTTAGATTATTAAGAATTTACCTTGGAAATGAATCATTGTCAATAAGAGCAATGTCCTTCTCTTCATTTGTGAATGTCTTGAAAGTCCCGTCGCTGAGAGGCAGCATCTTCAGATCCCTGAGGTTGTGGTATTTCTCATCGCTCAAGATGAACTGCAGCAGAGACCGTTTGTCATCGATGGAGAGGTTGGACATGGCATCTCTGCGGAGAACACCCCTTACAAGAGCTGGAGTCACCCATTTCAGAGTGTCACGGTTTGGGAAAGCCTGCTGGACAGCTCTGGAGACATGATCTGGGAAGGTGACAAGCTTTTCTCCTCCTGCAATCAAGGTCCTGGTCACGGCAGCCATCATTTCAGATGCTTTGGGGTCATTGGATGGACACACAGACTCGGCAGGAGAAACAAACTGTCTTTCGTCTTCAGCTAGAGAGAAGACAGCAGTGTTCTGTCTAAACAGACGTTGTAGAATGTCCTCAGCAATCCCATGCCATTTGTCTCTGGTCTGACTGAGGTCTGGCCAGATCTTATACACAGCTGAGACGGGGAGTGTGGTGGTCTTGGCTAGGTTGATGGCATCCTGCAGCATCAGGAGGTATGTGTGAGGGAGAACCTCCTTCACCAGCAGCTCGTTCCACATTGCAGCTTCATCATACTTCTGGTCTTCCTCCTGCCACTTGATGTGTCTTCTGTTGTCAGTGAGGCCGAAGCAGGCGTTCACATGGACCGGGAGTCCAGTCTTGTTGGAGTCGTTGTTAGGAAGGGGCAGGAAGCAGCTCAGTCTGCCCTCAGTCAGGACATTCTCCTGGCCACACGGAAACGCCAAGTCAACATGAGGGTGGAAACTTAGCTTCTTGGCAAGTGAATCTAGCTTTGGTACATTTCCGTCTTTCATGCAACATGTTGTCACAAGCCACCTGGTCTTTGTCTCCTCCTTGTTGGAGGTAGAGGCGATGGTTTTGAAGCAGGTTGAGCCCTTGATGTTTGAATCACTCCTGGGCTTCAGACTTGGATCAGCTGTGGGACTGGATGAGGTCACTGAGAGCCGGGTGTTGACGGATCCGTTCGTGTTAATGTGCTGCAAAGAGACTGATGACACGTTCCTCAGGAACAGAGGGATTATGTCTGCATCTGCAATGAAGCTCTCGAAAAGCTGAACTACTTTGTGGTAGTCATACAGGTTATCTGAGATCTCTGAGGCCTCACTGCGCAGAGGAAACCTAAAGAGTGTCCCTTTAAAGTGCTGCTCCTCCTGGATGATGTCCTTCCATCTCTGGCCACTGACTAGTTCGACAACATCTCTGAATGGTTGGAACTGATCCTGCAGATTCAGGAGAGTTATCTGGTCTTCCTCGTTCTCCAGACACCACCGGAAGCCTCCATCCTCCTCAAACAGCTTGTCCTGAGCATCCAGGAAGCCCAGGTACTTGGAACTGAATATGGATGGCACATCTAGAAATTATCAGATGATCAGTATGAATGAAATGCTGTAAATCTTCCTGTGTATAATATCGGTTTCCACACTACAGTGGGGCAAAAAAGTATTTAGTCGGCCACCAATTGTGCAAGTTCTCCCACTTAAAAAGATGAGAGAGGTCTGTAAGAAGAAAAAGAAGAAGAAAAAAAAGAAAAAAGTCCAGAAAATCACATTGTAGGATTTTTAATGAATTTATTTAGAAATTATGGTGGAAAATAAGTATTTGGTCACCTACAAACAAGCAGGATTTCTGGCTCTCACAGACCTGTAACAACTTCTTTAAGAGGCTCCTCTGTCCTCCACTCTTTACCTGTATTACTGGCACCTGTTTGAACTTGTTATCAGTATAAAAGACACCTGTCCACAACCTCAAACAGTCACAATCCAAACTCCACTATGGCCAAGACCAAAGAGCTGTCAAAGGACACCAGAAACAAAATTGTAGACCTGCACCAGGCTGGGAAGACTGAATCTGCAATAGGTAAGCAGCTTGGTTTGAAGAAATCAACTGTTGGAGCAATTATTAGGAAATGGAAGACATACAAGACCACTGATAATCTCCCTCGATCTGTGGCTCCACGCAAGATCTCACCCCGTGGGGTCAAAATGATCACAAGAACGGTGAGCAAAAATCCCAGAACCACACGGGGGGACCTAGTGAATGACCTGCAGAGAGCTGGGACCAAAGTAACAAAGCCTACCATTAGTAACACACTACGCCGCCAGGGACTCAAATCCTGCAGTGCCAGACGTGTCCCCCTGCTTAAGCCAGTACATGTCCAGGCCCATCTGAAGTTTGCTAGAGAGCATTTGGATGATCCAGAAGAAGATTGGGAGAATGTCAAATGGTCAGATGAAACCAAAATATAACTTTTTGGTAAAAACTCAACTCGTCGTGTTTGGAGGACAAAGAATGCTGAGTTGCATCCAAAGAACACCATACCTACTGTGAAGCATGGGGGTGGAAACATCATGCTTTGGGGCTGTTTTTCTGTAAAGGGACCAGGACGACTGATCCTTGTAAAGGAAAGAATGAATGGGGTCTTGTATCGTGAGATTTTGAGTGAAAACCTCCTTCCATCAGCAAGGGCATTGAAGATGAAACGTGGCTGGGTCTTTCAGCATGACAATGATCCCAAACACATCGCCTGGGCAACGAAGGAGTGGCTTCGTAAGAAGCATTTCAAGGTCCTGGAGTGGCCTAGCCAGTCTCCAGATCTCAACCCCATAGAAAATCTTTGGAGGGAGTTGAAAGTCCGTGTTGCCCAGCAACAGCCCCAAAACATCACTGCTCTAGAGGAGATCTGCATGCAGGAATGGGCCAAAATACCAGCAACAGTGTGTGAAAACCTTGTGAAGACTTACAGAAAACATTTAACCTCTGTCAATGCCAACAACGGGTATATAACAAAGTATTGAGATAAACTTTTGGTATTGACCAAATACTTATTTTCCACCATAATTTGCCAATAAATTCATTAAAAAATCCTACAATGTGATTTTCTGGATTTTTTTTTCTCATTTTGTCTGTCATAGTTGAAGTGTACCTATGATGAAAATTGCAGGCCTCTCATCTTTTTAAGTCGGAGAACTTGCACAATTGGTGGCTGACTAAATACTTTTTTGCCCCACTGTAATACATCAACTAACTGGTGCCCTTGCACATTGACTCGATACCGGTACCCTCCTGTATATAGTCTCACTATTGTTATTTTACTGCTGCTCTTTAATTTCTTGTTACTTTTATTTCTTATTTATTTTTTTTTATTTTATTTTTTACTGCATTGTTGGTTAGGGGCTTGTAAGTTACTACTGTTGTATTTGGCATTGTGACTAAAATTTGATTTGACATATCTTACATTACTCATATCATATGTATATACTGTATTTTATACCATCTATTGCACCTTGCCTATGCTGCTCGGCCATTACTCATCCATATATTTATATGTACTTATTCTCATTCACCCATGTGTCTTTAGTATCATTAAAGGTGAAGACTGTTATTTTATCAAATCAATTCTCTGTAATTATCATTACCTAATTAAACTAATCATGTAAATTTAAGTAACTAGGAAGTCGGGGCACCACGGAAAATGTTCAGATTAAAGTTATAGTTTTCAGAATATAACTCTTCAGATATTTTAATATCTGATCAATTAGTCTTCTATTAATGAATTATTATTATTACCTTTGTCAGTCTCATCTGAACATCGTAAATTGTTGGCTATCTGCACGAAACCCAGCCTTTACTATAAATCGTCCTTACACCAATTGGCTCATTTATTTAATTACTAACTAATTAAACAAATTACAGAATATACAATACATAATAACATTATACCATCCCTAGTGGACTAAACAAAAACAGTTTGGTTATAACACAATAGATTCAGAGAAGAGAAGGGGTTTTGGAAGGAAGGCTAAGGAACATGGGTCTCTATTGAACCTGGGAAGCTATTCTTACATAAATACATATGCCACTAACGATAGCTCATTCGGAAAAGCAATGCATTGTATTTATGTGAAGCTGGTTTCGATTGTTGAGTTGGTGATATGAGGCTCTAGTTTGCCCAGTCTATGTCGCCATGTTCTTTGTGGAATCTTCCGGGTCGTCGTGTGAGAGGTTCACGTGGTCTGAGAGGTTCATCTCACTCTGGAGATTCGTCTACGTCAGTCAGTGTTCTCGTATTAGATTTGCTACCTTTCCAGCTACAGTCTGTTAGGCTGTCATCTAGGACTCACTTCTTGAGCGATCATTAGTTCAGAGTTCATACCATTTCACGTGTATAGCAAGCTCCCACGTTTCCTGGCCTGTATTGTTGACATTAGAATTAGCCCTTTTAAACGTGAGGACAAATCCTTGCGGTATTCGGAACTTGAGTGACTTTTTGTTATGTAGAGTGGATATTCAACTATTCTCCACCACAGCTCACGCTGGGGTTTGCTTAGTTCAACATGAATTGGGTCACTGGGGCTCTTATAGAAATGTAGAAATAATTTCCAACCAATGCCAATTCACTTGGGTGTGGCTACTGACTTAGTTAAACTTTACAGGGAAGACGATTTTCTCGTTTTAAAAGTTATTACATCATTTCGCAAATAGTTTCATCTTTGCTCATTCATTTTATACAATAATTAGATGCAAACCTCATAACTGAGGGACCTGCATGAACAGAGTTTGGGTAATGTAGCTGTATTGCCTATCATGAGGTCACAAACATGAAACAAAATGAACCGGGTCGTAGCTGGCTTCTCCACCGACCGTTTATACATTCTCCAAAATAGGAGTAGTTGTTCAATTCTCAAATTCTGGGACGCAGTAAAATTGGGTGGGATAATCCCTTTGTCTTACTGTGAAACACTCTCTCAATTGCATGGTCAGGGAGTCTCTCTGTGGTATTCATGACGTGGTTGTAAGGTCGTAAAACTGCCTGTAAAACTTACTTGTTAGATATTACTGCACTGTCGGAACTAGAAGCACAAGCATTTCGCTACACTCGCATTAACATCTGCTTACCATGTGTACGTTACTAATACAATTTGATTTGAACAGGTTGACCCTCCTTTGGCAGCAATAACCTCAACCAAACGTTTTCTGTAGTTGCAGATCAGACCTGCAAAAGGTCAGGAGGAATTTTTCCTCTTTCCAAAACTGTTTCAGTTCCACAATATTCTTGGGATGTCTGGTGTGAACTGCTCGAGGTCATGCCACAGCATCTCAAATCAGGTTGAGGTCAGGAATGACTGGGCCACTCCAGAAGGCGTATTTTCTTCTGTTCAAGCCATTCTGTTGTTGATTTACTTCTGTCTACTTTTCTGTTTACTGTTCTGTTTACTTTTGTTGTCCTGTTGCATCACCTAATTTCTGTTGAGCTTCAATTGGCGGACAGATAGACTTACATTCTCCTGCAAAATGTCTTGATAAACTTGGGAATACATTTTCCCGTCGATGATAGCAAGCTGTCCAGGCCCTGAGGCAGCAAAACAGCCCCAAACCATGATGCTCCCTTCACCATAGTTTACAGTTGGGATGAGGTTTTGATGTTGGTGTGCTGTGCCTTTTTTCTGCACACACAGTGTTGTGTGTTCTTTCCAAACAACCCAACTTTAGTTTAATCTGAATATTTTGCCAGTAGCGCTATGGAACATCCAGGTGATCTTTTGCGAACTTCAGATGTTGAGCAATGTTTTTTTTTGACAGCAGTGGCTTCTTCCATGGTGTCCTCCCATGAACACCATTCTTGTTTAATGTTTTACGTATTGCAGACTCGTCAACAGAGATTTTAGAATGTTCCAGAGATTTCTGTAAGTCTTTAGCTGACACTCTAGGATTTTTCTTAACCTCATTGAGCATTCTGCGCTGTGCTCTTGCAATCATCTTTGCAGGAAGGCCACTCTTAGGGAGAGTAGCAACAGTGTTGAAATTTCTCCATTTGTAGACAATTTGTCTTACCGTGGACTGACTCTTAGAGATACTTTTGTAACCCTTTCCAGCTTTATGCAAGGCAACAATTCTTAATCTTAGGTTCTTCTGACATCTCTTTTGTTCGAGGCATGGTTCACGTTAGGCAATGCTTCTGGTGAATAGCAAACTCAAATTTAGTGAGTTTTTTTTAATGGGGCAGGGCAGCTCAAACCAAAATCTCCAATCTCGTCTCATTGATTCGACTCCAGGTTAGTTGACTCATGACTACAATTAGCTTTTGGAGAAGTCATTAGCCTAGTGGTTAACATAACTTAAACATTCACAGTGTAGGTTGGAAAAAGTATGTATTCAATATAGACAAGAAAAATACAATAATTTGTGTGTTATTAGTTTAAGCACACTGTGTTGGTCTATTGTTGTGACTTAGATGATGATCAGGTCAAATTGTATGTAAAATGTATGCAGAAATCCAGGTAATTCCAAAGGGTTCACATACTTGTTCTTGTCACTGTAGATCCATGCGCTGTGTTATGGATTTTAGCATATCAACCACACCTTGTGAAATACAGTAGCTATTGCATGCTCATTGTTTGATTCTTTATTGTGATAAAAATACTTTGGGGTTCACCTGTCATGTGGTAGACAGAGTTGAATCCGATCCCAAACCTGCCAACTTTGTTTGGGTCTTTGCGTTTGATGCTCCGGCCTGTGGTCGTGATTCCCTCCCAGTCCTCTGCTGTGAACTCTGCATTGTTGAAGGCATACAGTGCAGGACCTGGTCACAGACAGAACTACAGTCAGTTATTCATACACATTAGGATCTGCTGACAGACAAGACAACAGTCAGATATTCATATACTGTAATGTTCTGTATTTATTTTCTTAGTCAACCTTGTGTTCTGTTTCTTTGTGTTCTTGAACGTAGACCTGTCTCTCATTTTTGTTCATTGATTTCACCTGTGTTAGTTACTCACCTGGTCTCATCAACTCCTTATTTAGTTCAATTCATTCCGTTCGTGCCTTTGTGAGGTATTGTTCGTTTTGACTCTATTAAGCCTTTTCCTAGCTCATTTGTGAGAACCAGTTAGCCTTCAGTCCTTGCTTTGATTCACCTGCCTGTTTGCCTACCTGTGTATGACCATTGCCTGCCTATGACCACGATTCCTACCTTCTGCGAAGGTGAAATAAACACCTGCCGCACTCTGCACGTGAATCTACACCTTTTTCTCCCTGAGTATTCATTACATATACATTAGGACCTGCTGACAGACATGACAACAGTCCAATATACCAATATTTTTTATTCAACCAAATCAAGTGATGGGGCACCGCTACACCAGATTGAAAAGTACTGGGGCAAGTGCCAGGTTTACGCATTACATTGTTGGGAGCATATAAAGTGTGGTACTTTTTTTCCCTAATGCCAGCATGCCACACATTTGCTGGCGGCCCTGTGTGAGCCAGAGAGAGAATGTTTCCTGATGCTCAGAGCAAGTGACCACTAATATTTCTAGCCACATTCGACTAGCCACATGAACGAGCAGTTACTGCCCAGGCTTGAGTAAGCGGCAGGTACACAATCAATATCCACCTTCATAACATGGATGAAGCCTGAGCTGGAATGTGAAGCTAACATAAGCTGGCTAGCTTTAAAAACCCTGAGTAGATCTAGCTTGCATAGTAGTATACACATTAATCTGGGCATGTTGCCCTGCTGTTAATCTGATGTTGTGGAAACCCTTTACTACATTTGCTGCCTAGCAGTCAGCATGCAATGAGACCAAGTCAGCTTCAGACATACAGCTTGACCTGTATTTTATTACTTTCTGATGTATTCATTAGTGTTGTAGTGTAATGTTGAAGTAAAATGGACATTTCATAAACCACTGTTAAAGAGAAAATTCAGCATGTTGGCTGTCTAATCAACAGTGAGCCCTTGTAAGGTTCAATTTGAAGTTATTTATTTTGGGTCGTTCCATATGATTTTAATCACTTTGACTGCATCCCTTGTGATTTTAAAGAAACCTTTCATACATACAGTGCATTTGGAAAGTATTGTTAAGTTACAACCTTTATTCTAAAATGGATGAACAAAAATAATATTCCTCAATCTACACACAATACCCGACAAAGACAAAACAGGTTTATACATTTTTGCAAATGTATAAAAAATAAAAAACAGAAATACCTTATTTACATAAGTATTCAGACCCTTCGCTATGACACTCGAAATTGAGCTCAGGTGCATCCAGTTTCCATTGATCATCCATGTTTCTACAACTTGATTCCACTTGTGGTAAATTCAATTGATTGGACATGATTTGGAAAGGCACACACCTGTCTATATAAGTTGACAGTCCATGTCAGAGCAAAAACCAAGCTATGAGGTCGAAGGAATTGTCCATAGAGCTCCAAGACAGGATTGTGTCGAGGCACAGATCTGGGTAAGGGAACTAAAACATTTCTGCAGCTTTGAAGGTCCCCAAGAATACATCATTCCATCATTCTTAGATGGTAGTTCAAAACTTCTTCTAAGACTCTTCCTAGAGCTGGACTCCCGCCCAAACTGAACAATCGGGGCAGAACGGCCTTGGTCAGGGAGTCGACCTAGAACCCGATGTTCACTCTGACACAGCTCCACCTCTGTGGAGATGGTTGTCATTCTGGAAGGTTCTCCCATCTTTACAGCACTCAACCAATCAGGCCTTTATGGTAGAGTGGACAGACAAAAGCCACTCCTCAGTAAATGGCACATGACAGCCCGCTTGGAGTTTGCCAAAAAGCATCTAAAGGACTCAGCAGCAGGGACTGGGAGAATAGTCAGGATTGAGGAAAAGACAAAAGGAGCAAAGTTGCAGACACTTGTAATATTTCTTCTATTTTTCTATTAATAAATATTTGTATCTACACTGACTCATTTTATTCCTGACACTTGTTATTTACATGATTTGCTGGCGTTGGGTTGAGTTGTCCTCGCCTAACTATGTCTTCCTGCCATGGCACACGTCCAGGGGGGAGAGGAAGTAGTCCCTAAGCTTGTTTCACTTGCAAGCCGTGTCGCCCTGGAACGAGAGAGTCTCCTTCCCTCGTCCTTGGAGATGGTGGTGGCAGGCGACAACACTTCTCAACTCTCCAGGTTGGTAGTTGCCATAAGGGAGGGGCGTGTCAGCAAAAGCGGGAGGCAAGTATCTTGTGTTCAGCTCATGAGCTTCATCTGTGGAGGACAAGAAGTTGTGAGCCACATATGCCTTCACAATGTCCTTAGTCTTTTCAGGTGTACACTCAATTGGACGACCAAGAATCCTCATAGCCATGATACTGAATGCATTCTCTATGACTCTCCGACAACAAGAGTGTCAGTAGTTGTAGGTATGCCCAGGTTCATTGAGATGGACACCTGTGATAAATTAATAAATAAATAAATAAAACAGATCTGATCCCTACACAGGCTCAAGGGGGACCTGAGAGGGCTGGTCTTCTGGAGCCGATGTAAAATCCATGAGTGCCAAAAACTTTTCTGTTGCAGCCACAATAACGTCTAGTTTCTTCGACTTCTTTGAGACTTGTGCTGTACAGTTTATAACTGTGGAAATGAATGCAACAAAACCCAGTGTATTAAAAATATGGTTATCTTTTGTCTGACAGCAAACATTTACTACAGGCTGTGGTGTATCCACTACCATCTCTTCACTAGCATCACATGTTTTCTCAATTATTTTAATCACCTCCACATAGGAGATTCGATTGACCGCTCTAACTTGCCACCTCAATTTCCTTCATCCTTACAGGGCACTCTAGGAACTCATTATCCCCACCACAATTGCAACACAGTCGTCATTCTACACACCTTTCTTCAGTATACTCTGTTCGTCTGCACACACTTGAAACATGGCCAAATCCTTTACAATTCTTACAGTGCAGGGCTTTGGGGACGAAAGTTCTTATGGCGTATCTGACATAACCAAGCTTCACATCCGTAGGTATTGTCGTAGAAATATTTGCTCAATCCTATTTCTCAGATACCGGAACTTGTGAATTGAAATAGACTTCATTACAAAGTAACAAGCCGAGCTGGCCCATGGACAAACTGCCGGACTCATTCTCAGTCCACTCCTTTTATACAGTTTCATGCGTATACAAGTTTCATAGTCCCTCCACATTATGCTAATAACCATATCCCCTCGGCTTTACTCCACCATTGTTTCCAAATCTAAGTTTTTACCTCTGGGCGGGGTTTCCGCTCCCCTCTAGTTCTTTGGATCAATTACATTATTTCCAAGAAAATAATAACTACAGATGAATATAGGCAATTATAAGATTGGTACATGCCATTATCGGACTATAATATTACTATGTGCCATTATAGGATTAAGTACAGATAACTATAGACCATTATAGAATTATACCAATAAATACACTTAATCCCAGGATTACACATAGTGCCTTTGCTTACCCCCTTTAGTGCTATTTAGCCTTTTAACAAGGCACATTATCTTAATAGAAAACACCCATAGTATTTGCTCTTTATCAAAAAAACAGGGCCGACAGACTTTCTTATTTTTCTCCATTCACCCAGCGGGTCAGACGCTGGGCACCAATCACACCACGAATTCAATTCGGGTATTCAACCTGAATACCTGTTGTCACCCGAGATGACTCCTTTGAAAGGTGCTCTACTCCAAAGTTCAAAACACAAAACTTCTGTTGTCCGGATTATTTTGAGGCTCATTGCAATCTTCCTCTACTCTTCAGAAATACAACCACTCCTTGTCACTCTGACAGACTCCACTTTTCCAAGCACACACTTCACCATTTTCCACACCTCAAACAGGTTTCTCATATGCATCCTTACTCAAACGCATCTCAACAAGAAGCAATTCTTTATCATTTACACACGTTTCGTCTACTCCAATTTGACAATTTCCTTTTTGTTACAGTTTTCAATATTACTGTTGTCCATTCAAACATTCGTCTTCACTAAATTTACACAACACGCTGATAAATTCGAACTCAGCATCCACTTCCGCCATCTTCCTCTCCCAGTCAAGTTTCTCTCTGTGTACACAATTGTATTCTCCCGCCCGTCCCTTGTCTGGGTGTGTCGTCACTTCCTTGTTTGGTCATAGATGGCTATTACTAACTCATTGCCCTCTACTGTCCCGGGGTAATACCGCCGCTTTCCAGATTTTTTCTTCATTAGTCAAGCTAATGTCTTTTTAGGGAGCATGTGCGCACACTCAATCAGTTCGGCTGGCCGGAAGCCAGATGCACCGTGAGTCTCCCAGAGAGAGCTACCACAACCACTGTTATCTCGCGCTAGACTAACTTCTTGCTAGTTATTTATCATCCCATCCGATTACATAGTACCTGTCTTGACAGCATTAAACTGAGAAGCTAGCTAACTAGGCTAATTGAGGCTAGCCATAATGTTACTGCGCTTCTCACCATCCTACAGTTAGCCTACATATAACTCTGGATTATAGCCTAAATAGCAGCCTACCTGTTGGCTTTTGGTTGTTGTAGCCTTTCTTTTCATTCTGTCATTTTAATTCCATCTTCTATTGATTAGATATACCCTAACTTTCTTGCTACACAAGCATAGCAGCAATGCAATCATCTCTCTCGCTCTCTCACCGGAAGCACTTGGATCAGAGCGCATGCTTTTTTTGTGCATCTTTTTCCAAATCATCAATATAGAGTTGCATCATGCAGCCCTCATGTTTTGATTTCTAAGACATTCCCAGGTTTATAGGCCTATCACAACTAAATAAATCATGGATTTTATTGTGATGGCTATATAAAATTAATGACTTTTTAAAATGTAGATGTTCCAAAGGCATGCTAAACATGTTGGTTAATTAACAGTAAATTACCGTGAGACCAGCACTCATTTGCATGACAATTAATTTCTGACAAAATTACATGACCACCACAGCCCTATCCCCTCCTCAAGAAACCGAAACTCAACCCCTCTGACGTCAAAAACTACAGACCTTATCCCTTCTTTCTTTTCTTTCCAAAACACTTGAGCTGTCTCTGACCAACTCTCTCGCTATCTCTCACAGAACGATCTTCTTAACCCTAACCAGTCACGCTTCAAGATGGGTCACGCAACTGAGATGGCTCTTCTCTGTGTAACAGAGGCTCTCTGACTCTCTCTCCTCTGTTCTCATTCTCCTAGATCTATCCACTGCCTCCGACACTGAACCATCAGATCCTCCTCTCCAAACCCCACACCCCAAAAAGAGTAATTCGTTATGCCCACCGCTGGTCTCTTGCCCCCCCCCCCTACGGAAGGGCAGGTCCCGTTCATCCCAGTTCAAGCACGATATCTTAACCGCCATCGATAAGAAACAATACTGTGCAGCCGTATTCATTTTTTTATTTTTTATATATATATATATTTTTTACCCCTTTTTCTCCCCAATTTCGTGGTATCCAATTGTTTAGCTACAACTCCCGTACGGGCTCGGGAGAGACGAAGGTTGAAAGTCATGCGTCCTCCGATACACAACCCAACCAAGCCGCCCTGCTTCTTAACACAGCGCCATCCAACCCGGAAGCCAGCCGCACCAATGTGTCGGAGGAAACACCGTGCACCTGGCAACCTTGGTTAGCGCGCACTGCACCCGGCCCGCCACAGGAGTCGCTGGTGCGCGATGAGACAAGGATTTCCCTACCGGCCAAACCCTCCCTAACCCGGACGACGCTGGGCCAATTGTGCGTCGCCCCACGGACCTCCCGGTTGCGGCCGGTTACGACAGAGCCTGGGCACGAACCCAGAGTCCCTGGTGGCACAGCTGGCACTGCAGTACAGCACCCTTACCCACTGTGCCACCCGGGAGGCCTGCAGCCGTATTCATTGACCTGGCCAAGGCTTTCGACTCTGTCAATCACCACATCCTCATCGGTAGACTCGATAGCCTTGGTTTCTCAAATGATTGCCTCGCCTGGTTCACCAACTACTTCTCTGATAGAGTTCAGTGTGTCAAATCGGAGGGCCTGTTGTCCGGGCCTCTGGCAGTCTCTATGGGGGTGCCACAGGGTTCAATTCTTGGACCGACTTTCTTCTCTGTATACATCAATGATGTCGCTCTTGCTGCTGGTGAGTCTCTGATCCACCTCTACGCAGACGACACCATTCTGTATACTTCTGGCCCTTCTTTGGACACTGTGTTAACAACCCTCCAGACGAGCTTCAATGCCATACAACTCTCCTTCCGTGGCCTTCAATTGCTCTTTAATACAAGTAAAACTAAATGCATGCTCTTCAACCGATCGCTGCCTACACCTGCCCGCCTGTCCAACATCACTACTCTGGACGGTTCTGACTTAGAATATGTGGACAACTACAAATAACTATGTGTCTGGTTAGACTGTAAACTCTCCTTCCAGACTCACATCGAAAATCTCCGATCCAAAGTTAAATCTAGATTCGGCTTCCTATTTCGCAACAAAGCATCCTTCACTCATGCTGCCAAACATACCCTTGTAAAACTGACCATCCTACCGATCCTCGACTTCGGCAATGTAATTTACAAAATAGCCTCCAATACCCTACTCAACAAATTGGATGCAGTCTATCACAGTGCCATCCGTTTTGTCACCAAAGCCCCATATACTACCCATCACTGCGACCTGTACGCTCTCGTTGGCTGGCCCTCGCTTCATACTCGTCACCAAACCCACTGGCTCCAGGTCATCTACAAGACCCTGCTAGGTAAAGTCCCCCCTTATCTCAGCTCACTGGTCACCATAGCAGCACCCACCTGTAGCACGCGCTCCAGCAGGTATATATCTATCTGGTCACCCCCAAAACCAATTCTTCCTTTGGTCGCCTCTCCTTCCAGTTCTCTGCTGCCAATGACTCGAACGAACTACAAAAATCTCTGAAACTGGAAACACTTGCAGTGCCTTGCGAAAGTATTCGGCCCCCTTGAACTTTGCGACCTTTTGCCACATTTCAGGCTTCAAACATAAAGATATAAAACTGTATTTTTTTGTGAAGAATCAACAAGTGGGACACAATCATGAAGTGGAACAACATTTATTGGATATTTCAAACTTTTTTAACAAATCAAAAACTGAAAAATTGGGCGTGCAAAATTATTCAGCCCCCTTAAGTTAATACTTTGTAGCGCCACCTTTTGCTGCGATTACAGCTGTAAGTCGCTTGGGGTATGTCTCTATCAGTTTTGCACATCGAGAGACTGACATTTTTTCCCATTCCTCCTTGCAAAACAGCTCGAGCTCAGTGAGGTTGGATTGAGAGCATTTGTGAACAGCAGTTTTCAGTTCTTTCCACAGATTCTCGATTGGATTCAGGTCTGGACTTTGACTTGGCCATTCTAACACCTGGATATGTTTATTTTTGAACCATTCCATTGTAGATTTTGCTTTATGTTTTGGATCATTGTCTTGTTGGAAGACAAATCTCCGTCCCAGTCTCAGGTCTTTTGCAGACTCCATCAGGTTCTTCCAGAATGGTCCTGTATTTGGCTCCATCCATCTTCCCATCAATTTTAACCATCTTCCCTGTCCCTGCTGAAGAAAAGCAGGCCCAAACCATGATGCTGCCACCACCATGTTTGACAGTGGGGATGGTGTGTTCAGCTGTGTTGCTTTTACGCCAAACATAACGTTTTGCATTGTTGCCAAAAAGTTCAATTTTGGTTTCATCTGACCAGAGCACCTTCTTCCACATGTTTGGTGTGTCTCCCAGGTGGCTTGTGGCAAACTTTAAACGACACTTTTTATGGATATCTTTAAGAAATGGCTTTCTTCTTGCCACTCTTCCATAAAGGCCAGATTTGTGCAATATACGACTGATTGTTGTCCTATGGACAGAGTCTCCCACCTCAGCTGTAGATCTCTGCAGTTCATCCAGAGTGATCATGGGCCTCTTGGCTGCATCTCTGATCAGTCTTCTCCTTGTATGAGCTGAAAGTTTAGAGGGACGGCCAGGTCTTGGTAGATTTGCAGTGGTCTGATACTCCTTCCATTTCAATATTATCGCTTGCACAGTGCTCCTTGGGATGTTTAAAGCTTGGGAAATCTTTTTGTATCCAAATCCGGCTTTAAACTTCTTCACAACAGTATCTCGGACCTGCCTGGTGTGTTCCTTGTTCTTCATGATGCTCTCTGCGCTTTTAACGGACCTCTGAGACTATCACAGTGCAGGTGCATTTATACGGAGACTTGATTACACACAGGTGGATTGTATTTATCATCATTAGTCATTTAGGTCAACATTGGATCATTCAGAGATCCTCACTGAACTTCTGGAGAGAGTTTGCTGCACTGAAAGTAAAGGGGCTGAATAATTTTGCACGCCCAATTTTTCAGTTTTTGATTTGTTAAAAAAGTTTGAAATATCCAATAAATGTCGTTCCACTTCATGATTGTGTCCCACTTGTTGTTGATTCTTCACAAAAAAATACAGTTTTATATCTTTATGTTTGAAGTCTGAAATGTGGCAAAAGGTCGCAAAATTCAAGGGGGCCGAATACTTTCGCAAGGCACTGTATCTCCCTCACTAGCTTTAAGCACCAGCTGTCAGAGCAGCTCACAGATTACTGCACCTGTACATAGCCCATCTATAATTTAGCCCAAACAACTACCTCTCCCCCTACTGTATTTATTTATTTAGCTCCTTTGCACCCCATTATTTCTATCTCTACTTTGCACATTCTTCCACTGCAAATCTACCATTCCAGTGTTTTACTTGCTATATTGTATTTACTTCGCCACCATGGCCTTTTTTTGCCTTTATCTCCCTTATCTCACCTCATTTGCTCACATTGTATATAGACTTATTTTTCTACTGTATTATTGACTGTATGTTTGTTTTACTCCATGTGTAACTCTGTTGTTGTATGTGTCGAACTGCTTTGCTTTTATCTTGGCCAGGTCGCAATTGTAAATGAGAACTTGTTCTCAACTGGCCTACCTGGTTAAATAAAGGTGAAATAAAATTAATAAAAAAATAAAAAAGCTGTTCTCTGTCCTGGCACCCCAATGGTGGAACCAGCTTCCCCCTGAACCTAGGACAGCAGAGTCCTCGCCCATCTTCCGAAAACATTTGAAACCCTACCTCTTCAAAGAGTACTGGCTCTTGACTCTTTTCTCCTTACTAGCTCTGGCTTTGCTGATAGCTACTTTGAGGAAAAATGTACTTACTATGACTGTGTTATGTGGTTCTCCCACCTAGCTATCTTAAGATGAATGCGCTCTGGATAAGGGTGTCTGCTAAATTACTAAAATGTAAAATAATAGACATTCCCATTTAAGTTGACATTCGATAGTGGGTGGACCGGTTGCCATCTTTCTGATAGTAATTGGAAGTTAAAGTTTTAATTCAATTTAAATATCAAATAGTGTACTAGCTGAATTACAGGGATCTGAAGGGATAGGTATTTCCTATTAATTCTATGATTGAAATGACACCCACCCTGTATTCATTAGTATGCTGTGTCTCAACCGAAGACAGGCACAACACAAACATTTTCAAATTATGTTAAATAGAGTCCAAGCTACAACATTTGTGAAGATGTGAAAAATCTTAGTTTACGTGTTTGTAGATTATTGACATTAAGGCTTTAAAAAAAAAAGACATTTTTTAAAATGTAAAACTGTTTTGCAAGAAATCGTAGAATAGTTTGACAACTCTGTTTGTAAACTTTCAAACTCAAACCTTCATCTTTTTCAGTGATGAAGACATGGAGGTCTCTTGGTAGGCAAAACAGGTCAACTTTGTTTTGGCATTCAGATCCAAAAGGTCACTTTCTGACCACTTCCACCATGCGCAAACATGTATGAAAGGTTTTGTTCAAATCAAAATGGGTGCAGATATGTAATGACCCTCTTCAATCTTCCACAAATATGAAACAACCCTACCTTGGTACTTTCCCAGACCTTCAGTCTTGAGGCTCTGGCTGCCGTAGCATCTCTCATCATGGAGGAACACCACCTTCGACGCCCCGGCATCATCAGCATTCTGGATAAGCTCCTGGTCACAGCACAGATAGGGGTAGGGACGTTTACATAGGTTCCTTTAACTTGGATAGTACATTGGGCTATGGCAAACTTATACAATACAAGATGTTCACACTACTTCTTTAAATCTAGTGGCTTTAATGGCATTTACCATAAGTGTACAGAATGAACAGATGACTGACTACATGATTGATTGATTATCAAAGTCACCTTTAATATCTGTCCTCCATCAGGGTACCTCCGCAGGATGTCCTTCAGGTAATCAATGAAAGGGGGAACTGTTGCAGCAAATGAATTTCTAAACCATAAGAAGTGAAGAAGTTTGATAGTTTAGTCAAAGACATTACAGTATGAAGATAGGCTAAACTGTTTCTCCAATAGAAATCCCTGATCACACTTGTAGGCGATGTCATGGCGACGTTGGCTAGCTAAGCTCATGCGTAGAAACACGTCTTGGGTCTAACGTTCGTCGTCTCACGCAGAACTGCGCATGTGCAGGCAATCAAAGGCATTCCTTCAATAGTGTAACGACCCTGGGTTATTAACGCGGTAATCGACCCTGCCGCACGAGCATGCTTTTGCGGCACAGGCGATAGCGCGCCGGACTTCGGGCTCGAAGGTTCGAGACCTGCTCTCTGCTGTTTCATTACATTGATCGGACCTTGCATCCACGACAGTGTGTGTGCTTGGCCGGTGAGTGCGTTCTTGTAAGACGTAGAGTCGCAGGCTAGCGCGAGGACGCGCTCTTTGAAAGGAGAGAGTAGTGTAACGACCCTGGGTTTATAAGCGCGGAAATCGAGCATGCTTTTGCGGCACAGTTGATAGCGCGCCGGACCTCGGGCTCGATGGCTGAGACGTGCTCCATTACAATATAAAGTTGTTTTTTGACTACAATAAAAATGGGTCAGTTTGACACTTTCACGAGGTTGGAGTAATAACATCTTCAACTTTTAAGACATTGGCTCAAATCTAGGCTTTGCCTTTAGATATCAAGAAAATTAACAACTAAGGAAGAATTGTTCACTTCTCAAACGCTGGCCTGGTCTGTTTGGTCTGTTTCGCAAGCATTCCGGGAAGTCTTGCAATGTTGCGCCTTTTTGGGTTTAGAAACTGTGGTTTAGTTTTCACAGTATGGTTGGAAATTAAACCACATTCTTCTCAATCTATACCTTCTATCTACTAAACGCAGGAAGAAATTATGTTTAAATGCTATACATTTGCTAAACATAAAACTGACATTTGGTTCCATTTTTATAGATTGTATAGCTTTATATAGAAACAGGAAATTATCTCCAGTTAATCCCACGATGTATAGTGTTAACAAGGTAAAGCTACAGTATGTATAGTGTTAACCAGGTCAAGCATGTATAGTGTTAGCAAGGTAAAACATCGTGCAGCTATAGGAGAACACACATACAGTTCCAAGCAACTGGTTAAAATGTTCTACTGGTTAGAATGTTCAACTGATTAAAATGATCTCCTCACCGTGTTTTCCTCTCACTCATCCTTCCACATTGGTAGGATTCTACAAGAACCAATGAATTAGTTATAATTATTGTTATATGGCTTGATAGCAAATTTAACTGTACTAATCAGACTGCAAACAAAAATGTCCCTAGTTTAGAAATGTACTACTCAAGGATCAAGTAGGCCTAGCCTAGTCTTAATAATAACGTATAATAATAATCATGATAAGAAGACTTTTGTTGTATTTAAGATACATAAATTGATCAATTTACCTCAATCATTTCTTCGTGATGATGGAGTAATCTGAAGCCACCTATGTCATCAGAATAAATATTCTTAGTAGACTAATGGTTTTATGTCCTCTACTGACTCTTCAATTGACCAACATTTCCTCCTCCGGGGAAATGAAACGCCTATTTTATCTTGGTCTGCCCTGCCAGCATAGGAATAACAAAATGGTTTCGTTTCCTGCCTTGTCATGTATGAAACAAAACTTTCATTAGGGCGTGATTCATATTCATCTTCTTCCTCTTTAAATTTTTATTCGCACGTGATTCAAAGGTGTATGAGTGATAGGTGGTGGGCTGACGCCGAAAAAAGTGAAGTTGATCAATCTACGTCAAGGGAGGAGCTGATTTTGTTGTATATGACAATGAAATTATATTATGAATACTGTAAAATGAGTTGCCACCTTCAATTCTTGCGCATTTTGTCAGAAAAAAAAATATATTTCAACACTGTCTGCTGAGGCAAATTTATGAACTTGCTGAACTTGGAACCAATCAGAACTCCCTTACATATCCCTAGGGATGAAGGCAGCCAATGGCTTGCTTCTAAAATGTAAACAGCCTCACATTGTGGCCATAGATATATAATCTATAGAAAGGTTTGTAACCTTTTACTCTGGCAATTTTACTGTTAAACTCATAGGGTATGCTACCAATGGATGCCAGTCCCGATTCGAATGGGAACTACCATCAATGGATTATATTTATATGGTTGGTTGCGGCTGTCGGTTTGCCTATTGCAGATTTCAAAATACAATTGTGGGGAAAACGTAGAGATTGGAAAGCAAATGTCTACTGCTGGAAACAGAAGAATCAATGATTTTCTTTTTTTAAATCAACAACTCCCAATTTGTAGCTAACAGCAGCACTATTTTTCAAAGCAGATCATCTTGAAATAGGCTATTGCCACGACCAGCTCATCGGCCATAACCATGAGTAGTTTATGGCCTCATCTTCATCAATAGGTGTGTCAGTGTGCCACCACATTTGATTTAGTAGAGGGAGAGCTTTGTATGCGTCTCTGTGTGTGGAGTAAACGTGATCTAGAGCTTTTTTCACCTCTTGTTGCGCAGGTCCCTTGCGAAAAAAGATTGCAGTCAGAGTGCAGTATAACTGCAGTACACTGTATTATAACTGTAGTTAGAGTGCAGTATAACTGCAGTATGCTGCAAATACTGCATCCAAAATGTGTTTTTTTTTCTGCAGTAATTTTGCAGTGTGACTGCAGTTACCATGCAGTATAACTGCAGTTCAACTACAGTACAATGCAGTTATTCTGCAATTACTGTGTCCAAAATACCACAGTCAACTGCAGTTACTGCACTTTCAAAATTGGGGTGACATGCTGGTATAAATAAGGTAAAACAGATTGCATTAAAATAAACAGCCACTAGGAGCGCTGCTTCTGGATGAGCATAATTCTTTGCTTATGGCGCTACACAGCTTGTTGAGTGCGGTCTTGAGGAGAACGAAAGATGGCGGAAGCGGATGATGAAGTGGATTCTGAATACAATGGCGGTAGAATCAAGGAGAATTGGAGTATTGTCCGGAGCAAAGTAGTGTACAGTGATGAGAATTACCTTTTGTATCTAGCAGGAGTACGGTTTGTTAATGAGGAGCAGCTGAGCAGAGTACCAATCTTGAAGAAACCATATGAGTTATCCAAACTGGTGGAGAGAGTGCTGGGTAAAGTGAAGGCTGTGAGGATCACGAGAGGCAGGCTTGTTTTGATTTCTTGTGCTTCTGCAGATCAGAAGGAACGTGCATTATGTCTTAACGGATTTGATAAGTTTGAAGTGTCGTGTGTGGCTCTTCGGAACAGGGCACTCATCAAAGGGGTTATATCTGGCACCTGGTGGGAAGTCGATTTTGAAGAGATTAAAAGATATTCCTGGAGTGATTGAAGCACGTCGGATAAATCGTGTGGTGAATGGTGAACAAGAGAAGAGTCTATCTGTTCTTTTGTTTTTTGATATGGAGTCTCACCCTACTCAAGTGCAGTTAAGGTACCTGTATATTAACTACATAGTCAGAGCATTTATCCCAAGACCAATACAGTGTGATCATTGTAAAGCTTTTGGTAATGTAGCAAGTGTTTGCAGAAGTGAGAAGCTAGGATGTCCAAGTTGTGGAAAGGATCATATTATGTGTTATAAAAGTGATGAATATATGACATGTTGCAATTCGGGTGGGAACCATGACTCCACGTCTTCTGAATGCCCCACAAGGGTGAAAGAGAATGATGTGGCCAAAGTCAGGGTTGTACAGAGCATTTCATATGCAGCTGTGAAAAGGGTTGAGGGTTTGAATGGTGCACCAGAAGAGTCCATGGTAGTGGATAGGCCTACACTGCAGGAGGCAGGGGTTGCCTTTCACCACCAGGATCCTGACATTTCAAAGGTAAGAAAGTGGAATTTGTGGCATTTATATCTATGGTAATTAGTGGCACTGCCAAGGAGTAGAGAAAGTCCAGGAATATAGAAATCATAGTGATTGCGGCTTCTGGGGCTGAAAGATTTCTCAGCGAAGGAGTTACATGCAATATTGGCACAAGCCGTACCACCCTCTCAGGTCCTAGAGCTAAAATAAGGAAGAAGTAGGAGTTTTGTTTGTTTTGACAATGTACTATTTTATTAGGGTGGATTAAGTTAGTTTTACTATTACGTATGGATACATTTATTTATTTTTTAAACATTTCTTTTGGGGGGGGGGGGGGGCTCAAATCGTCTAGTTGGTGGCAGCAGTGTAGTCTGCCATAAAACCCACAGAAGAAGATGAGGCTGCCAAAGTACTGAGTAAAGGGTCTGAATACTTATGTAAATGTGATATTTCCTTTTTTAATATATATATATATACACACACACACACACATTTGGAAACAATTCTAAAAACCTGTTTTCACTTTGTCATTATGGGTGTAGATTGAGGGGAAAAATACAATGTATTTTCTAATAAGGCTGTAACGTAACAAAATGTGGAAAAGGTCAAGGGGTCTGAAAACTTTTTGAATGCACTGTGTGTCTCTCTATTATGCAAGGGAATGCTTGGAACATATTTCCTAATTAAAATCCATTGGAACTGATTTCCTGGTGTTTCCGAAAATAAATCCACCCGTGTGCCAAATTCTGCCCACCAGCTAGGGAACCCTGATGTAAAACGTACTTACATATGTAGCTGTAGAGGTATAAGTGTGTCGATGACCTATGCCACCCCAAGTTTAAACGAGAGCATGTGGAGCATTGCTTAGTAATACAGTACAATACAGGCTCTTAGATCTGGTGGGAGTCACTGTTTCACCCAGGGAAGAGGCTGGGACAGAAATAACTTTATGGAATTTATTTCAGACAGTGTAATTTTTTCAAATGTAGAGTCAGAGATATGACAGATGCAGACTGGTCAGAGGCAACCTAACATGAGTTTGGCTAAGACAAATGAAGTTAATAACAGCATTACATTGTGTTTAATTTATATCTGTGCCTTGACAATGTTTTTAATGACATTCCCCCTGGGGTTTTATATTAATGTTGAAATGAAATAAAATATACATGACAAAGTGTGGGACTCTTAGGCCTAGATTCAATCAGTTCAAGCATTAACCGGCGATAGCCATGAAGTGTAGGCTATATAGAAATCATTCCACTTAAATTGAAAAATCATGAAACTAAATAATGAGGATTTCAAATCAAATTGTATTTGTCACATGCACCGAATACAGCAGGTGTAGACATTACAGTGAAATGCTTACTTACAAGCCCTTAACCAACAAAGCGTTTCATAAAAATAAGTGTTAAGTAAAACATTTAAATAACAAAGTGCAGCAGCAAAATAACAGTAGCAAGGCTATATACAGCGGGTACCAGCCCAGAGTCAATGCACAGAGTCTAGCATCCTAATTGAGGTGTAGATTACATCTCATATTCCAGTGTTCAAATTTGCCAATGGCAATGTCCGCTTTAGGTATAATGCCAGGAGCCGCTTGTGAATGAGAATGGCGCTAGAATGTATAGAGGACGTTTTACCGGCTACTTTTTTTATTTTAGCTTTTTACATAAGATTTTTGCAATAGTTTCCTATGACCGAAAATAGCTTCTGGACAACAGTGATCAATAACCTCGATTTGGATGAAGATTACTACTACAATTAATTGGCTGCGCAGGACATACTGCTCACCCCGGACCAGGCCCTAATGACTCACACTCAGAATTCTTTATATATATATTAACCTTTATTTAACTAGGCAAGTCAGTTAAAGAACAAATTCTTATTTACAATGACGACGCTGGGCCAATTGTACACCGCCCGAACTAATATGTATACCAAACGTTTTAGGGTCCATACACAGATCGGCTACATAGCTAGCTACACATCCATAGGCATACAGATATTTTTATCCTCCACTGCACAATAAGCAAGAAAATAGTTAGCTAGCTACGTTATTTCATATATCTGCATTGCATGGCAAATATCAACAAGGCAAGCTTACAAAATTGCACATTCAATTTGCAATAAATGCTTTAGCTAGCTAGATTATTTACATCCACTGTTCACAAGATGACAGCCTGGTTTGCTGGTTGTTTCCAGAATTACAATTTCATACTGTCACAACACCCATAAAGCAACCAGCTAGCTTGCTAAATCGCCATTTTCATAAATTAACTCTATGATTTAAAAAATATGCATAATTGTTTTTTCTCTACACTAACTAACACATTATTCTCAACTGTACCTTTTTTGCATTTGTTATGATGTTATAATCACTTACATTTGCTTCCATCCTAGTATTTTTGTCAGCCATCTTTGCATTGGGTCGCATAACGTCAAATCCGTCATGGGAACCACTCAATATGATTAGTCATTGTCCAGCAGTCGCTGCTGGTGATTTGCATAAAGTTGGATAAAGTTCTTTTTCACCACCTCCCACACCACGTTCACACCGCCCAAAGATCCCTCGCCGCTTTCCTTCCATTGAAAATAAATGGGAAGCGCGGCTCTTCTGCTAGTGCATTAGCTAGCTATAGTAAGCAGCTTCGGCCGTTTCCATATAAATTACATTGGTTGATACAAAAACTGAAATATCACAATTTGCATAAGTATTCAGACTCTTTGTACTTTGTTGAAGCAACTTTGGCAGCGATTACAACCTTGAGTCTTCTTGGGTATGACACTACAGGCTTAGCACACCTGTGTTTTGGTAGTTTCTCCCATTCTTCTCTGCAGATCCTCTGAAGCTCTGTCAGGTTGGATGGGGAGCGTCGCTGCACAGCTATTTTCAGGTCTCTCCAGAGATGTTCGATCGGGTTCAAGTCCAGGCTCTGGCTGGGCCACTCAAGGGCATTCCGAGACTTGTCCCGAAGCCACTCCTGTGCTGTCTTGGCTGTCTGCATAGGGTTGTTGTCCTGTTGGAAGGTGAACCTTCGCCCCAGTCTGAGGTCCAGCAGGTTTGTACTTTGCTCTGTTCATCTTTCACTTGATTCTAACTAGTCTACCAGTCCCTGCCACTGAAAAACATCCCCACAGCATGATGCTGCCACCATGCTTCACCGTAGGGATGGTGCCAGTGTAACGGATGTGAAACGGCTAGCTTAGTTAGCAGTGCGCGCTAAATAGCGTTTCAATCGGTGACGTCATTTGCTCTGAGACCTTGAAATAGTGGTTCCCCTTGCTCTGCAAGGGCCGCGGCTTTTGTGGAGCGATGGGTAACAATGCTTCGTGGGTGACTGTTGTTGATGTGTGCAGAGGGTCCCTGGTTCATGGGCGAGGGGACGGTCTAAAGTTATACTGTTACACCAGGTTTCCTACAGATGTGACGCTTGGCATTCAGGCCAAAGAGTTTAATCTTGGTTTCCTCAGACCAGAGAATCTTGTTTCTCATGGTCAATTGTCCTTTGGGTGCCTTTGTCAAACCAAGCGGGCTGTCATGTGCCTTTTACTGAGTGGCTTCTGTCTGGTCACTCTATCACAAAGGCCTTATTGGTGGAGTGCTGCCAAGATGGGAGAACCTTCCAGAAGGACAACCATCTCCACAGAGTCACAGAGTCAGGACACTCGTTTTAACGTCCCATCCGAAAGACAGCACCCTTCACAGGGCAATGTAATCAAGGTTTGAAAAAAGACCAAAGAAAGAAAATGTATAAATACATTTCTAATGCTTATTATTTTGACCATTACTACTGTCAACACAGGAAAATAATACCACAATGCAGCACACACAGATGTTTATGTAAATTATTAATGAGATACATAAAATGAAATAGGATGGGAATGGCGGTATTAGCAATGCATTCAGCTACAAGTGTTTGTGCCAGACAAGTCTAAACTAGAGCTAGCAGTCAGGATTTATGAAATTATATCAGGAAAGGGTAACAAAATATGTAGTCAACATGTAATTTAGTCTATGATAAAACGGGTTCAATCAAACAATCACTTTATTCACTGTTTTTAGGGATAGTGTTCTGGTGGTTTCCTTTTGATAAATGCCTGTCAAACAGACAGCCTGTGCCAGTAACTGTGCCATTTGAAGCATTTGGGTCAGGCAGGATCCTTCACAGCAGTGCATGTCTTTTCCTGTCAGTGTGGAGACAGTTGTAGACACACAATGGACCATCCATTGATCCAACTCACCCATGCAAAGTTATTAAAAAAAGCAGTATGACTCAACACATGTTAGACCATCACTGATTACTGTCTCCTCTATCTGAGCATTGATGTTGGCACCTGCAGAAAACAAAGACAACAGAGGGAGGATTCAAGATTGTTTTACTGGGAAGGCACTTTTAAAGGAGTATTAATCTATTCCCACTGTTGGTCATTGAATCCAGAATGTTTTTTCTTCTTCCATTTGTTATGGAAAAGCCAGTTTGTCCCTTTTGCATCAACTCAATAATATCATGAGCTTAAACCTGTATATGAATACAATCATATCATGTGATCATTTTGTTTCCAAAAGAGAGGTTTTGTATTTTGCCTCAACACTGAGAAATATGGTAGGTCAAATCATTAAATAGAA